>NC_089591.1:48895467-49256461 GCF_019320115.1 Miscanthus floridulus | reverse complement strand
CTGATGTATTCTATCCAGGAATAGGAAGGCTTCACCAACTAGCCCTTCTTTGCTAAAGCTGTCAACTAGGATTGTGCATGTCACAATGTTGGGACTCAACCCATTTTCAAGCATGAGCTCAAACACTCCCAATGCATCTTGAAGGTTTCTATGTCTACATAATGCGTAGATCAGACTGGTATAATTGTAAACATCTGGAGCGATATCATGATGAATCATGTCAAACCAAAGGTCAGAGATGGCCTTGAGATCTAAATGTTGGCAACAGCCATGAAGAATGATGCTGTAATTTATCTGATCATGCTCAAAACCATGGTCTTGGAGGTTCTTGAAAATCTTTAATGCCAATGCAACCTGTCCAGTTTTGCAAAGGCCATGCAGAAGTGAACTGTAACTCACTTGATTAGGATATATTCCATTTCTTGCCATTTCATCAAGCATGTCATAACCTTTCAATAAATCCCCATGTTTGCATAACCCATCAACTAATATGCTGTAGCTGTGGACATCTGGGACAAACCCACATTTCTTCATCCCATGAAACACTTCTATGGCTTTGTCAACCTGACCCTCGCTACAGAAACCATGAATCACAGCATTGAAACAATAATTGCTGCAAGGGCCTCCACTCTGAGAAAGAGTTTGAAGAAAGTCCCATGCAGATGTTACCTGTCTGGAACGGCAAAGCCCATAGAGGTAAGTTCCATATGTTATAGCGTTTGGTCTCACACCATTCAATTCCATTTCACAAAGAAGCTCAAAAGCTTCATTTAAGCATAACCTCTCTCCATGTGTGTACATACTCATCAAAATTGAATAAGAGCAGAAATTCGGTGAAGGACCACAACTTTTCATGTCATCAAATAAACTCCTCGCATACATGATCTGATTCCCCTCGACTAAACACTTCAGCAAGAAATTGCACAAACGTCTGTCAACACCAACATTCTTGGCCTCAACATAAGTGAGAAGAGCATCCTCAAACATCGACGACTCTACAAAAATACGGATGACCGCAGCATAAACTTGTAACAGCGTCATTGACTGACCCAAATTGTTGACCAAGATAGGAGCCAACTCAAACAACTCTGACCCAGCATTTCCACAGTAATCAACAATACTCTGAATCAAGCGCCGGACCTCTCTGATTCTCCGCGGCAAGAACGCCTGCACAATCAAAGCAAACAAACCAACTGACCGAGATGGCCCGTATAACCTCACACACTCCCTGAAGCTTATATTTCTGGCAGCATCCCAGTTCGAAGCCCGCACTGCTAGTGTGATCAAGGGAAGCAGACGACGACTTCTATAGTCACCATAAGCAGAACTCTGACTGGGCTCTTCGTTATCAGAGCTATTCAACCAACAAGCCTGAGAGGAAAGGCGCGACACTGGGGGATAGCTCCTGATGACAAGGGCTCGGCGCAGAAACAATGGGACCACCCGGCGCATAGACGATGCTGATCCCCTCCTTACATTGACAGTACCAGCAGAAGCAGGGGTGAGCTATGAACGAACTACACTTCATGGACCAATATTACTTCACAAGTCGACGGAAAGGACCGCTGAGGCAACATCAAGTCCGGTAACCCCGGCAGCCGCAAAGGAATCGCCGGCGCCGCGGCTTGGCTCGAACTGGAGGCTGGTGGCCCCAGTGGTCTCCGGGCCGCCGCCCCGCGCCCCGGGCAGCTTCAGTGGTCAGCTGCACGGCCCCGGTCCCCTGCTCCTCGCCCGCCGCGGCAGGCAGCGAGAGATGGAGGCGAAGACGCAAGGGGCGGGGCAAGGTGAGGCCGACTTGGCGCGGGCGAACTTCCGCTCTGGATGCCCTTCAGCCACGATGTGAACGGAAGGGGACTAGAGGGGAGGACGGCGTGGAACTACGGTGGCGGCGGCGCGGGCGAATAGCACCGCTGCTATAGCCTGCTTGGGAACTTGTTTTTTTTTTTTTTGGAAAAGAAGTGAGCCGGTGAGAATGAGAAGTGGGATGAGTCTCTGCCGCGGGCACGATCCGTTCGGAGGAGGCGAGCAGGAAGGACCGGGCCACGAGCAACATTGCCAAATTGGGAGCCCAAAAGGCCCAAGTGACCAAACAGAGAGAAATAGCAAGGGCACGCGCTGCGCTGTGCTTCAGTTTAGTCCCACCTCGGCGGCTTTGCCCCCCTTGCTACAGTTGCCTAGGGCGAAAAGGAGGCGAGGTGCGTTTTCGACGGCGATTCCGCCGGCCCCTTTCCTCTTTGGAGAGGGGGATGGGCCGGGGAATCGTCGTGCGGCTATATATAGAGTAGGTGGGAGTCTACTTAGGTCTAGGGTTTGCTCGCCATCTACTGATAGCGGAGCTAGGGTTCGCCGGGAGGGTGTTCCTCTGCGGCGTGTTTTTTCGGGCGGCATCGGCGAGACGAAGGAGTCAACGACGCTGGGGAATAACTTCTCCCCACCTCTCCTTCACCTCGACGGTGTTCTTCTGCAGCGCCTATGGCGAGGTCGGGGAGTTCTATACAGGAGTCCGGGGCCAGCGCTTCATCGTCTTTGCCAGGTGATGTTACTGTTTGCCTTCTTTTGCATGGATGCAGAGCTATCTGTGGGTGTTGTGGTTGCTGGCCGGCCGGATCTAGCTCAATCCTCGTTCGGCGGCGGTGGTCGCTGGTGACGAGCTCAGATCCGGGAGCTGGAGAAGTTGGGGCGCGGCCCCGGTCGATGGGTGATCGCTGACGGCTTCATCCCGTTTCCCATGACGGGTATCTACTTCGACTCCTTTCAAAGCCATCGTGCAATGGGACTTTTCCAGCTCATGGTGGTGTTTGGCTTCTTCGGCGGCGGTGGGGTGGCCGATCACGGATGGTTCATGAAGGATCCAAGGGCATCGATGTAATTTTTTTTCTTGTTTAGGGTTCTTCGTGAAGATTGGCTGGGACAATTGTCTCTGTATCCTATACGTACGTGTTTGTATTCGTATGCACCCATGATGTATGTTTTTCCTTAATTAGAAATACAGATACATATTATAAAAAAAAACTCGGCCACTTTGAGCGGGCGGAGGCGGAGGAAAGTTATAAAATGAGACCCATAGCTCCCCAACACTTCATACCTTTCTCGGCCTTTTGGCTAAGAAGATCAAGTGTAGTATCTGTTTTTATTAGTTTAATTTAATTTAATGTCTGATATGTGGGCCATGTGTAGACTTTGATATTAATTTTTGATATTAGAAATTAGAAATTTATATTTTGTGGGGAGGCTTTAGCACATTGTTGCACTACAGCTCGAACCTGGCACACCCTAACCAATTCTCAATTAAAGCTTTTGTTGGGCCTTGTTGTGCTATAAAGCTCTGTAGGCCTTAATTGGGCCTTGTTGTGCTATAAAGCTCTGTTGGCCTTAATAGATTTGAAGCTTAGATGGGCTTTGAATATAGCAGGGCCCTAATTTAGTTTATAGTCTTGGGCATCGTATTTGGGCCCTATGGCCCTGTTGATAACGAAATAAAACATACTTTTGGGCCCTGTGACTGTGCTGTATTTACCAAAAGAAAAAAAAAACATTAGCTCCAAATTTGCATGATTACTGGCCCAACTTTGAAGGCCCAACCTTAGCTCCAAATTTGTATGATTATTACAGGTTACAGTTTGGGTGAAGTTTTTTCGTTCTTCTCTGACGCAACATGTTTCTACTTACTCATGCAAAATCAGCCTTAGCTTCAGCTTTGAAAGCCCAAGCTTAGCTCCAAATTTGTACGATTTACAGTTACAGTTTGGGAGAAGTTTTTTTGGTTCGAGAAGTTTTTTCTTTCTTCTCTAAACGCAGCATGTTTCTACCTATGCAAAATCAGCAATATATCCTAGGCAAATAATAGCCTTGAGATTATTATATATCCAAGAAACGAGCAACGCCGCAAACGAGCGTACAGACAGCTGCCACTCTCTGTATCTACGACATCTCTGGAAGCTTTTCTTCTTTCTTGCTGACGCAAAACGTTTCTTGCTCTCGTATCCGTATCGTCAACCTCTCGTCGCTGGTGCTACACTGCTACACCCGCTTCCCTCCATCGCCGGCGGCTTTCGCGTACACGCCGGAGTCAGTTCTCAGAATGATGGTGGTGGCGTCCTTGGACACGGAGATGGCCCAGTTGTCCACGTACGACAGCGGGCCGGGCCGGGCCGGATCAGCGGCCGCGTGTCCTCCACGTCACGGTCCTCGTCCTCGCCCTCCGCCTCCTCGTCTTCCAGGTAGGCGTACTTACTAGAGATAAGAGGTGAAATACATATTTATTGAAAATTTTAATTTGTAAAATAGGATAAATAAGGAAAAGCTTTAGATATAGATGCATACGTGATCTATTGAATGTGGCAATTTTTTTATGTTTACAACTTTGAACATGACATAATTTAATAGCATAAACTATCTATTTTTTATGCACGTAACCGTGTCCAACGTAGGTACCCAATGTACGTAAAAAATTACATGCGTACGTGTCCAATGTACGTGAAACTTTATGTTAGTTTGTCACCAGACAATACTCATACTGTCATATTGAATTAAAACTTACCCACTAAAAATTAGAGCATATCTCCATTAGAAAAATGTACGCTAGAGAACTAGAAACTTTACAAGTCCGTGAACGCAAATGAATGTTGAATTGTTTACCATGCTTAATTTCTTTGGGCATATATACATTGCAACAAACTTGATTATGTCCTTGTCTCTTTGTCAGTAAAGGGAGTACCATAGCATTGTCCTAACCTGATATGTAAAGCTCGTTTTGCACACAGGCTTGTGGAAATTCCACGCGTAGGTGACCATTATGAATGAGTAATGGCCAAATGGGGACCAACTAACTGTATAGAAAACGTTCATTTTGAGTTCACTGTTTGCTGGTCGTGTGTGATCTTTGATTCCAGAATCCGGACATAAGCCTTCTGGACATAGACCCGGTTTGGGACAATTTATTTCAAACACGCTTTGAATCAAAGTTGGATTTCTTCCACAACTATCTTCAATAACAATCTCAACACAAAGAATCTTACCATTTGGAGACTCTACGGCGGCGTCTTCATCTACAGCGTCGCCTATGCGCTGCTCAAGCTTGAGCCTGCCGCCTCCTCTCTAGGGAGTCCTACTCACCGCGCTCCTAATCTACCCCATCATTGTACGCTTCCATAGCCTGCCGCCGCGTGTTCCCATGCCGCGCACCATCACACACTCTAATGCCACCGGCGCGCGGATGGGGGCGATTGGCGCGACGTAGATGTAGAGTGTGAGGAGGAGACCTGGCGACGACACGGAGGAAGATCAAGACTGGTGGCGGTGTCGATGTTTTACCACCGATAGCCTGCCACGGGGATACCCGGGGCAGTATGTTCGGGCTTCGGCGTATGCCGAACTCGATGGTTTACGCAAGAGACAGCCGATTTATCCTGGTTCAGGCCCTCGATCGTAGATCGAGTAATAACCTTACGTCCAGTCGGCCTTAGCCTTTGCGTTGGATTGATTATGATCTGCTCTGTTCTCCTCTTTTGACAGGAGCATTGCCCTCCTTTATATAGTCAGGAGGCCAGAGTCCTAATCGGTTTACAATGAGATTTCCTAGTAGGATTACTTGATAGTTCTACTACTAAGATTTACATGGGAAGAATCCTAGTTGAACTAGATCTTCTCTCTCCCTTGCGGGGTATCCTGTGGGTCCCGTATCGACAAGCCCCCGAGCACTTCATGGTTGAGCTCTGAAAGTCTCGCTCTGCCCCTTCAAATCTTGTTGAGTAGGAATAAGATGTCATCCGAGTGCTTTCTGGAGTGAAACCTTGCAGCGCTTCTTAGGATCTTTGAGTGGTGGGTGCTTTTCTGAAGAAAAAATACATCCATCTGGTTGTAGCCCCCGAGCCTCTTGCTATTTGGAACAAGGAGCTGGAGGATCTTGTCTTGAAGTTGTTCCGATTGTTCGTTGAAGTTTTATAAAAAAGAACTTGAATATGGCTCGTTCCGGGTTCTTTTTGTCGTAATGTCTTGAAATGGTCTGTGTTGAGGAAGTCTTTTGGTGACGTGCGCTTTTTCGAAGAAAAAGTGCACTCACTGAGTGTAGCCCCCGAGCCTCTTGCTATTTGGAACAAAAAGTTGGAGGGTCTTGATCCTTTATGTTGTTTGAAAATTTGTGTTCTGAAGTAGTCCCCAAGACTTGGATTAAACCATCGTCCGAGTAGTCTCGCGGCATCCTTCCGAAGCGGCCTTTTAGTCTTGGATTAAACCATCATCCGAGTAGTTTTGCGGCGTGCAGCCTCCGAGCTTATGTCCGGGTTCCTTTTTGGTGAAATTGCACTCACTGAGTGTACGAGCCTCGTGCTTTTTGGTTTATCCCGCAGCTCCGCGCTTTTTCCGAGTTCTTCTCTTTAGAAAAGAAGTCGGATGAAGAGTCTTGATGTATCGTCGTCGTTGTAGTCTTGAGTTTCTTGTATTCTTGGTCCTTTGTCTTTGGTTCCGAGCCCCCGGAAGTAGTTGAAATGAAAACCGGGTTCCCTAGTTTAGTGTTGATTAGGCTATGGTGCTGGTCGAGCCTCCGAGCGTATATCCGTGTTGTTTTGTTCAGAAAGAAATCGGATGCGAGGTCCTGCTGTTGCCAGATGTAGTTGTATGGTGGTGGTTGAGTGTAAATGCCTTTTGTTCACGGGTTGTACTGTGCTGGTATATTCTTCCGAATATGCCCGTCTTCGAGTACTGCTTCCTCTCATCTGAGTCATCTATTATTGAGTCCTGTCTTTTCATTGTGTCCTTTGTTAGGCTTATTTCGTTGGTACTCCTAGTCCATGTGCGCCGATCCTTTGGTCTATAAATACTGTCCTGGAGTGCTTGTTTTCATTCATTGGATATTCTGTTGAGACCTTGGTGGTCATGAACATGGTAGTTTGTGAAGTAGAGCAGCCCCCGGGCATGTTTTGTAGTTCCTGTGTGTCTTGTCGTAGATGGAGGAAGTCTTGTGATAGGGATTAGAGGTAGGCTAATCCCGCGACAGCATTGTGCCAGGATGTACGTGGTGGTAGTTGGAGGAAGTCTTGTGATGTGGGCTTCGTTCCTTCATCCGGCAGTTCTAGGTTGATCCTCGTCGCTTGTCTTGAGACCGTCTGGTGCAGATCAACACCATATCCAGCATCACATCGGTCTTGGGTAGACAGATGCCTGCTGGCCTTCTATGCTCCATGTTGCCCTGCCATGCTATCGATTTCCGCCTTGGCTGCACTGCGTCCGTCCTTTGAAGAAAACAGTGTAACTGATGGCGGTTTGTCCTTCCGAGTAGCAATTTGGGACACGTAGTCGTTCCAGAGCCTAGTTGTGTCCGTGTTCCTCTTTGCTACTTTGCTTTTCGTGGTGCCGAGTTCGTTGGGTCTTGTAAGATTTGTAATCTTCTATTTTTGAAGTCGCTTGTAATGTAACGAATCTTTTCTTCTGAGTTGTCTTTGACTTTTCTGTTGTGATCCCTGTCGTTCGTGAGACTACCGAGTTCTTTCTTACATAACCGGGTTCTTTTGTTCCTCGTGAGGTAGCCCTTTCTTTCTTCTTTCTTTCTTCTTGGTTTGACGGGTTGTTCTTGTATCAATCTGATAACCCTGCCATGGCGTTGGACGGATAAGTCTGAAATCTGCCCGTTGGTTTGTACCGTTGTGAGGATTCGTGCCCTCCGTCATTTTAGCTGCGTCGGTAAATGGACCGTTGCGTTCCCACATTGTATTTTAATGGGCTTTGTGGGCCATTTGTATCACTGAAAAATCTATTTAAAGACCTTTTATCTTCCTTTCCCTTGTCGCCCAGCTCTTGCCTTTAAACCCTAGCTCTCAGAAATCCGCCGCCGTCATTGTCGCCATCACCCGAGCACCATTATTCTAGCTTCATCTTCCTTAGTGCCTTTTTTGCTTCCGCCAGTTCATGGGAAAGAAGAAAACCGCAAGCAAGTCTTAGGCGACCTTCGTGGACAAGGAGTCATCCCTGTCTTTGATTGAAAACCAGGAGTTTGTGGCCATGAGGGCAGCTCAGAAGGTTTGGCCGGCTCCAACAACGAGCGAAGACCAGCTGCGCGAGCTCATTAGCGACGGCTTGATCCAAAGCAAAGTCATCGCTGAATGGAGAGTTCTGGGCGAGCATCGGGTTCCGGCTCTGGGTCCTGGTGAGATTGTCCTTTTTGTTTCCTTTGTCCGCGCTGGACTTTGTCTTCCTGCCTCCGCCTTCCTTCATCAGTTTCTTGGTTATTTCGGGGTTAGTCTGAACCATCTAACCCCCAATGCCGTTCTCCATCTTTCTATTTTTGTTCACCTTTGTGAAGCCTTCCTTGGGATCCCTCCTTCTCTATCTCTTTTTCGCTTTTTCTTTCGTCTGAAACCTCAACCCCGCCGTGAAGAAACCAGCACCCTCGGCGGTTGCGGGATTCAGTTTTGCCAGGGTCTCAAAATTAAGTTTTTTGATTATGACCTGGTTGATTCTGTCAAAGATTGGCGTGCCGAGTGGTTCTATGCTGCCAATTTGATCCCTTCTCTTGTCGTTCACTCCGGATCTGGTCCTATGGTGAATGACCGATGGGACAAAAAGCTTGAGTCACCTGCTGAGATTCAAGCGATCCAGCCACTCCTTGATAGGATTAGCATGCTGAAACAGCAGGGTTTGACCGGCTTTGGTATTGTTTCAAGCTTCCTTTGTCGCCGGGTTCAGCCTTTGAAAGAGCGGGAGCATCTCGGCTTTGAGTATTCTGGGGCCGAGGATCCTTCACGCATGGTCCCAGCTCTTGAGCTGACCGGTGAGGAGGTACTCGAGCGCCTCCAGAAGATGTTGAAAGGAGTGAGCGTCATTCCTCCTGCCGTCCCTGAGTTCTCGGCCATCAACCCGCCCCCAGCTGTGAGTTGTCTATCTTTTTGTTTGAGTTCTTTATGTACTCTTACTACATTCGTTCTTGCTTAGCTTTTCCTTGTCTCGGTGTTTTATCTTTTTTCGCAGGAGCTTGGGCAGAACTTTGTCGATCCGATCCCCCTTGATGTTCTCCCTGCCGTGGTGGAGACTGGGGATCGTCTAGTTGGTACTTCTGCAATTAGTAAGTCTCAAACCTTTACAGCCCTTCCTGGGGTTTCTTTCAGATTTGTTGATGTATATGAAGAATATGTTCCTCGTCTAGTCCCTCGCGGTCCTCGCAGTGTCCCGAAGAGGGGGCGAATGGACGGGTCTTCATCTGGCTTGCCTATCTCCAAGAAGCCTCGCAAACCAAGTACTCCCTCAGGTACTCCAGTTGTTGCTAGCATGCTCTTAGGTGAGCACATTTAATACTCTTTGTTCTTTTATTTTCATGTTTCTCTCTTGAACCGAGTACTTTTCATCTCCTTTTCAGCAGGTGCTCTGGTTTCGTTGGCTGAGGAAGAAGAGGATGATGAAGTCCCCCTCATCATGCGGCGGTGAGTCATTTGTCATATTCTTGTTGCATTGAATTTCTCCTCTTTGTTTTGAATTTTAGTCTTGAACTTTTTGAAGTAATCGGAGGTCGGGTGTGAGTTCTTCCGAGGCTCCCGCGTCGACTTCTTCTGAAGCTCCGATGTCGAGTTCTTTGGTTGCCTCTGTTCCGAGCTGTACCGCTCCTCCGGTGCGGAGTTCTTCCACGGCTCCAGCTCCGGCTTCTTCCGCGGCTCTGTTGTTGGCTGTCCCGCTCCCGTCGTCGGGTGGCGGGGACGTCTTCACCGTCGTGGTTCCCCCTGTGAGGCTTTCTCTTGGCTTCGCGAAGAAAAAAGTAGTCGGGTGAGTAGATTCTAGCTTTATCTTTTTGGCTTTTATCTTCCTTCCTCTGGTTTTTATTGGTGCTTCCTTTTATCACTTTTCAGTGTTTCGTCTTCTCTAACTTCTTCATTGACTTCTTCTCTGCCTCCCGCCGTGCCAACGAGTTCCGAGCCTCGAGACTCACAACATTCTGTTGATGAAGTCGCCGTGGGGGCTTCAGAGCTACCTGGCGGAGTTGCGGACTTGGTCGCTCTAGAGGTAACTAAGGCCGTCGCGCCGGGTTCTTCTGAGGGTTTGGCTCTGGCTTCCCTGGAGGTTGCTTTGGTCGTTCCTTCTTCGACCCAGCCGGCCTCTCCTTCCCCTTCTCTTGCTTCCGGCGGCCCCTCCTTTTCCGGTGACGTGGTGCAACAGTTCGATGCCACTCATCGGTTATCGGAGCTGACCGTAGCCTGGGGGAGCTTGTCGACCCTCGCGACTTCTTTTGGTGAAAAGCTCCAGGTAGGTCTTACTGCCACTCCTCTTTTGCATGCTTGTTTTTCTTCTATCCTTACGCCTTGTTTCTCTTTGCCTCTTTTTGCTCAGTCTTTCTCTCGTGATCATTCTGGCTTCTTTTTCTCATCTGAAAATGAGAGGAAGTTGTCTTTGGAGGTGGATGCTCTGAAAGCCGATCTTGACCTCCTCCGGGCTGAGTTGGAGACGGAGCGTCAAATGCACCAAAAGGAGGAGAAAGCCCTTCGTGCCCGGGTAGTGGAGACGGAGAAACAGAGAGATGCTGCGGTGGAGTCTGCGAAGAATGAATGCAAAGGTGCTGTGGGTTCTGCCTGCTTCTTCTTGTATCTTGACTTCTTTTTCCGCTGACTTGTTCTTGGGTGTCCTACCTAGCTCTCCGAGTTGAGAAGCAGAAGCTCTCGGAGAGTATTGATGAAATGAGGGCCCTTGTCCGTTCTAGTCATAATAGAGCTAAGGAGGTAATTACTCATGCTGAGGAAGAACTCGCCCTTGCTAAGCTGATTAGGCGCGGAGCTGATAGAGATCTTGTGCAGGCCCAAAAAACTATTGAAGGCTTGTCCGAGAAGCTGGCGACGACTTCTGAGAATTGGAATGTTTTGTGAAAATCTTTTCGTTCAGTAGCCGATGTCCTCCGGACTCCAGCGGATGATGGGCAATCTTGGGCGCAGTTCATTCCCCGGATTCCGACTCGTTTCCAAGAGTTCGCGAAGAGGTGTGCCCAAGTATGTACCAAGAATGTGCTGGCCTAGGTCCGGGTTCTTGCTCCAGAGGCGCCTCTCTCCAAGATAGTAGAAGAAGCTGAAAGCCAAGAATATCTTGACGCCGTTGAGAGGATGGAGTCTGAGGTCGAAGGTCTAGCCAGTAGGGTTGTAGACAGTCTAAATATTGACATTTCCCTTTCTGATGACAACGCCTGACTCGATTGAGCATCCCCTTGTAATATTACACTCCCTTTTTAAATGAAGATTCTTTATTTTTGTTGATGTATTCTTTGCCTAGGTGCGGTTGAAGTTACTTGTCTTGCTGAGTACTTTGTCCTGTTCCCGTCTCTGCTCCGTAAAACAACTCTGTGCGTTATTCTGATGAGACCTCTCGATTTGTCGAGTACTTTTCTTTTCTTCTTCCTTTGTGATCCATCGAGTGCTTTGTCCGTGCTATGACTTGTTAGATGTAGATCTTTGCGTTAACAACCTTTCGCCTGCGCTATGTAAAACGACTCGGTATAGAATGTTGCCTTGACAAACTTCGGCATCCGAGTGCTTTCTTGAGTGGCGCTTGTGCTTTTCTGAGGAAAAAGTATTCCTATCTGGATGTAGCCCCCGAGCCTCTTGCTTTTCGGAACAAAGTGCTGGAGGGTCTTTTGAAGTTTAAGTTTCAGTAGACTCAGCCATTTTGCTTTTTGTTTCGGGTGTTAGCTTTTAGCTACCCTCATCGACGAGCTCAAGCGTTTTTTCAGCTATTTTGCTCTCGGCCGGGATGCTTAGGCATGTTTTCAGCCATTTTGCTTTTTTGTTTCGGGTGTTAGCTTTTAGCTACCCTCATCAGCGGGCTCAAGTGTTTTTTCAGCTATTTTGCTCTCGGCAACAACTCGTTGAAGGTCATGACAAGACATGCTGTGGATGAATGCCATCTTTATTGATCATGAGTATAAACTACTACATATGTTGTTGAAGAGTATTGCTTTTCGTCGATTGTGAACGTTGGTCCCTTGTGGCTTGCATATCTGTTTTTTCTTGAGTTGTTTCTATGCGTAGAATCTTCTTAGCTGGCTGATGTGCCATGTATTGCTAACTTCTTTTCCATCTTCGGTTATTAACTTGTATGTGCCTGGTCCGGTGACTTTTGTGACAATGAAGGGACCTTCCCATGGACTAAGTAGCTTATGTCGTCCGTCAGTCTTCTGTATCCTTCTTAGTACTAAGTCTCCGACTTGTAGTGATCGAGGTTGGGTACTCTTGTTGTAATGCCGTCTTAAACCTTATAGGTATCTAGCTGATTGGAGGGTAGCGTTTACTCTGATTTCTTCTGAGCTGTCGAGTTCTAATCTTCTTGTGTGTTCCGCTTCTCCTTCATCGTATTGCTATATCTTTGGGGATGTCCAGATCAAGTTGGCTGGCAGTACGGCCTCTGACCCGTAAACTAGGAAGAAAGGTGAGTAGCCTGTTGCTCTGCTTATTTGAGTTCGTAGTCCCCATACTACTTTCGGTAATTCTTCAATCCATTTGGACCCATAGTCCGCTAGTTCTTCGTATAATCTTGGCTTTAATCCAGCTAGTATGAGTCTATTAGCCCTTTCTACTTGTCTGTTGGCCTCTGGATGTGCAACAGACGCATAGTCTATACTGAAACCACAATCTTGTGCCCAGCCCTTGAATTCTGTAGCTGTGAAAGGGGAGCCTAGATCTGTGATGATTCGATTGGGCATGCCGAAACGGTGCATAATGTCTTGGATGAACTCGACTGCTTTGGTTGCGCTGTACTTCACGAGTGGTTTGTATTCAATCCACTTGGTGAATTTGTCGATTGCTACGAAGATGTACTCGAAGCCGCCTTTTGCTTTTTTCAGGGGTCCTACTTGATCTAGCCCCCAGCAGGAAAAAGGCCAAGCGAGTGGGATGCAGATAAGATTGTGAGCTGGTACGTGGGCTTGTCTTGCAAATATTTGGGAACCTTTGCATTTTTTGACAAGCTCTTCTGCGTCTTTCAAAGCGGTCGGCCAGTAGAATCCGGTGCGAAATGCTTTGCCAACCAGTGTCCTTGAAGCGGCATGATTTCCACAGCAACCTAAGTGTATTTCATCTAGGATTTCTTTGCCTTCTTCAAATGAGACACATTTTAGTAGTACTCCTGATGATGCTGCTCTTCTATAGAGTTTATCCCCTACTAGAACGTAGTTTTTGCTTCTGCGAACAACTTGTGTGGCCTCTGCTTTATCTGCTGGCAGTTTATTTTCTTTGATATAGTCAATGAAAACTTGGGTCCATGAAGTGTTGATTATCAAGATCTGAACGCCTTTAGCCTGAATTTCATGTGTTGTTTCACCGGGTTGTTTGATAGAGGGAACTGACAGCTCTTCTATGAATATGCCGGGTGGAACTTTTGCTCTGTCTGATCCGAGCTTGGCAAGGACATCTGCTGCAATGTTGGAATCGCATAGGACATGTAAAATTTCTAATCCTTGGAAATGTTTTTCAAGTTTCCGTATTTCAGCACAATAAGCACCCATGTTTTCTTTGGTGTAATCCCAATCTTTGTTGACTTGGTTGATGACCACTGCTGAATCACTGTATACGAGTAATCTTTTTATTTCGAGGGTAATCGCCACTGGTAGCCCGTGGATGAGGGCTTCATATTCTGCTTCATTATTTGTAGCTCGCCATAATATCTGAAGGACGTACTTGAGTTGTTTTCCTTCTGGAGAAATGAGGAGAACGCCTGCACCGGCCCTGCCTAGTTTGAGTGATCCGTCAAAGTACATCTTCCAGTGGTCAAGGATTGTATCTGATAAAGGCTATTGAATCTCTGTCCATTCGGCCATGAAATCGGCGAGGGCTTGAGATTTGATGGCTTTCCGTGGGGTGAAATTGATGTCAAGAGCTCCAATTTCAACTGCCCACTTGGATATGCGCCCCGTGGCATCTTTATTGTGTAGGATGTCTCCGAGTGGAAAATCTGTCACCACGGTAATCTTGTGGCTTTCGAAATAGTGGCGAAGCTTCCGTGAGGTAATGAGTAGAGCGTAGAGTAGTTTTTGTACATGCGGGTACCAAATTTTGGATTCTGACAGTACTTCGCTGATGTAGTATACAGGACGTTGCACTTTATACACGTGCCCTTGTTCTTCTCTTTCTATGACTATTGCTGTGCTGATTACGGTAGGAGTTGCCGCAATATATAGCATCATATCTTCATCTTTCTTTGGAGGTGTTAGGATAGGCGATGAAGTGAGGTATTCTTTAAGTTTTTTGAAAGCTTCGTCGGCCTCTATTGTCCACTCGAACTTGTCTGTCTTCTTTAGTAGTTTAAAGAAAGGTAACCCCTTTTGCTCGAGTCTTGATATGAAACGGTTGAGGGCCGCCATGCATCCTGTTAGTTTCTGCACATCTTTGACACTTCTAGGTGGGCCCATTTCTGTTATAGCTCGAATTTGCTTGGTGCTGGCTTCGATCCCGCGCTGACTGACCAAAAATCCGAGTAGTTGTCCTGAGGGAACTCCAAATACATATTTATTTGGGTTTAATTTCCATCTCCATTTCTTCAAGTTTTCGAAGGTTTGCTTTAAATCTTCAATTAGAGTGTCTGGGTTCTTTGTTTTCACCACCACATCGTCCACGTATGCCTCCACATTTTCACTGATTTGATTCCCAAGGCAAGTCTGGATAGCTCTTTGGTACGTGGCGCCAGCGTTCTTTAGTCTAAACGACATGGTCTTGTAGCAGTAGGCACCAAACGGGGTGATGAAAGATGTCTTGCTCTGGTCTTCTTCTTTTAGTGCGATCTGGTGATATCCTGAATAGCAATCGAGAAAAGATAATAGCGCAGATCCTATTGTTGAGTCAACTATCTGGTCAATGCGTGGTAGCCCAAACAGATCTTTTGGGCAATGTTTGTTGAGATCTGTGTAATCGACGCACATACGCCACTTGTCCGTGTTTTTCTTCTGTACAAGGACCGGGTTTGCTAGCCAATCTGGATGAAGGATCTCCTTGATGAATCCGGCTACCATCAGTTTTGTTATTTCCTTTTTAATTGCTGCCTTCTTGTCGGGTGAGAATCACCGTAGCCGTTGTTTTACAGGTTTGGAGCTTTTGTTAACATCAATTATGTGCTCAGTCAACTCCCTTGGGACTCCTGGCATGTCGGCTGGCTTCCAAGCGAAGATATCTTTGTTGTCCCGAAGAAAGTTGGTGAGCGCGAGTTCCTATTTTGCTGAGAGGTGAGCACTGATAGTTGCTGTCTTGGAGGTATCGCCTGTGCCTAAGTCGATTTGCTTGACGTCGGCGTCTTTTGGTGGCGCGATGATGCTAGGCTTGTTTCTGCAGCGATTGTGGCTATTTCTTTTCTTCCATTGTCGGCTTGTGCTTTAGCTGCAATTTGGATCGCCTGAACGTCGCAGTCAAAAGCGCGCTTTAAATCGCTTCGAAGAGAAAGGATATCGTTGGGTCCTGGCATCTTAAGCAGTAAGTACGGATAATGTGGTATTGCCATGAATTTGGCTAGTGCTGGACGTCCGAGGATTGCATGATATGATGAATCGAAGTCGGTGACTTCAAATTTGATAAACTCTGTTCGGTAGTTTGAAGGAGTTCCAAAGGTAACTGGTAAAGTAATTTATCCGAGTGGCATGGCTGCTTTGCCGGGTGCTATTCCGTAAAAAGGTGTGCTTGTTGGCGTAATCATCCCGACGAGTTGTAGTCCCATTTTCCTTAGAGTTTCTGAAAAGATGATGTTAAGTCCAGCTCCTCCATCGATTAGTACTTTGGTGATGGTCATACCAGCAATAGTCGGATCTAGAACCAGTGGATAATGGCCTATGTTTCCCACGCTAGTCCATTGGTCTTCTCTGGTAAATTGGATAGGATACTGTGACCAATTGAGGTATCTTGGTGTAGCCGGTTCTGCTGTCATAATGGTCCGCAGTGCTAGTTTTTCTTGATGTTTGCTTCTGCAATTCGGAGCCCCTAAGAAAATCACTGCTACCGTTCCCCTGGGTTTTTGGAATCCTTTGTCCTCGTGGTTGTCTTCTTCTCTTTTCTGATTGTCCTCTTTGGTGTTTTCCTTACTATCTTTTCTTGTGTATCGATCATTGAAAGTGTAGCAATTTCTGATGGTGTGCCTCCCACTAGGGTGCAATGGGCAACGTATGTTTTCAATGTCATCATATCTTCTGGGTTTGGGAAACTTCTTTGATTTGTCGACCATTGCCACAGTATTTTCTGGTCTACGTTTTCTTTCTTAATGTCTGCTATTTCGGTGATTTTGCTTGTCTGGGTTGTCTTGGTTGCTTCTGTCTGGGAACCTCTCTCGTGTTTTTTCTTCTGCAGTAATCATCTTTTCTACTATACGTCTGAATTCTTCATTGTTTCTTGGATTTTCTTTGCAGAAGTCTTGAAATTGCCATCTAGCCATGATTCCGTGAGAGAAAGCTTCAATTACTTCTCGTTTGGTTATGTCATGCACTTGAGCTCGTAGTTCGCCGAATCGTCGATAGTAGTTTCTAAGACTTTCACCTCCCTTTTGCTTGAGTCCTTTTAGTTCTGCATGAGTGATTGGGTGTGTAATGATTCCTGCAAAATTCTCACAAAAAGCTCTTTGCAAATCCTCCTAGTTTCTGATAGATCCTGGATTTAGTTTATCGAACCATTGGAGGGGCATGGCCTCCAGTGCCATGGGGAAGAAAAGGGTTTTGATATCATCGTCTCCTCCGGCTAGTTCAATTGATTGTGAATATATTCTGAGCCATTGCTTTGGTTCAGTTTTGCCATCATACTTGGAGTGATTAGACGGTTTGAATTTGTGAGGTAATCGCACCAATGCGAGCCTGTTCGCGAAGCAGGGGAACCTGTCGTGTGCCTTGGTTTCTTTGAATTCAGATTCGGCGCCTTCCTCTGGCCAACTGTTGTTCTGATGGGAACAATCTTGCGAGGTTGTCTGGGTAGGTACCCTGCTCCTAGTCTTCCTTAGTTGTTCAAATCGGTGGCCTTGGTTATGTTCCTTCCTACTTCCTCCGTCATGGCTTCCACCTGGCCCAAGTCTTTTGAAAGCGGATTTCCTTTGATTTTGATCTTCTTGCCGGTGGGTTGTTGATCTGGCGGGTAGTCTTGATCGAGCTTTCTCTTCGTGCGTTCTTAGGATTGTCGATCGGAGCAAGTCCTGGAGCTGTTCATACTTCTCACCAGGATGCGAAGTTGCTCCGAGTTCTTCTAATGCTTCTCGAATCTTATCGTAAGGCGTATTCGCCGTGCGTCTTCCTTCGACTTCTCATTGCGATTTTCTTTTGTCGTACTCAGCCAATTCTAACTCGTATCTGATCCAAGCTTCCCTGTGCTGCCTAGCACGGTGTTGGCGCCCTTGCTTCAACTTGTTTTTTCTTTCTCTAGCTTGCTTCTGACTATCTGTCTCTCCGTCATAGCCCTGGGCAAAGGGTGATATGTTGGATTCTGATTCATCTGATGATCTGACATCGGGTGCTTCTGGGGGATTTAATGGTGACCGCGGTCGTCGAACCATGAGCACTTCTCGTGCATGAGTGGTTCTGTTATTGGCGTTAGTTTTCATGCTGTCAGAGTCGCTGATAACTTTAATGGATGCCTCGGTGTCGTAGATCGAGTCTCCTTCTTGGTAAGGTAAAATAGCTGTTGTTGTACCGACTAGTTGGGTTCCGCTACCCTTAGGAACGGAATCCAGCCAGTGGATGATATAGTCCTGCGATGTTATTGTTAGCACGAGACCCTCCTGAGCTCCTGTTAGTGGTATCCCGAATCCTGGATTGAAAAATCTTTCGACCTGTCCCTGATAGGATTTTGTCATGTTGTCGAGCCCAAATGGAAAAGAACTCGACTTCTTGAGAGAATTCTGGGGGTAATCCGAGTTGTTTTGGGTTGTGTTCTGGAACCTTGCCAAAAAAGAACTTGGTTCCTTGAAAGCACTCGGATAAGACTTCGCCTTGGAGCCTGAATTCGAATCGGATACGAGTGGTCGTGGAATCCGATTTGACTCGGATACTATGAGCTGCGTGAATCTTCTGGTGAGCTGATCCGTTGTAGTTGTTGAAATAGGAACTTCTTTTAGATGATCTGGATCTTCGAGGAGATGGCTTTGAAGCTTGTCGTTGTTGTCTGCCTTACAGATCCATGAGCCGAAGATGAAAGTTGATCCCGTCGGGAAAATTATGCTGTTGAGGTCCATCGAGCTCTCGGAAGCAAAGTCACCGAAAGCCCCTACCTGGCGCACCAGCTGTCGATGTTTTACCACCGATAGCCTGCCACGAGGGTACCCGGGGCAGTATGTTCGGGCTTCGGCGTATGCCGAACTCGATGGTTTATGCAAGAGACAGCCGATTTATCCTGGTTCAGGCCCTCGATCGTAGATCGAGTAATAACCTTACGTCCAGTCGGCCTTAGCCTTTGCGTTGGATTGATTATGATCTGCTCTGTTCTCCTCTTTTGACAGGAGCATTGCCCTCCTTTATATAGTCAGGATGCCAGAGTCCTAGTCGGTTTACAATGAGATTTCCTAGTAGGATTACTTGATAGTTCTACTACTAAGATTTACATGGGAAGAATCCTAGTTGAACTAGATCTTCTCTCTCCCTTGCGGGGTATCCTGTGGGTCCCGTATCGACAGGCGGCAACACAAAGGAGTGCGGGGAGGAGGAGCATCGGGCGGAGAACGGAGCTCGGCGGTGGTGTGGAAGAAGAGCTCAGCGTTGGGAGGAGCATGAAGAGGAAGAATCTAGACCGTGACGGGGAAAAGCTGGGGACAAGAACCATGACGAGGAAAAAAACGCCAATTTTACATTGTATTCCCTCTGTCCCAAGTTATAAGTCATTTCAACTATCTTGGAGGGTTAAAGTATCTTAAGTTTGACCAAAATTATAGAGACAATTACAAAGATTTATGGCATCAAGTAGGTATACTATGAAAATATAATTGATGAGAATCTAATGAAATTTATTTGGTATCATAAATATTATTATTTTATTATATAAATTTAGTCAAACTTGAAATGTCTTGATTGACAAGAATCTACTCTGAAACGGTACGTTTAGGGACGAGAATCGTTTTTTCCCGCTAAAATCGGACACAGGAGCTACCCCCAAACAGGGTGGTTATACACTGTCGGTACAGAAAGTGACCAACTAGTAAATATTTGTAGTTTTGCTATACGTTGTGATCGGAGGTGGCTTAGCACTCAATGACACATGATTTATACTAGTTCAGGCAACGTGCCCTACATCCAGTGTGGGTCGGTCGGTGACTTTATTCCTGAGCCCAGGTGCTCGAAGTCTATAGTGAGGTTACAAACGAGAGAGAGAGAGAGAGAGAGAGAGAGATGGGGCGTCCGGTCGGTCTGGTCGGAAGGGCCGAGATCGACAGGAGCTATGCTATGAACGAAGTGTCCAAGCGTGTGCTTGAGGGGTTGCGAGCTATCGATCTAATGAACCTGAACTTGAAGAAGTCGACTTGTGTTAACTGCCTATGTTTGGAGGGAGCACATCCCCTTTTATAGAAGAAGAGGATGGCTTTACAAGTGAGAGGGAGAGGGAGTACGGATGTTTCTAAGCCTTGTTGCCCACGCCGATGGGGACGGGATAATGGTGGGCGCTCGCAATACTGTTGATGTCGCTGCAGAATGTCAGGTACATGTGAGAGGTTGAGCTGCTTTCTTCAAGACTGGAGGACGTCGGTACCTACAAAAAATGTTGTCTCGCCGACTGGAGGCATGGCTTTACCACATTCACCTGGTACGGTGAATTCTGGTGCGCCACAATATTGTTGATGCCCAGAGGCACATGGGGGTCTTACCGTACGGGTGTTTTGACCGGCGCCTACAATACTGTAGAGGTAAATGTTGGCGCCTACAATACTGTTCGTGGCATGGCGGTAGTAAAGTACTGTTCCATAGGGTATGGTCCCGGGTGCCGTGGTTTGACTTGTGAGCCCCATTTTGCCTTCCTTCGTACACCTTCTGGTTCTTTTCGAGCGGGCATCCCCGGTCGGATGGCCCCAGTCGGCTCTGGTGCGCCAGTCGAAGAATAGAAATGGGTAGGGTTTTCTATGAACCCCGGTCGGAGACACAGGGTCAGAGTCGGAGGCGGTCCTCGGGTCAGGCTTTCCGAGTGGAGGCCATGCGAAGGTGGCCAGGGCCTGACGCTAGCGCTCCAATCGGAGAGGTCGTTCGGAGTTGGCCTGAGCCTGAGCTAGTGCTCCAGTCGGAAAGATGGGCCGAAGGCGGCCAGGACCTGAAGCGAGTGCTTTGGTCTGTTGAATTTAGACTCTCAGGCCGGTCCAGAGGAAAAGAAGCCATCCTCCTGGGGCGAGCCCTGGCATGAAAGCCAGTCCCCGAGGGACCCTAGGTTTATGAACCCGACAGGAGCCCCCGAGCCCCCTAGCGATTCGGGCAGAATTGTCCGGGGGATTTTTGTCTTGCCGGCGGGTGCGCACGAGCGCACCCACGGGTGTAGCCCCTGAGCCCCCGGGCGGTTCATGCTGAACCGGTTGGGGGGTGTTTCTAATTTTGTCAACGGGGGATGTTTTTCTGTTTTGTCGACGGGTGCGCGCAAGCGCACCCGCGGGTGTAGCCCCCGAGCCCCAGGTGGTTCGGGCCGAACCAGCTAGGGGTGTTCTCTCAGCAGGCGTGTATGCGTGTTTTTTTAACCAAGGCGTCGTTGCGCAGTCGAGGCGGTGAGGTGCGGGGGATAGGATAAAAAAGCAGAACTCACTGATCTTAGGTGTCGATGCGCGCCTTGGGATCGGGTGAGTTGGATTTTGTGAACGGACCATGGCGTTGGTGCGTGCCGTGGATGGGGATAGCTTAGTTCGGATGCGACAGAGCTCACTAATCTTTAGCGTCGATGCGCGCTGTGGGATCAGGCGAGGCGGAGCCACGAACAGACCTAGGCGTAGGTGTGCACCGTGGATCGAGATAGTTAGATTAGTTAGTTCAGGAAGCCGTTACGCGAGGTTAGGAGTCGCCATCCTAGGTTTTATTGGAGTGCAGTGAAGCCGTTTGAAGCCGTTACGCGAGTTTAGGAGTCGCGATCCCAAGAGCCATAGCCGAATGTCGCCGATCCTATCGATGTGAGTTTGGGGTCACGGTCCCAGGGTTTCTTTGGAGTGCAGTGAAGCCGTCTGAAGCCGTTACGCGAGTTTAGGAGTCACGGTCCCAGGTTTTATTGGAGCGCAGTGAAGCCGTCTGAAGCCGTTATGCGAGTTTAGGAGTCACAGTCCCTGGCATTGGTTTTTGTGCCCCCAAGCCCTGTTGGGCCTTCATAGGGGTCGATGTGAGTTTATGTGTGTTTACCCCATCCTCGGTTCCTCACAACTAGAGGGGCTGAGTTTCGTCGCCTGTCCCGATCGCTCAGGCTCGAAGACTAGCTCGGTGAGTTGTTAATGGGTGTGATCGAGTGAAACCCGGGTCCATTGTTTGTGATGGGGTTGGCATAGCCCTCTTAAGACATTCCACTACTCCCTTACCTATAACCCAACAGATGCCTAGGTCATTCCGGAGACCGACCTGGGTGGCCTAACGGCCTCCCCTTCGATGGAGATCCTGCGGGCCTGGCGAAAGGTTTGAGATCGAACAAGAAGGTTGAGATGACCTAGTCTACCGGACCGGGTGAGGGCCGCACGGGGCTCATCTGCGGTTTTCTCCCTTGGCTCTGTTTCGGTTGCTCATATCAAATGAGGCAACCGCCACTTTGTGACGCAATCACAGAACGTTCTGATGCATTTCGCTGCATGTGCGATCCTTAGTTCCTGAGCCCCCGGATGGTTCATGCCCTAACCGTCCGAGTGGTTCAGGCGTATGGTATGAAATACGCGTATGGATGTATGAAATAATTATAAAGAAATAGAGGGGGTTTTATAGTGTTTACCTTTGATAGTTTTGAGTGACAGGGCTCAGAGAGCTTTAGTCGGAAATGTCTGACCGGGACCCACGCTCGTCGTTCATGATGGAGTCGGTGTGGCCCACATGGGGCATCCCTTCGCTTCCTACCTATGTCTCGGTGCTTATCCTGAGTGAATTGATCGACTCCAGAGGCCGATTGATCTCTCTTGGTGGAGATCTCGCTGTTGGATCTCTCCAGGTCTGGCCTTGATGACTAGAGTGACGGGGTTTCGGAGAGCTCCAGTCGAAGATGTCTGACTGGGACCTGCGCTTTGTCAATCGTGGGTTAGCCCTTGTGTGAACAGTTTTGTATTAATGAACACATGCTCACCTTGGTGACCTGAGAGACGGGGTTCGGATAGCTTCAGTCGGAAATTTCTGACCGGGACCTGTATCTCAGGTGCTTATCCTGAGTGAATCGATCGACTCAGGAGGCTGGTTGATCTCTCCTAGAGAAGATTTTGCTGTTGGATCTCTCCAGGTCTGGCCTGGGGAGACGGGGAGTCATCCATGTGCGGTTTTCATGCCCGACGTGTGGTAGTGGTTGGTCATGCGGTAGTGGTGGGCCATGTCCCGGTCACGTCTCGCCTGATCAGGACCCGTTTTGTTGCGCTGGGCTCGTCCCGTCGATCAAGGGGCATCCCATCTGCATTAAATGGAAAGAAGAGAGAGAGTTTCTCGCTCCGCCGCTACGCCTTCCTGATCGGCACGTCCTTTCCTAACCGCTGCTCCCCTTCCTTTAAGTAGGAGAAGAGAGAGGGTGTTCGCCTCATTCTTTTGCCTGTTCATCGTCTGCCGCCGCCGCCTTTCTTTTTCCTCCTCGTCGAGAGCGTTTCTGAGAGCTACGGAGGTTTCTAGGAAAGGAAGGGGGAGAGAGCGAAGGAGAAGAGGAGAACTCACTGATCCTTTTTGCAAGCCGGAGCAAGATGTCGGACTGGAGGTCGTCCACCGTGAGGAAGTCGTTGCTGGAGTCTTTTGTCAAGAAGGGTTTTCTGCCGCCGCAGGAGGTGGCGCACTGGAGGGTCCCTGGGGGAGAGGAGTTCCCATGACCTCGTCCCAGCGAGGTGGTGTCCTTCCTTACCTTTCATGAGCGTGGGCTAGGATACCCCAGGCACTGGTTCTTGTGCGGGCTCCTTAATGAGTGGAATTTGGAGCTACAACACCTCAATCCGATGGGGGTGCTGCATATCGCTGGTTTCATCACCGCCTGCGAGGCTTTCCTCAGGATGGAGCCGCACATGGATCTCTTCTGGTGATTCTTCTCTGGGAGGACCTTGATGGCGGGGAGCTCGATCGAGGCCACGTCGGTGGGGGGTTTTGCCCTTCAGAGGAAGCCGAGCGCAGGAGGTTCGTACCCCGCGTACACCCCTTGTAGTTCCAACCAGGGGTGGCATGGGGAGTGGTTCTACATCAGGAACCCCGAGGCAGCGCCGTTCCCAGAGTTTACCGGTAGGAGGCCAAAGGAGCGGGAAAGCTGGTCATGGGGTTGCGGCCGTAAGGAGAGGCACAAGGTGGAGGTCATCGAAGAGGAGCTCCGAAAGCTCGTGAGGTGCGGCCTTGACGGAGTGCGGGTGTTCTACACCCTCTACCATCGCTGGATTGCGCCGTTGGCGGAGAGGACACAGCCGATGTGGGAGTACGGCGGCCGGTCAGACCCGAACCATGCGTTGCAGGAGGAGTTGCCGGACAATGAGGTCTGGAGTCGCATCGGCGGGGTGCTACAGCTGAGGCCCAGGGAGATGGTCGTGGGAAAACCCATACCGCTCAATGCCTCGATCGCGTCCACATTGGTGCCTTCCCTTGTTTTGTTCATGCTTCTTCTATGCTCTTTCCTATTTCTTTGATCTGGTTCATTCGTTCTGTAGGGGCTTGGGAGGTATAAGTCCCGACCGCACCTTCCCAAGGGATCAGAGGGCGTGGCTTGGCTAACCGGTTAGAAGAAGGCGGCCAAGGCTCGAAAGAAGAAAAAGAATAAGGAGATCTTGTGGAAGTAGGAGAAGGAGCAGGAGATCGTCCGGCGCACGAGGGCCGGGGAACGTAGGAGCGACGTCGAGTCAGAACTTGCGTCGAACGATCCTACAGATCTGGATGATATGGTCTTCTCCACCGAGGAGGAGAGCGGGGGGGGGGGTTGTTGCGACCTTGGTGGAGCGTCGTGATACCGCGACGTCGTCCGCTGGTGACGAGCTGGTGGCCACGCGTCGTGTGGTGGATCCCTCGTCGAGGAAGCGCGCAGCGAGCACGGACATCGTCGGTGAGCGGGCGTCGAAGCGGACATGGTCACTGCGCCCCTTGACAGCGTCTCCAGCCCCGTCCCCACCTATCGTGGATGTGGCGGAGCAAGGCGAGCGGTCTACTGAGGAGCGGACTGACACCGCACGTCGCTCGGACCAGTGCTGACGCATGACTCGCAGCGAGGGGAGGACCTGCCTGCTATGGGTGTGGTCGAGCATGCCGGGCGGTCTGAGGGGTAGACTGGAGCACGTGTGCCGCGTGAGACATAGTCGGAGGATACTACACCTGTTGCTCTGATCAAGGATTCCCGAGCCGGGGGTCAGGATGACCCGTAGGCCGGGCAGGAGCCGGTAGGGATGACTTTGCCCCATGCTAAAGTAAAGGAGCATGGGTCATGGTCTGAGAGTGGTCCTCGATGCGTAGGCCCGTCGATGTCGGGGTCGGCCTTCAGAGTTGTGCCGCTCGCCACCCGATATGTCTTTCTCTGTTTCCTTTTGGTTTTTTGCTGGTTGAGCTTTTTGTTGAAGTGTGACTGACCCGTACCTTCTGTTAGTGGCTTTGGGATGCTGGGCATGAGTATTGCCCCGACTACTGTGCAGGAGACCTGGAAGCCCATTCTGCAGCGTGTCGCGGCGGCAAGACCTTCCGTTCTGAGGATGGTGCCCCCCGGTTTGGCTGTTGATGAGGCGGCAGCTGTGGCGTCGGTGTTGGCGGCGATCCCGGTGTCGATGGCGACGATAGTGTCGGAGGTGACTCCCGCGGCCTCCCCTCCACCGGTTGTGGTGGAGGAGGCGAGGGATACCGAGCTCCCTGCCTTGCCGGGTGGAGGGACGCGCGGCTCACCCTTGCCGTCGGAGCCGAAGGCGCCAGGGGAAGATGTGGTTAGGCCAGGGTCGGGACACCCGGCGGTGGCCCAGGCCAACGAGGTGGTGGAGATCCCGTCTGATGATGAGGCGGATGTCCCGGTGGAGTCATCGGTGCCGTTGCGGCAACCCACCGGTGATGTCATAGTGGAGCCGTCGGCGCCGTCATGGGGCCTGGCGGTGGTCCAGTCGGTGGCTGCGACCTCTGGCGGGCCGGTGGTGTCGTCGCAGGACCTGGCAGTGGTACGGTTGGAGGCTAGGCCCTTCGGTGAGGTGCTGGAGGGTGACCTGGAGTGGCCCTGCCCTGAGCCCCAACGAACACGCGGTTCATCCTCCGGGACTCTCGGGAGCGTCAGCTCTGGGACATCTTTGGGGGGCAAGGGCACGTCGCAGTATCAGAACTCACCAAGTTGACCACACAGCTTGAAAGCGCCCGGAAGCAGGCTCTGTTTGCCTGGCATTTGGTTGAGGGCAACATGTAGCTCGCGGCGGAGGTCAGTTTCTGGTACTTGTCCTTTACCCTTTGGATCCTTTGTCGGTTGTTTTTAGCGTGCTTGCCTTTTGTAGGAAATAAGGAAGACGTCGTCCCGCAAGTCCCACTTCCTCCGGTCGGAGTATGCCTGGATGGCTGAGCTCGAGCGTTGGGCGGAGTCCGCTTGCCACGAGTCCTGAGGTCGGGCGGCCGAGGCGGCCGTGGTGCGGGCAGAGGGGCAGCCTACGGAGGAGCGGGCGACTGCGGCCGAGCAAGGGCTCAAGGCGGTAAGGGCTCATCAGGCGGAGACTGAGGCGGAGTTGCGGGCGTCCCTAGCGAACACCGAGGTGGCGCTTCAGGAGGCTTTGGCGACCCTTGATCCAGAGCGCCGCCCTAGAGTCGGTGGAGAAGGCCCTAAGGTGGAGCGGAGGGCCCGGTTGGAGGCGGATCGAGAGGTGCTCGTGCTCCGGGGCCGGGTGATGGAGACGGAGGACGTGAGTGCCCGGCTGCGTGAGCAGGTGGCCTAGCTACGCGAGCAGGTGGCTCGGCAAGTGGAGGATCTCTCCACCCTTGAGGCTTCTCATGTCGGTACGTACCCTTTTATTTTTTTTTGTTGTGTTAGCTTTTCCCTCAGCCTGTTTCTGAGCTCGTCACTCTTCTCACAGAGCTGGGCGAAAAAGTGGAGGTGCTGGAGCAGGACCTGGAGATGACCAAGGCGATGCTTGGCTGGAATACGGAGGAGCTAGCCAAGTCTCGTGAGGAGCGTCGTGCTCTTGAGGGGGATCTTGACCAGATCCGCAACGTTGCCCAGCATGTCATTTCGAAGATCTTTGGGTCGGCGCCGAGCACCAGCGCACCCGCTGTCCAGCTGACGGAGGTCCTGGGGGAGGTCTAGGATCTTATCCGGTCCGGGCTGTTCTACGGAGCGTCGGGGGTGCTGACCACGGTGGGGACGTACCATCCGCACCTAGACTTCGCCACCATCTGTAGCGGATACATTGAAGGCATGAGCATGGCAGACATCTAGTCCATTGGGGAGAGCTTGCTGCCGTACGTGCGGTCGGTGGCAGACCAAGTCTCCGCCGAGTGGGTGATGGATGTCCGTCGTGAAGACCTGGCCAAAAGTGCGCGTGGAGAGGATGTTGCAAAGCTTTCGGATGGCGAAGAGCCTGGGTCAGAGGTGAATGTCGCCCCAGTCTTAGCCAAGCCGGATGCCGTGCCGTCGGGAAGTGCGTAGCCCGCGCCTTCGTTGGTTGCACCATCGTCGGATGGCGCTAGGCCAGCCCAGTAGCATGTAAAAATAATAGTAGTTTAGTGGAAGTAGATAGTTTTAAGTTTGTGGGGGAAGCCCCCGTATAAAACGTTCGTGTTCTTGACAGTTATAATGGTATTTTGTTTTCTGTGATGGAGTCACTCCGTTCGAGGAAGCTTGTTCCCTTTCGTTCCTTAGTTTTCCCTTAGCATAATTTTGTTTTTTAGTTCTTTCTTTCTCGTACCTACCCGTTTGTTCTGTAGGTTGCGACCTTGTGAGCCTAGGGCGTGGCCCACGAGGCTCAGCTGTTCATAACCGTAGCAAAGCTACGTAAGGTAAATTAAAGGAATGAACTACCCCCTCGTTAGGGTAGGAAGGAATTTCTCCATACAATAGTAAACAAAAAAGAGAGGTAGTAGTGCCCCCTAGTGGAGCCCCCGAGTGCCCTGAGCCAAAAAATGTTTGGGTCGGGGTGCTCTTACAGGAGCGTACGTTAAGTAAATAATGGTAAGACTGAAACTTAGGGGAAAAGAAAAACGACATAGCTGTTCCAAGGTGCTTGGTGAGAGCGTCGTCGTCATTATCCTTCAGTCGATAGGCGTCCAATCGGATCACTTCGTCCTTCAGTCGTCTGGATCCCTGTCTGCTGCGCCCCCTTCTTCGGCCCCTGTCTCTTCTCCTTTTTCTTGGCTTGCCAGCCAACCTCAGCAGGCGTTTGAGGAGCAGGCAGTCCTTGTAGAGGTGGTTCACGGGGTAGTCATGGTTGGTGCATGGACTCTCCATGAGCTCGTGGAAGTGGCCGGAGGGGCCCTGCTGGGGCGGCGTGCCCGCATGATCAGCCGTGGCGACCAACGTGGAGTTGGCGGCAATTCTTTCTATTCTTTTTTCCCCTCTAAGTGGAGGGGCCCTCGTCTTGATCCTAGCGCTTGGCCTTTCCTTTGTTGTGGCCTCCGTTGAAGCGTGGTGGGAACGACGCTTGCTGGAGGTGTTGGGCGAAGGTCGGTGGCCCCGCATTGTCAGGGCTGGGACTCCGGTCGACGCCGCGCGTGCCTCAGTTCGGTCCGAGGCGTGCGTAGACGGGTAGTCAGCATGGAGCGGTCGTCAAGTCAAGACGAGGTGCCGTTGCAGCTTCTCATGCCACACTTGGTGGTTGTGGCGGTGATAGGGCGTAGTGCCCCATCTGCTGCGTCTCTGTTCCCCGGATGGGGAGCGAGGTCATGAGTCGGCGTTGCGATACGGAGCTCTCCGCTTGTTGAACGGCGGTGGTCTCCACCAGTGCCCGAAGGTTCCGGTGGATCGCCTGTTCGCGAGGGTCGTTCGGCTCGGACAAGCTGCGCAGGAGCATTGTCGCGGCGATAATGTTCTGGCTGGCCCAAGCGAACTGTGGGGGATCGGTTCCCCTATACGGGGTGTCACGCTGGACACGACAGGCGCGACCCCAGGCATCGTTCGTCGGTCTATGCGCGCGGGGCATAGCGTGGTGCGCCGAGCGCGCTGGCGCAGTTGGTGGTTGATGCGGCCACTGTCGTTGTAGATCCTCCCCATGCTCGCGCGTGAGCTTGGGGGTCTTCGCATGAGGGCCCGAAGGGGCGTGAGTCCGGGTGGACCCCGTTAGTCCTGGCAGCTATTCCGGAGCGTCCGTCATAGCGCACTCGCGGGACAGATGGTGGCTTGGTGCCACGTCGCCGATGCTGGAGTCGTCACTCATGACATCATCGTCCATGAAGTCGAGATAGCTGGGACCGTAGCCCGCCATCCCCATAAGTTCAGATGTGAGAGGGGGCGGCACCGGCATCCGCTAGAGCCCCCGGGCGTACGCGTCCTCGGGAGACACGAGGCCATAGGGGAACTGGCTGTATGGTGGCTACGACGGGGACAACGGTAACCCACCGGGTATTTGGCAGAAGATAGAACGTAGTAAGTAAATAACATCATGTATATTACTCACAGCGGGGTTTGAGCAGAGAGTTTGCTCGGAATGAAGTGCAGATGCCGAGCCATTGGAGTCGATGGAGGACGTCCCTCCGACGGGTGCCGGGTCACGAGTCTCCTCACGGAGGTGGAGTACGCCGAGCCGGTCGGCGGCGAAGTCTAAGCTTCCAAAGTGGAAGGCCTAGGAAGGCTCGAAGACGGGTGAAACCCGCATCCCGGCGGGCGAGAGTGCGGGAAATTTCATTGAGTCGAAGCGAATCGTATCGCCCGAGCCCGCCACGGCGGGGGTGGCAGAAAAATGGGCCATCCGATTACCAAAAAAGTGTTGAACATACAGCGTCTTCCCCACAGACGGCACCAACTATCGGTACAGAAAGTGACCAACTAGTAAATATTTGTAGTTTTGCTGCACGTTGTGATCGGAGGTGGCCTAGCACTCAATAACACATGATTTATACTGGTTCAGGCAATGTGCTCTACGTCCAGTGTGGGTCGGTCGGTGACTTTATTCCCGAGCCCAGATGCTCAAAGTCTGTAGTGGGGTTACAAACGAGAGAGAGAGAGATGGGGCGTCCGGTCGGTCTGGTCGGAAGGGCTGAGATCGACAGGAGCTATGCTATGAACGAAGTGTCCAAGCGTGTGCTTGAGGGGTTGCGAGCTATCGATCTAATGAACCTGAACTTGAAGAAGTCAACTTGGGGTTAACTGCCCGTGTTTGGAGGGAGCACATCCCCTTTTATAGAAGAAGGGGGTGACTTTACAAGTGAGAGGGAGAGAGAGTACGAACATTTCTAAAGCCTTGTTGCCCACGCCGATGGGGACGGGATAATGTCGGGCGCCCACAATACTGTTGATGTCGCTGCAGAATATCAGGTACATGTGGGAGGTTGAGCTGCTTTCTTCAAGACTGGAGGACGTCGGTACCTGCAAAAAATGCTGTCTCGCCGACTGGAGGCATGGCTTTACCACATTCACCTGGTACGGTGAATTCCGGCGCTCACAATACTGTTGATGCCCAGAGGCACATGGGGATTCTTACCGTACAGGTGTTTTGACCGGCGCCTACAATACTGTAGAGGTAAATGTTGGCGCCTACAATACTGTTCGTGGTAGGGTGGTTGTAAAGTACTGTTCCGCAAGGTATGGTCCCTGGTGCCGTGGTTTGACTTGCGAGCTCCGTTTTGTCTTCCTTCGTACGCCTTCTGGTTCTTTCCGAGCGGGCATCCCCGGTCGGATGGCCCCAGTCGGCTCTGGTGCGCCAGTCGGAGAATAGCGATGGGCAGGGTTTTCTATGAACCCCGGTCGGAGACACGGGGTCGGAGTCAGAGGCGGTCCTTGGGTCAAGCTTTTCGAGTGGAGGCCGTGCGAAGGCGGCCGGGGCCTGACGCTAGCGCTCCAATCGGAGAGACCGTTCGGAGTTGGCCTGAGCCTGAGCTAGTGCTCCGGTCGGAAAAATGGGCCAAAGACGGCCAGGACCTGAAGCGAGTGCTTCGGTCTGTTGAATTTAGACTCTCGGGCCGGTCCAGAAGAAAAAAAGCCGTCCTCGTGGATCGAATCCTGACGTGAAAGCCGGTGCCCAAAGGACCTGGGTTTATGAACCCGACGTACACTGACTCGTGACTTCCGAATAGGGCAACTCTAAACTTTTCACACACTATAGCAGTAGCACCGTGCACGGTACATGCATGCTGCTTGTTATTACAAACTCTATCCGTATATGTACACATCGACTCCGTTACGGAGTATTAGAGATGGATCGACCGATTCGTTCATCTTCTTCCTGTATGTACATGATTCTCGATGCTAATTTGTCGTCGGTAGGAGTAGCTTAGCAGCTGATGACCTCAGTGAGGAGCTTGTACCGCCGCACCCTGACCCTGTTCACCCGCGCCTTCGTCCCCGCCCGCATCACCTCCTCGCCCTTGCTGCCGCCGCCGGCACCAGTGCTAACAACCTCCTTCTTCCCCGCGGCCGCCACCGGCTGCGTCGTCGTCTTCTTCTCCTCGGCCCTGTGCTTCTTCTTCACCGGGTGGTGTCCGAGCTCCGCGGTCGGCGACCGCGACCTACTCCTCGGGGAGCACCCCTCGAGGAGCTTCCGCCGCTCCTCGTCCGACGCCGACGCGGTCGTCTTCCGCTTCTCCTCGGGCTCGTTGTTGTCAGCCGCCACCGCCGCCGCAGCGGCAGCTCGGCCGCCCTGTTGTTGGTCGGGCGCCGGCGGCGCCCGCAGGCACCAGTTGCAGCGCCTGTACGCGGCCGCCCTCGGGTACAGGTCGCTGCAGTACCTGTGCTGCAGCCGGGCGCGGCAGCACTTGCACCGGAACAGCTCGCCCGCCAGGCCGTGGTCGCCGCACATGCAGCACACGGCGCCGGCGCTCAGCGCGCCCTCGCCATGGGGAGGAGCAGCCGGCGACGACGACGCCATGGCGCGCGGTCCTCGCGCGCGCAGGGATTGAGAGTGGTGGATGGAGAAGCTCGCTCGGTCACCGGCTGGCAGTGGTGCCGTGGTGGCTGTCGACCGTGAGGCACGGGGGAGAGGAGAACGAGGAGAGACGGGGTCTATTTATGCAGCGGAGGGAGAGACAGAAAGAGACTGAGGGACAGAGTAGCATCATCAGCCAGGGACCCATATACATCATGCAGGTATCACCTCCCTAGGCATCGGTCCCGGCACGCTGCTTGTCCTGACTGCCTGACTCTCCGCCGTGGCGCCGTGCGATCCGGACGGTACGTTTGGTCCGTCCAGCACGGCCGGCCCGGTTTTCGACGTGGACGTCGACACGACACGATTCGGCCCTTCCATCACTGATGCCAAAGTAACGATCATTAGTGCCACATTAATTCCGTCATATCAAGGGGGGAAACGTGCTCGCCGGCTCTTTTCCTGCTTTACATGTGCATGCATGACGCATCAGATGAGACCGTTTCTCAGCCTGTTTAACCCATGGCATGGATGAGCATGAACCGTGCGTCGCCGTCGAAGTGGCGGCAGGCCGGCGATCAACGGCGCAGAATGTTTCCTCAGGTGGAATCTTTCGGGCACCCGATTGATGAAAATCGTTCGTCTTTTGGCGCGAGTGGAGACCGATGCGTTCGTTCTTGGGAGAGTGCGCATACACTGTTGCTGTTGTTGCAGATCGATAGGCCTCCTGGCTTTTATCTTCGGCCTAGAGAGGTACGCACGCACCACGCAGCAACCCCGGCTAGTGCAAGCGCGTGCGGCGTGACGATGACGATGGGCGTGCCGTAGAAGGCATTGGCGAGAGGCACACGTACGGCAGGACTTGACGACCTGGACTTTTTGCGCGCGTCTTCGGGTCTTTCCTTGCGCACTAAGAGATGACCTTGGCACTACTCCCTACTTTCGCAGGCTATCAGTGTCCTGTTCACGCCATCTATCTGGTTTAAGCTAGGGCCTTATTTAGATCGTGAATAATTTCAACCCGATGAATAGTAGCACTTTCGTCTTATTTAGTAAATATTGTCCAATCGTGGACCAACTAAGCTCAAAAGATTCATCTCGTGATTTCGAACTAAACTGTGCAATTAGTTATTTTTTTTATCTATATTTAATGCTCCATGCAAGCGGCTAAAAATTGATGTGATGGAGAGAGAGTGAAAAAACTTGGAATTTAGAGGTAATCTCAACAAGGCCTAGGAGTGGCAGCGAATACGATGTGAAGCGGTGTGAACTGGAGGAACGGTTGCGTTGCTTAAACCGATCCCGTCCGCGGCGTCGGGGGCCGGGCCTGAATAACCTATTAGCCCTCATTGTCCAATGTCCACCAGTGCTATATATAGTAGGCTGCTAGCGCTAGACCGTGCAATGCGTGACGTCACGCTGTCTCAAGACTCCAAAAGTCTGTGCTTGTTTAAGTTTCTAAGGCCATGTTTAGTTCCACCAAAACTTCCAACTTTGACACTACGTAAAAAGAAGATTCTACGTCACATCAAACTTGCGGTATATGCATGGAGTACTAAATATTGACGAAATCAAAAACTAATTGTATAGTTTGGTTGTACTTTGCGAGACGAACGTTTTGAGCCTAATTAGTCAACGATTGGACAATTACTATCAAATAAAAACAAATGCTACAGTGTAGCTACAGTACCGGCCTAAAAAGTGCTGCAGCAGCCATCATATCGAATCTTGCGATACGTGCATGGAGCATTAAATGTAGACGAAAAAAACTAATTGTACAATTTGGTTGGAAATCGCAAGACGAACGTTTTGAACCTAATTAGTCCATGATTAAATACTAATTGTCAAATAAAAACAAAAATACTACAGTAGCCAAATTTTCAAATTTTATGAACTAAACACAGCCTATGGACCCGGCAAAGGTGCATGCACTTTTTTAATATAGAAGAGAGAGATGGGTTGGTCATTTCGTGGGGGCCGACCTGAGTTAACAATGGCCGTGACACTTTCTGAGCAGGGGCGAGGGCGATCTCCCCTCGTTCCTCGTCTCGGCAAAGCGCGGCGGCGACGAGCCGACGAAGCTGCGCGGCATTTGCGTCTTCTTCTTGGCTTTGGATACATCGCATCGCTTGTTTTCGGCCGGAGCGAGCCCCTCCATATTTTTGGCTGATAAATAACGACTCCGCTAATGTATAGTCTATTTGCTCTCCGTGTCGGCAGCTGACCCCCCAATCACACGGCATTGCCGTGTAGTTCCTTCACACAAACAAGGTACCCAGAGATTTATAGCATGATACTAATATACCTGGTGCTCTTGGGTCAGTGACCTCTTTTCCACGGGCAAATCTGTTATGCACAAGATCATCGGCTCAGGTGAGTGAACTACTCACCAGTCCTGTCGAGTATCCGCTAGTGTTGTCGAGCACCAACTAGCTAAGTCGACCACGAACAAGCGTTGTCCGTTCCCACACACTATGGCTAGAGGTTGAAAAAAGGGATAACAGAACATACACACACAGTACAAGACACCAGCGTTGACCGAAGCCTTATATAGGAGATGGCAAATCTAAACTCTCTTTACTGAGTTGTCGTGGTAATCTATTTATACAACTTTATCCATCTAGTCCTAGTACAACGCACATGCTGCAACAGTAACTCGATAACATACAGGGCTGATTCTGCGCCGACCTCTGCATGTGGCTACAGTGCTGCAGGTGAGTCGTTCGGCGCCTACACTTGCAGCGGCTACAGTATCACAGCCAAGAACCTTTTCAGCGCTACCTTCCCTTGCTATATATTCACACAAGAAAGCAGTAGTTTATTCAAACAAAGTCCGCCATCCTCCTGAACGGGGTCCCTGGAAAATGGATCACCTGCCGCAATGGCCTCCGTCAGGGTGATCCCATCTCTCCCTAACCCTTTATCATTGTTGCCGACGTCCTCCTCCGCTTGATCCAACACCAAGACGTCCGTGCGGATCTCATGCACCCTATCGTCGACAACTCTCCTGCGCCGGTCCTTCAATATACCGATGATAGCCTTGTCTTCCTATGTGCTTCCTCCCGAGCCATCCTAACTGTTAAACACATCTTGCATGAGTTCGATTTGGCTACTGGACTTTCTATTAATTGCCATAAAACTACCTTCCTTCCCGTTGGAGTCGCCCCCGATATTGCTAATAACCTTGCCAGCCTTTTTGGTACTTTCAGTTTCTTCCTTCCCACAAACCTAACTTGGCCTTCTTCTTTCTCCTCGTAAGCTTTCCATCGCTGATTGCCAACCCCTCATTGCTTCCTGTGACAAGTACCTCTCTGGTTGGCGTGCTTCCCTTCTGAACCGTGCCGGGCGCCTTACTCTGTGTGCCAGTGTCCTTAGTGCCCTTCCTCTCCACTATATGTCTTCCCTCCGGCTGCACAAAACGGTCATCGAAGCTATTGACCGCCGTCGCCGCGCTTTCTTCTGGACTGGAGATGACTCCTGCCATGGGTCCAAGTGTCTTGTGGCCTGGGAACATGTCTGTACCAGCAAGCTTGAAGGCGGGCTTGGTCTCAAAGATCTGCACCTCCAGAACAGGTGCCTTCTAATGAAATTTGTTGACAAAATGTTTTCGGGTGATCCGGCACCTTGGAAAGATTGGATCATGAGAACTCATACCCCCCTCGATGAGCAGTCCACGGCTACCTCTTTCCTTTGGAACATTGTCCATGCTGAGCTTGATACCTACCGCTCAATCACCAAGGTTGAAGTCCATAATGGTGTTTCTGCGTCCTTTTTGGAAAGATCATTGGCTACCCAGTGGCCCCATCTTCCTCTCTCACCCTGCTCTTTTCTCCCACACCACTAGGCCTAATGTCTCGGTTTTTGAAGTTTTTCAGAGCAGGTTTGAATTGCATTTGCATCCCCGTCTAACCCGCGCTGCCCAGCAAGAGCGTGCGGACCTTCTTCTTGCCTTGCAGGATGTTCACCTCGACGACTCCAGCGACGTCCGTCTGATGCGCCTTACCGGAAAAAAATTCAGTACCAAAGATGCTCACTCTCGGCGGTCCCGAACAAGGTCAAAAAAATTTACCTGCTTATATTTCAAAGACAGGCTGAGTTCGTGCGCCAATCTCCTCCAAAAACATGTGCTAGATGATGACATCTGCAGGCGCTGTAACAACAGCGTGGAAGACAGGCAGCATATCTTCTTCGGATGCCCATCTGTTGCTGCGCTCTGGCCGGTGCTGGGACTGACTGCAGTGAGCACATCCTCTGATGACGAAGTCTGGACTCTCCGCCTGCCCCTTAGGCTCGATGCTAAGTTATGGCCTTCAATATTGCTCACCCTCTTGTGGCGCCTCTGGGATGCACGAAATGGAGAAGTATTTTACAAAACACCGCATTCACATGGCACAAAAATATTTTGTCAAATTGGCATACTCTGTTACGTTCTTGCTCTAATTTCAGATACTCATGAACTGAAAAAATCACAAAACAATACTTTTTTTTATTATTGTTCTTGCCAATGCCACTCCTGGGGACACCTCTGCTTCAACCTCGGCCGAATCCAGATGTTGGGGTAGTTGGTGCCCTTGCTCTACCGCTAACCTGACCGCGGCCATGGCCGGCCCCAGACCCCTCCTCCCTCCATCGCCGGCTCCTGCTTCTCGGCGGGCGCCGGGTGCACCTCAGGCATCTGGGCGGCTGGGCTGGGCTGGGCACCTGGCGGCGGCCTAGCGCTTGGCGGCAGCCTGTGGGGTAGCGCGGCGGGTGGTGGTTGGCGCAGTGGCGGCGTGTGGTGGCTGCCGGTGGGCGGCGGCAACCTAGAGCGCTCGATGGGGATTGCAGAATTGCGGTGCGGATAGTGAGCGCTCGATTGGGGAATTGGAGAGCCAAATTGGGCCCTTATTGGGTTAAACTAAACTGACAAAAAAAGGCCCAGTGAGTTAGCAGGAGTCTTCTTCATCCGCTCGTTGCCTCGTTCATTGGCTTGTCGGTCGTTGCCGTGGCGCCGCAGCTTGCTCGGCAGCTCGCGTCCTCGGCGCTCGGCAACCGGAGATAGGGAAGAATAGGGGGGTCCGAGGATACACCGCCGGTAGCTGGGGCGGCCCCTAGGGCAGCTCCGTCAGTGTTCCGTGGTGAACAGTCGTCGACAGTGAAGATACTCACACGCGTTACTGAGGATCTCGCTGTGCGGAAAAAGCGTACTGTCTTAAAGAAAGCCGGCACTGCTGATAGCATCCATGCCTGGCAAATGTATCTGAATGAATGTAAACTCTCTGCTCATGTACCCCCTATGCTCTCTGTAACAACTGTCTAAACTTTGATATTTAATAAAATGTCCAGGTGGGGATCCTCTCCCCCCGTAGTTAACTTTTTTTTTAAAAAAAATATTATGACACTGTTTATGAATTTAGCCAAACATAAAAAAAATATCATTTTTAATTGGTTTCACAATTACTAATAATTACTGAAATGTAGAAAAGAATCATGTACCGACCTTTTTCGTTTTCTATATTTCATAATACTATTTTCGGCCTCTTCCAACCTTTTTCACCCCTAATCCGACTGGAACTGAGGCTACGACGGCGAGGAAGCACAGGAGCCACAACCACATATAGGAGTAGTATATCAGAAATACTATTTAGCATGCGCATGCTATTATGTTTATCTATCAGTCAACTTCCTGGTGCATCGGATTTGCGATCAGTGGCAGGGGTTGATTGTACACCGGTGGGATCAGGCTGCTTTGTCTGTACCCGTTATAATCCAAGCTTCAGTCGCCTGAAGCGGAGACAACTCCCGTAGTATATATCAACAGATTGGATAGACCCACGGAGGGGTTTTTTTTTAGGGGAGCCACGGAGGTTCAAACACATAGCCTCCGGATGGAGCCAATCCAACATTACAACACTGATTACTTACTGCTATGCATCGTAGTAATGTTGAAGGTCATTCTAGGGTGCCTGTAACCTACATGAGATTGAAACAGTTGTTTGCACGAAAGGGTATGGAGTATGTTGTCGACATTTTGTCCAATCTTGTCAAACTTGTCAGCAAGCAAAACTTGATGGGTCCAAATTGCCTAGTCTTCTTCAGCCTTTACCAGTGTGTCTGCTTGGAAAGTTATTTCTTAAACCCCCCACCGCCACCACGTCATTCTTTCGCCACTACTAGTGTGACCAAAGCAGTTCTTAATAATGTTTATAAGTTACACTCCCTTCAACCAGTTGTACGACAGGGACCTAATTTTTGCTAGTTAGCTATGGACAAAGATCTTTAAATTGCCAGATGTACAATTAACCATGGGTTCCGGTTATCACCGTCAGTCGGATGGTCAGACTAAGAAGGTGAATCATATCAATAATATATGGAGACGCACATGTCTTTGTTAATGCTTGCCCTTCCAAATGGATTCACTGGTTTTTGTTAGATGAGTTTTGGTACAACTCCGGCCACTATTCAGCTATGGTTGCTCACATTTTCGAGCATTATATGGTTTCCCTCCCCACATTTTGGAAGTTCTGCAACTGACTGAATCTCTGTAGTTGAACTCTTTGCTTGGATTCAGGACCGTCAAATTATGCCTGCTCTCATTAAGCAACATCTTGAGTGTATCAAGCTGCGGATGAAGAATAATTGAGGTATCGTGGCTGTTAAGTAGTAGAGCGAGTTTAGACAGAAGGCATTGAATGTATGAACAAGTATACAATTGCTTCAATCTCAGTTCTTCGAACTATTGTTTCTCTTGCTATGCTCTTCCTTTCTTCCTTCTTCCAAATCCTATTCCTGGTACCTCGGCTGTTTGGTTTGGGCTTTTTGGCCTGTAACCGATTAGTAAAGGGTTGTCTTTACTAGCTGTTTGGTTGGGCTGGTCCGTAACCATTCACAGTGCCATCTGATATGGCCTTATACAATGTCGCTCCCGCTGCTCCCCCGCCGCTATCTGATTACATCAGCGTTGCAGCCCAAATCAGTGAACCAAACATCACCTTTGATTCTAACATTGAATGAATGATGAATGTGATGTGTTTCTACCCTAAAGTCTACTCTATGGAGTGTGGTCCTCCTACCCCGATATCTCGTTAGGCACTTTGTTTGCGGGGCTGCCACTGTGCCCTTTGCTGACGTCGTGTTTGCTGTCGTTTATTTATACGCTATTCAGTCATGTACTTTATTCTTCACCTATGTTTTTTTTTAAACTGGGCATATTCATTACTCATTGGCTAACAAATCGTTAGCAACAATTACAGAGATGTCATCAGATATGGAGTCTGAAATGATCTCCTCACCCTCAGGACACAGATAACCCATTTTAGCCAGCACATGAGCGGCTTCATTACATGTTCTACCCACATGAACACACTCAAAACTAATGAAATTTGATCTTGAAAGGAACTTGATCTCCTCGACCAAGTGACCAACAACTGAGTCATCATACGCTGTTGAATTCATTGCTCTCACCACTTCCTGGGCGTCGGTCTCCAAGATGATATGACCAATACCCAGATCAACTGCTGTTTGCACCCCCTGCAGGCAGGCAACCAACTAGGCTTGGAAAGCATTCAACAGGTTGTTAATCTTGCCTCTTGCCGCCATTCCCACATCACCGTCTCTATCACCTATCAAGAAGCCCCAGCTGCCGGCCTTCTCAGTTAGGAGAAAAGAACCATCACAATTTAGCTTCAGCACGTCATCTGGCGGCCTCACCCACCTCTGTCTACGCTGCCCCGTCTGGACCGAGCCGCTGTTGACTTGCTGCACATTCTCTGATGCAACGCGCGATTACAGCAGCAGGCCTTCGACGCCCCTCTTCTCTGATGCTATTGCGTTCTGACCAGATAAACCAGAGAATGATCACCAACAGATCTCTCTTCGGCTCTCGCTGCTTCAGAATCCATTCCACAGCACCATAAGCATCAGGTATAGCGGCTAAAGCCTCACGTTCACTTTCCAGATTCAGCGTTCGCCATATTTGCTTTGCCAACTTGCATTTGAAAAAGAGGCGTCCTCCATCCTCACTCATTCGCCCACAGACCGGGCAACTTAAATCAATCTACATCCCCCGACGGAGTAAGTTGCACCGTAGTGGTTGGCTGTTATGGGTGAGGCGCCACCAGAAATGTTTGATTTTGTTTGGGCTTTTCAATTTCCATGTCTTTCCAAACACCTTTTCCGTCATTAGTACTACCTCCTTGTCCTCCGGCTATGCTGCAGGTTCTAAGCATGTCTTGCCCGCTCACTTTATATGCACTCTTGACACTGAAAATCCCATGCTTATCAAAGTGCCAAGCTAGGGTATTAGCTCTTCACCTATGTTTTAGGTAAATTGATAATGCTACCTTACTATATAATATATTTGTGTTATTATTACAAGAAGAAATGCCTCTGCTACAAGGGATGAGAGGATGTCAGTTCCGGCTTTCATTATTTTGGTCTAAAAAAGAATATACACGGCCCTGTTCGGCTTACCCCATATTCGGTTTGTTCGACTTGTTTTTTCAGTCGGAATAGTATTTTTTTCTCACAACAATTCAGCCAGAACAATGTCTTTCAGCCAGTTTCAGACCAGCGAATAGGGCCACTATGTCGACGCATAGTAAAAATAGTGTTTTACAAAAGTCAAAATTGTCTTATAATTTGGAACAAAACTAGTAGAAAATATCAGCCGCCGATACTATAGAACCTAACCACCGCAAGGGCTGCCTGCAAAATTGGCTAAACTTTTGATAATCATACGGGTTCGAGCTCACACATTTTTCAAAACCGAGGATGGAACCCAATATCTAAAATAAAATGAAAAACAGAAGGGAAACCGAATCCAATATATTGTGCGGTGCTCCGGAGCGTGTAATTGAGCTACCCTCACTTGGTCCGTTGGGTTCTTGCGGTGCCCAACGTGTGGGCTTGGTGTGGTGGCAATTAGCCACCGAACCATCAAGTGAACGGTCGACACAACGGGGACTAGCGTGATGGCAAGCACGTGAACCTCGGGATAAAAATCACCGTATCATCCTTGTTTTCCCGTTGGTTTGCATCCCCTTTACACGAGCTTGTATTTACTTTCATATATCTTGTACTTGTGTAATTGCTCTTGTAATTAGTTAGCTTGTGTAGCTTGCTAGTTACTTTTAGTATAGAAGTAGCTTCCTTGTGTGACTAATTTGGTTTGAGTAACCTTGTTAGTCATATTGCTTAGTTTGTGTAGCTAAGTAGTTTACGCTCTCTAATTTGGCATTAGCTGTCTTGTTATTGAGCATTGCTAGTGAGTTTAGGCTTTGTGCTTTTGCATACTAGTTATACGTAGGAGCTCCCCGTGCTTGAAGTATTAGCGGCATATGTTTGTATGATCTTGCTCCTAGAATTGGTTAGATGAGCTCTAGCTAGCCCGGCATCTCTGTTGCCTAATTAAAATCTTTATAAGGTGCTTATGAATTTAGATAGAGGGGTGTAGTCTTAGCTAAACTGATAGTTTAAATTGCACACTTGTTTCGATTAACCGACGCAATTAAATTTAGAAAGAACTATTCACCCTCTCTAGTGGGGTGGCCACCAGCGGAGCTGACTGTGTGACGAATGCATGTACGGGTAGGCCGCCACCGCCAGTGCGGCACTCCGTGAGGGCCAAGGCCGGTGCGGCCGAGGCGCGGCCGTCGTCGCAACTTGACACTGTGACCTACAGCGCCAGCATCTCCACGGACACACCCCTCCACGAACCCCCCGGGGTGAGCCAGCTACCACCTACTACCTAAATCTCTGCGAGTGTGCGCCCATGGATGTGGTTGTGGATTGGGCCAAGAACTGAAGCTGGGCCGACAGGCCGTGCGCGCGCGTGTCAGGTCTCCTTCGACGAGTACCTCCGGGACCGTGTAGGCGTGTTTCGCGCCATGTTCCCCGACGAGAGCAGGAGCCAGCTGGTCTGCGACGTACGTAACCACCTCATCACGTGCCTGCTCCTGTCGATTTCTTCAGCTCGCCCAGTGAAACCTATCAATTCTGCACGAAAGGGGAGCGCGATGCGCAGAGGGAGCTGCGCGGGGCCGGCACGGACGAGAGGCGCGCGGCACGCAATCTGGGACGACGTAGCCAGGGGCGGGACGGTGCGGCGAGGAGCGGGGGCACAACTGCCGACTGCGCCCTGTGATGCAGAGAAGAGAGGTGGAAGATGGAGCTGACAGGTGGGCTCCACATGTTAACGAGCCCCGTTAATCACTGTCTAGACCTGTTTGGACTATTTTGACACCTAAACAGAGTTTAGGACCTAACTGACTGTATTGAGAGTCTAGAGACCGGGACGACACAGCAACCCAAGTTTAAGTTTGAGGACCACCAATGTACTTTACTCGTAAAAATACAAATGGTATAGTAGAAAAACAGAAATGCTATACAACACACGTGTGTTTTAGCATAAAAAAACACATGGATTTTAGTCCACCGGATCATTGTCTCGTTTGTCTGGCGTCCATCGGATCTGCAACCGTGGTCGTGTCAGGTATGCGCGTGGTGAGCGTCCCAGTCTCGTCGGAGCAGATGACCAGGTAGCTTCCTGACGAGCGCACAGGTGGTGATGACGCTAGGCAGCTTCCTGACGAGCACACAGTGGTGATGACGCTAGGCAGGTGGTGATGACGGCGGGCAGGCCGATTTGTTCTCTTTGCATAGAAAAAAATTATTTTTTGTGATATTTAGATATGTGAATTTGTGATCTTGTGATTTGTAATTGTCTTAAAGGTAGAAGAAGGCTGGAGGTAGAAGAAGAATGGAGGTTGTTGGATCTTAATCTCATGATGCAAAAAAAATTCTATGTGTTGAAATTGCATAAAACACATGGTTGTTGGATATAGAAAAATGCAGCTTCCCACGCCATTTGCGTGGGTCAGCTTTCTTAATTGTTTTTTACAGTAAACTCTTAGATTGAATGCTGTATTTATTCTCACAATTAATCATAATGTGACCAGAAACTAGTGGTGCCTGGTGGCTTCCTGACCGCCGATGTAACAGTAGTTCATCAATCCACCAACTGCACACCCCGCGGGAAGTCCTCGCAGTGTCGGATGTGCCGCACCCTCCTGCCGGCGTCACCTTTTGCTTTGGCCCGACAATCGTAGTCCAGCGGCGCATGGAAGCACGGCTCGATGGCAGCGGCGCGCCGGCACGGCGTGTCGGCGGGCGCCTTCTTGTTGACGGGGCTCGTAAGCACCCAAGGTCTCAGCCCCGCGAGCCCCTGCCCGACGTACCCAAACGTCGAGACGGGGGAGGTGACCACCGCGTCCGAGAAGCTGAGCAGCACCATCTCCGCCAGCGCCTTCTGGTTGTGCTCCTGCTCGCCAGAGCGCTGCGAGCCCAGGTGCGTGGGCTGGTACACGCTCACCGCCTCCCCGCTCGCCGCGCCGTGCTCGTGGTACAGGTCCCTGAGCTTCTCGGAGTACTCGCCGTGCAGGGACACGACGAGCACGGCCTTCTGTTTCCCAGGCTGGCCGCCGGCGGTGCTGCCTTTGGCCGCCGCGGGAACGCCGCCGGCAGCACCGGGCAGTATGTCCTCGCGCTGCGTGCAGTTGAGGATCTGGCCGAAGAGGTCGTCGGTGGAGATGGGCGCCCAGTAGAACCTGCGCACCTGGATGCCCACGCGCTCGTCCGCCTTGGCGAAGTACGAGTCGTGGTACCGGGTCACCATGCCCCACACCGTGTTGCTCGAGTGGAACAGGTAGCGGCCGAGGTGGTGGAACACGACGTCGCGGCGCGGGAACATGCGCGCCAGCTCCGCCTCGTGCCGTGGCATCAGGAACAAGCCCGGCACGAAGTAGTTGTCCGACCGGAACACGAGCCACGGCACAGTCCGCAGCTTGGCCTGCACGTCGTCGCAGAAGAACTGCTGGTCGCGGTTGTCCTTGGTGTAGTCGTGCCGCAGGTGCACGTACAGCCACGGCGCCATGCCGGGATCCTCGCCGCGCCGCAGCACGGAGCCCAGGCTGTCGTGGTGCCACCAGTCGGTGAGCTTCTCGATGCCGCGGATAGGGAAGTCGTCCTTGTTGTCCTTGTCCGCCGCCGGCAGGATCCACGTCGAGCCCGGAAACGGCTCGCAGAAGAGGCCGTGGAGGTCGTCGCCGCTGCTGTGGAGGAGCAGGACGCGGTCGGTGAGCAGCGCGTAGAGGAAGGTGGAGGTGATGGAGAGGATGCGGTTGCCGAGGCCCTCGATCGGGGTCCACACGGCGTAGCTGCATGATCCGCCGGAGGCGGCGGAGGACGACGAAGTAGCAAAGGAGGCGTTTGCGCGCAGGAGCTCGACGGCGCGCGCGTAGGCTGGAGTGCCGGGGCCGCAGCGGCGGTGCAGCGACTCGTAGCGGCGCAGAGCGGAGACGATGTAGGAGGAAATAGCGTGCAGTGACGGCCGGCGGTAGAGCGCGGCGCTGTAGCGGCTGAGGCAGGAGCTGTCGTCGAAGTCCGGCGAGAGGAGGCCGCCTAGGAGCCGGTCGCTGGGATCCGGCACCGTCGCCAATGAACTACCACCGGTGCCTTGGTCGGACACTGCCATGCATGCAGAAAAGCAGGTGCTCCTTAAATTTCATGTACGTGTGTATTATTGCTGACAGGGATACGATTATAGTAATGATTACCAACTGCTGCTTGTCATGTGGTTGCATGCTAATAATCACAAGAAATGTGAGTAATAAGCTAGCGAGCCATGCATGCATGCATGCATGACACCGTGGGAGAGTACGTACGTACTCCTACGTACGTACCGGCTTTGAGGACGACGCGTACTCCGGCCGAGACCCAGGTACTGTTGGCGCCCGAGGGCGTCACCCGGAAGCCGAAGAGGACGACGGCCAGGAGCAGCGGGGCAAACACGGTCACCGCGATCACAAGAACCGTCGTCGGCCGCGCGGCCGCTTGGCACCACCGCCGTCGCGCCGCCAATCCACGCCACGGTGACGAGTGAGACCTCATCACCTTCTTCTGATCCATCACTCGATTGGCCTGGCTGCCTACGACTAGGAACAAAACTTTGCTGGCTAGCTCTCAGCTGCCTGCTCCGGCTTACTGCATGCTAATAGCTAGTGATGGGCGTGTGCTCATTAAGCGCGATAGCTTGCAGCTTGAAGACGCAACCACAGCAAGTAGGACAGACTTGCTAGGTCAATGCTTCGACGATCGTGCCAAAGTCCATGGCGCTAGCCAGTCAGCTGGGCATGAATGGAGGCACACTATCCTGCTGTCGTGTAGGCTTTGGCTTTCCATGCAAGACCGTAAAACAAAACCCAGTGGCCGGGTTCGGCGCAATTTGACCTTCCGAATGAAGCAGCTTGGCGATTCAGCAAAGAGACACGGAGACCTCTTCGTCGTTTTATACACCACTGTTAACTGCTGCGTACTGTCAAGCCTCCGGAAGCTCAGAATCATACTCAAACAGTAGGCCGTCAAGGGAAAATAGAGGAAAAGATGATAGATAACGATGAACTGCAGATCGTCTGCGGTCAAAGAATCCCGGTAAGGAGCAGCACCTTTGCTGAACTCGCACGGCTTAACTTCACATAGCCACATCACTACGGCCTGGAAATATCACCATGCTAAACGTCAACCGTACCGGTTGTTTTTCCGGCCGTGGACAACCGATTTCTGGGCCGTCCGATTTGGGCACGGTTCGGCGCTGAGCTGCTTGACGACGACGACGTGCGTACTGCGCGCAGCGGATCGCAGCGGCCGGCGGTGAAGAAGGCAACCTGCTGCGGCTGGGTCACGCCGTCGCATCTGTCCAGCAGCCTCAGGAACTCGTCCCAGTGCTCCACGATGGAGCCGGTGTACTGCAGTTGGATGAGCTCGTCGAACGCATTGTTCCTGGCCCGCGCGTCGGGACACCGAAGCGGCGGCGCACCGAGTCGGCGAGCTGCGGCCAGGTAGGGACGCCGCGGTTGTGCGCTCGAACCCGCAGTACCAGATCTGCACCGCAATTTCACGGAAGGAAAGGAAAGGAAAGGAATGTTGGCAAAGGTGGGTCCCACCGCAATGTGCGAACAATTTGTAATTTGTTCTAAAATTTGTGAACACTGTGATCCATAGAAATAATTTATATTTTTTTTCTAAAAATTTAGGCATATATTTATATTACCCTCAAATTATACCACTCTGACCAATAAATTATACTGAAAAAATCATTATAAATATAGTAATAAGACAGTGTAAATATAGGTACGAGACAGTATAAGTGTATGAAAAAATTCAGTTGACAGGAGAAGGTCAAAACAACTTAATGTCACCTGTACATATCGTATTTACAACTAGCCAAATGGGCCATGCAAATGGCATATAGGTAGCTAGCATTTTCTCATTATAGCAATTAGTTTTTTCTTACTTGAAAATATCATTTAACTAATTCTGTTTTTTTGTTTGATATTGTATTGATTTTCTCTTCATGCATCTCTCAAAAAAAAAAGATCTCCATGTGGCTATTGTCAATGAATTTCTTAGATTAAAGCTATTTTTGTCTCTCTTTTTTTATATAATGGAATACAAAGTATCCCAACCTCCATATCAGGGGGATGCTTTAGCCATTCCTTATTACAATAGTTACACTCACAGCAAAGCAAGCTCGTAATTCAACAAACAAAAGCGCAAAATGAGACCCAACACCTTTAACATAATCTATGTGTAAACCTCCACCCTTGTCTAACAAATATATCCATTGTGGTGATCTTCAAAGCATGGCAAGCATTTCGCATAATGTTTCGATTCTCCACATTTTGTAGTAATGCCCATAACCTTATCCAATATGTGGCCATGAATAAAACATGCATAAAAGATGGTACCTTAGCTTTGTTTATCAAACACAATGTCATTCCCGCTAAGCCATAAAGCCCAGCATAGAGCACATACGCCTACCAAAATTTGGTGTTTTATCGTTTTCTCTACTCCATTTAGCCAAGAACTGAACATGTGTGCAACATTAAAAGGAGGTTGTAAACCAAAAGTTACAAAATCAATTCTCCAAAAGAATTTTGCACAAGGACAATAAAAAAAATATGTTGTATTGTTTCATCCTCCAAACAAAAACAACAAAGTTTGCTTCCTTGCCACGTTCTTCGAATTAAGTTATCCTTGGTAACAATAACCCTTTATTTAAAAGCCAAATAAAAATATTAACCTTTAAAGGTAATTTCAGCCTCTAGAAAATCAGGTTTTGTGCCGTTGCAACATCGTCAATGAGACCTTTATAAATTGTTTATTTTTTTGTTTGTAGCCATCTAAATGAATCAATTTGATCATTCAAAGTAATATTAGCGATTTTTGCCACCAAATCATGCCGTGCCACTAGCTTATTTCCCAACAGTGCTCTTGGGAAAGATATATTTAGTGGAGTTGTGCTCATTATATGAGCTACAATATCATGTTTTCTATGCACAATGTAATAGAGACCTGGATAATGTTCACTTAAAGGAAGATTTCCTAGCCACATTTTTTTTTCCAATATTACCATGTGGTCATACAATTTCTACAGGCGCCAAATCAATGTAGGCTTCAGTTTCTACTCATTCTCAATAAAGAAAATTGTTTGTCCAAGTCTCTCACGGATTGTTTAGCACCTTGGCCTCTTTAGAATTTAATTTTTGGATCACCCTGTACCACTTGTGATGTGTTTATTTCATGTGTACTATGCCCATGCAGCCATGCCACTCTAACATGCTATTATCAACCATAATATGACCATATTTATTTTCACTTGTGACCAGTTTCTTGGGAAAAAACCAATAATGTTCATTTCTTTATTATGAACTTCTCACGCATACGCATCATAGAATCGATATGACAATCACACATAGGCCCCTAGTAGGTAACTGCCATGAAAGTTGTGAGATTTGCGTAACGATTGCTAGAATTGACACATTATGTTTGGTTGTTTCTCCATGTCAATAAAAATAAATGTGGTAGACTAATAGTTTTACTTATTAATACATGATTTTCTATTTAGGTACTTTTTCACATATGAAAATTATTTTTTCCTACAAATTTTAGTTTTTAGTTTAGCTATTTACCTAATTTATATGGACTCTTTTTTCATTATGTTCATTTGAAAATCAAAATGTTAACTTTTTATAATTTTTATTAAACTTTTTGCCTTTAGCAAATGTGTTCTATGTGAATCTATATTTACGTATTTTTCTTTTCAACTCGTATGATCAAATTAGTGTTTTCTTAATTTGTTTATTATTTTGAATTTATTTTCTATTAATCGTGTTAGGCATGAAGTTTTTTCTGTTAATCTAAGTCGTGAAAACATCGTAAATGATTAAAATCTAACAACATAGGTAATTCCTTTTTTGATTAGTCATGTAATTGTATTAGGCATCGACTCTTTGACTAATCTAAGGTGTTAAATCATCATAAAATCCAACGATGTAGGGTCTTTTTCTTCTTCTTTGTTTTGGATTAATCTCGGAATTGTACTAGATATGGACTCTTTGATTTAATCTAAACTGTTAGACCATCATAAAATCCAACAATTTAGGCTCTTTTTATGATTACAATCTCACAGTTATATTAGGCATGGACTCTTCGGTTTAATCTAAGCTGATAGATTATCATGAAATCCAACGTTGTAGCATATTTTTCTATTGATCTCATGATCTTTAAGCCATGATGGTTTTTTTGTTGTACAAATACTAAGATAATATATGCTTCTTGTCGTGGCCTACAAATGGCCTTCCTACCTCATGTCATATTCTATGGTAATTTGATGATCAAGTTGATCGGATTCTTTGACAACTGCCCACAGAATGCAATGGGAAGCTACACCATTCTTTAACGAACTAAGCATGAGAGCTGCAAATTATATTGATCGAGAAAAAGGTTTAAATTAGACTAACAACAACCTTGAAAAAGTTAACAATGGATAAACAACATCTATCATGACTAACTGAGACAAGTCTAGTATCAACAATACGCTCGCAACATGCGCCAACAACAACACTGAAGACAACCTAACGGAGAGGCAAAGAAACCTCAAACAGTAAGTCCAAGAGGGCATGACTTTTTAAACTATGAGTGGCTTGAGGAGTTCCAGCAGCAATAATTTTTTTAAGGCGGTTTGCATAGTTTTGAATTGCGTCCTTGTTAAGCTTCCCCTCATTCCCAATAATACCCAAATATTTTATCACACTACACCGTGCAAGGCTGGCACATCAACGAAGCAAAGATCTTCGTAGGATTTACATCGACCTCTTGCTGTGGTGGTCGGTAGCAAATAGGAGGTATATAGGAGGACATGTAAGGTCCTCACCCTTCCTAGATGTGTTGTCCGGACTCCGGATAAGATGATGCCTTTAACGGCGGACCCTTAATTATACACTGCTCTTATGCCTTGACCGGTGTCGTAGAAGGTAGAACGGTAGAAAGGGTTGGTATGTCTTCAATTATGATGGGAAAGATGGAGTCCTCAATTGTCACATGTGTATCTGAGGCAGCTCCTTCATTATTTATCAGATACATCCTCCACTAGAACAACATCCTCAACAAAGGTTACCCATGTGATAGAATCTGTTTGATCATCTAAACAGTGGAGGTCCTGGTGTAACACCCTCGGTGTTACGCCCTAAACAAACTACTAAACCCTATCATGAGCATCATGTTTATGTGATAATGCATGTGATGGAATGTGAAGATAACATTTTTGTAACTTCAGATGATCAATAAAAATATTAAATGATAAGCCATTCCATAACTCATATGTATCAAGTAGGGTTTAAAACTAATTTTTATTGAACAAAAATGCTATAGAACATATATGTGGTGCTTAAATAAAGTTTGAAATATGAACTTTATAGGTGACAATGAAATACTTACCGTGGAAAAATAACATTGCTAGACAACATTTCTAATAGCCTAAAAATGAAACTTGAAATCAAATTCAACTCAAGAACTTAGAATAATTTAAGTATATATAAGCAACAAGACAATGCAATGTTTGGTGATTTATTTTGTAAAATCGAGTTAGGAGGTGGTGTCGTGTTTTAGCTCGGGTTGGAAGCCTGATATGCTCTCTAGAGCATGGTGAATATGGTTTAGGCTCAAGAGCAACCGTTTAGTTGTTATAGGCGCTTTAAATTTTGTGCGTGACACGTTCTTGGGATGGTTGGCCGGGTGGGCACGGTCCCCATGTCCTAGGAGCGCGACGTCGCCTCACTGGCTCGCCCCACGCGCGCACGTGCACTGCCGCGTGAGGTTGCTGTCACCATGGCGCCGTGATGCGCTCCTGCTGCTCGCACGGCCGAGCAGCACTGCCGCCTGCCCAGTCGCATTGCCGACCCGCCTCGTGCCGTGATGCAGTCGCTGCCGCTGTCGTCGCGTCCGTGCCTATCCGTTGTACCCTTACCCCGCCACTGGCCCGGTTAGATGTCGTACGCACGTGGTCGAGGTCGCCGTCGCCATGCCATTTATGGCACCGCGGCCGCACGAGCCATGCCGGTCGTAGACGCGCGCGCTTATCCATAGCGTCTACACGCATGCCTCCCCGATCACGCTGGCCACGTCCCTCCAAGGCGAGCCCGAGCTGAGCCCACCAGTCGCGCCCCACCTCTCTCTCTGTTGTGATGCCGCTGCTGCTGGTACTGTGTCGTGCTGTTGCTCGTCTCCTTGGTGTGCGCACGAGGGCTTGCCCCCTCCCCTGCTGCCCGCACCGTCGCCTTGCCATTTATGGCGCTGCAGCCATGCAGGCAGTGCTCAATCAAAGACGCATGTGTGCTGTCCATAGCATCAGCGCGCGTGTCACCCTAGTCGTGTTGGCCGCATCCTGCCAAGACGAGCTCGCGTCGAGCTCTAGTTTCCCCCTTTTCTCTCTCCCACCATGGCCGACTAAGCCGCGAAAGTAAATACGGCAGGGAGAGGTCACCTCGGGTCATTTCATTCCATCTCTGGCACCGCCATCAATTCTCCTAGCTGACCATTCCCCACCCCGCCTTGAATGGTGCCCGACCGAGCTTCAATTTTGGAGCTTATCCCCACCACCGTGCCGATAAGGCTGAGTCCGCCCATCACTGAGGGCAACTCCCATCTGACCACCTCAGGCCAAATTGGTTGCACCACTAGATTCGCCTTGAACCCCTCCTCACCATGTGCACCTGAGTCGTACCCCTACCACTGTCCCAACGCTGCTGACGCGGTCGTGTCTGTCGTGGCTCGTCGCCGAGTTCGCCGCACATATGCGGCCAGCCTTGCTTGGGGCGTCTCCGGTCGAACCATCACCTCGGCCAGGTCCTTGGTGAGTCACTGATGCTCACCCACTACCTCTACTGCTCCCTTAGCGTCGTGGCTCACCAGAACTTTGTCATCGCCACCGTAGGTTGCCCACCGACGTGGAGAAGTCGCCCTACTTCGTCTTTGGTCTTCTAACCAATGCCCAATGTTGCACGTCAGTCCGTAGGAGAGCATCGACCCCCTAGCTAGATCTATGTGGGTCCTAGTTGGTCGGCGCAGTGGCTCCATGCCGGCAAATGCCGCACCGGTGAGCGCGAGGGCTTCGAGGACCTCCCCGATGCGAAGATGTGTCTTTTCGGGGCCTTCGCGCATAATCGCTTACTAAAGAAATAGGGCGCATAGTGGTCGCGTTAATAGTAGGAAGAGCGGGGGCTTTTCTGCTAAAACGCCCATGCGCGCGGGGTCCCCGCCATGGGCCGCTTTCCCCACCGTGGGGCGCGCTGGGCCAGTTCGGTTTCTCTTTTTCGTAAAGAATTAGAAATAGCTTTATATTTTTATTCGAGAGCCAGTATTGTTTAATTAATATAAAATCTTGTAGATGTCAAAAAATTGTAAACCAAATTTTCTTAAGTTCCTAAAATTGTGATCTACCTGTTAGTGTATTTAGTTCATATATATAGATGTTGATACCAGGAGCTATTAAATCGTTTGAAAGTGTTTCATATTATTAAAATTAATCATTGTAGGAATTTTTATGGTAAATTGGTGATAGCTTTAGTCCTAAAATTTTTATAGTAGCTTCATTGTATTATTATGTGCTCACTGTAATTTTTTTAGCCTTAGAATAGACTAAGCATTAGGGTAGTTAAATGCTCTTTGTTTCAATATACATTAAATCACTAGTAGAAATAAAGATATATCCTTAATTTGCCAAGTTAAGGGTTTGTTAGTTAAACCCAACACTTTGCTTGATGAAGATGGTAGTTAGCTTAGTACCTTAGTCATTAGAGCTAGCTTATGCGTATTCTTATTTTAAGAGTTGTTGTTACCTAAATGCTAAGTGTTGCATCATCATCGCATGCATGTAGAGAACGAGTTTGTGGAGATAATAGCCACCGGCGATCACGAGTTCGAGGAGATCGTCGAGGAGTACGACGAGGAGATTCTCGTCCAGGAGGAGGTCCCAGAACCACCACTGACTGACTCAGCTAATACCACGCCTGCCCAAGACAAGCACCAGTGCATAACCCCTTATTTTTTATATTTACTGTATATATATGTGATGTGCATTTACGTTATAGGAATTTTATGAAAACCATATGCATAGATATATCTACCTATAAGTCCTACTAGTATAGGTTCGAGTAGCTGCTATGCTTAGATTTTTGGTAGCGTGAGTAACCTACCGTTACTCACAATAGGTGGTTATTATATTTACTCTCATGATAAAATGATTAAAGAAAAATGGAGATCAGACAGAGATATGGTATGAGTTATGGTGGGTGTGACGAGTTGTGTCCCACGACTATGGGGCTTAGCTTGGTTACACTATTTTTCCTGTCCATGTCGATTGAGAACCGTCTATTGTTGTGGATGGTAGTCAGGTCATAGACTTATTATCCTGAGCACATACTTGCTTATGGGAGCGGCAAGGCTCGTTACACTCTTGTCGTGGGTTCTGGCTCTTTCCGGACCGACTGATTGTAGCCGAGGAAAGGTGGAGGTCTAAGTACCATATTGAGACCGGGTCTCAAGTGTGGGGGCTTGGAATCTAAGTTTGGACGGGGACCTGGACCCCGTGACAGGAGTGGAATGGGTTGGTCTTGTTTATGCTCGGGGTACAAACAGGGCGTGTATTTTAGGGTACCCAGCTAGGATACATTGGTTCACGAATCGTCGTTTCTATGAGACGGTACGACTTGGCTATGGTCTAGCACTATAGTAAGAACTGGAATCTGAAAGATGGTAAATTGGTTCTGATTGCTCAACCCTTGCTTGAAGGTAGTACATGTGCTTATCTAGAATGGTTAGCTAATGAAGTAATCATGGCTCCTAATTAAACTTGATCTTAAGGACGTACTTCTAGTAATGATTTTTGCAAATAAAAAACAGTAAACCCATATTTCCTATCATACCCCTTGGAGTCGAAAAACTATTCCCACTAGTCGGGTAAGTCTGGTGAGTACATTGTGTACTCAGGGTTTATTTTATCCTATTGTAGGTGCAGCTTGAGGAGTAACTCTTGTGTGGAGGACTCTTCCGGTGGGCACAGACGGATCCTTGTATCGTTTCCGCTATATGTTTATTTTTATTCCGCTGTTTAATTATCGCACTCTGAACCCTAGTATTGTAATAAATAATTTTTAAGAACTCTTGTTGTATAAAATGGACTAAGTATTGTAAGCTCGTACTTATTATTGGATTCTGGATGTCAAACGTGGATTGATTCGAGTTCTCCCGTGGGGTGTACTCGATGGAACTCTCCGATGTAGCTAACTTTCGGGGTGCTTAGTGTCTAGTGGAAGACGAACGCTTCCGAAAGCGTGTTATTTCGGGCAGTTCTGCCACACCTAGAGACCACCTCAATGGCATGCTCCATGGACATATTTTGGTGAAGTTTTGTGCCAAGCATCCTCTTGTTTGCCTCTCTGTGAATTTCTTTAATAGAGATACTTATGGTAATGTCTTGTGTGAAGGAATCAATAGTATTCACACATTAGTGCAAGTTGCGCACTAGAAGCGGGGATCAATGATGTCGGGAGTGCCAAATTGGAGAAATGACCGGAGAGGTCAACTATGTCAACAATGAAAGTATGCTCTCCATGTGACTCTGTATGCTCCATATGTTGGCCACCCACGGTAGCCAGTTAGCCATAACTTGATGGCAGAAGTCTTCTCTAAGGGGGCACGTCACTTCCTCGTGACCAAATGCAATCAAGTGCTCCATTTCATAAAAGAACATTGGAGAGTAAATTTTAAAGTAAATAAATGCTTGACTATTAGAGAACTAGCTCTTGTGTAGGTACAAACACAGTATATGAGTTGCATGGCACGCGTGGGACTCTTTCTTTATATTGCTATCTAAATTTGTATGCGTGTAGATTGCAACACAGGTTAATATATATGAGGTTGCATCATGCATGATCCTTTACCACTGAAAAGGACCGTGATGCCTAAGAGGGGGGTGAATTAGACAACTTAAAATTCTAACTCCAAAACTATGGCCTCTTTTTCTAACTCTAGCAAAACCTATGCAATAGATGAATTATCTAAATGTGCAACTACGGTTTTGCTAGTGAGTTGCTATCTCTACCGCGAAACAAGTAATGTAAATAATGTAAGTACGGAAGCTAAAGAGCAAGGTAGAGATAGGCAAACTCCCGTCGATGACTCCAGTATTTTTACTGAGGTATCGAGAAGCGCGTAAGCTTCCCCCTAGTCCTCATTGGAGCCCCTCACAAGGAATCCCTCACAAGGGCCAAGCTCTCGATCGGGTAACTCCGTGGATAACCTCAGGCCTTCCCCACGCGCAAGTGGGTCTCCGACGTGCCTTCTAGCAAGCCTCTCCCGGATGCTCCCCACCGTCTTCACTATCAAGTTTCTGGCCGAAACACCGCGGGCCTTGTTCCCTCTGGTACACGGTGGCGGCCACACCACAAACTCGGTTGGTGTGATCTCGCAAGACTTCAAGCCCCTCCGATGTACAACACTTGTGCTCGCAAGCACGAGGTAGAAGGAGGTATGCAAACCTCACTAAACACTAGGCCTAAACCTAGAGCAAGCACATAAGCGGTGGTCTAATCAACCTAAGCACTTCGCAAAGTACCTACGCTAATCACCTGATGAATCACTAAGCACTATGCAAGTGGAGATCACTAGAATGGTGTATCAACACCCATGGTATGTTTTCTCAGCTCCACTGTACTCAAATGGTCGGTTGGGGGTTGTATTTATAAGCCCCACTAAGAAAGTAGCTGTTGGGGTCGAACTCCCGTAATTCTGCTACTGACCGGACGCTGAATCGTCCTGACCGGACGCGTCTGGTCGTCCCGACCGTTGAGCTGACAATGTGCTGATCGGACGCTGGCCAGCGTCCGGTCGCTTGCCACCGGACGCGTCCGGTCATAGATTTGCCGCTCTAGAACCTTACTGTACTTGATCGGACGCTGCTGTCCTACGTTCGGTCGGTTGCCGCAAGCGTCCGGTCGCCTGTCTACCGAGCCACTTGCCCAGCGTCTGGTCGCAGCGTCCGGTCGCTTGTCTAGCGTCCAGTCCAGCATTCGGTCATCACAGTGAGCTCATTTCTTCGTGATCTTACATACGGCTTGATTCCAATCTTTATGCTTGGACTTTGCTTGATCTCTTAGGTCTTCTCGTGTGCTCCTAAGGTCTTGCTTGAGGTGTTGATCATCGGATCCTCACGTCATATTCGTCCAAGTTACGTCTTGCACCCTATTAAACTACAAAACAAACACTTACAAATTCATTAGTCCAATTTAATTGTGTTAGTCATCAAACACTAAAATCTAAAGTAAATGGGCCTAGGGTCTATTTTCCTTACAATCTCTCCCTTTTTGGTGATTGATGCCAACACGACCAAAGCAAGCAAATAATAAAAATTTGGAAGTAAAAAACTACCTACTTGCTATGATGCAATGCAAAGGGAAAGTTTATTTGATACTTAAAGATACCAATTGAAATTATATATGATATTAAGAGATACCAATTGAAATCAATTGTAAGATACCAATTAAAACTAAATGAAAGGTTATCTTGCCCTTGTAAAAATCCCCATGTGGCATTATAAATTCCTACAAATTTTACCATTACTTAGACTAATCCATAATCCACTTTCCTCCCTTTCTTGGACCATTGCCACTTATAGACATCAACTTGATGCTTGCCTTTGGTTCTTCAAATTCTCCCCCTTTGGCATCAAACACCGAAAAGGAAGACATTAGTAGCATAAGGGAGGGTCAAATTTCGTGATCCTTTGTGTATAGAGTGAAATGGATCACAAAATTTAACTCTCACATTATATAGACTAAGCTCCCCCTAAATGTATGCATACATATGGTAGAAAGCAAAGCATATGCATAATTAGTAATTTATTACACAAGAGAGTTTAATCTATATAATGCATGGAGAAAGCATATAAATATGAAATGAAAACAACATGATTATGTCAATTGAAGAATGATGCTTAACTCCGGGGACTCCAATTTCCTTACAATGAGACTACTACACATGTGATAGATTTGAAAAATTGATACCATTTGAAAAAGTGTTAGTCTCAAAACATCCAAGTTGTAGAATTACTCCCCCTAAATATATGCACACAAATGTAGAATACTTTGTAGAAATCATGCACATTGATTTTAGAATCAAAAATACCACTTGAAAGATGACATCTCATGAATGTGAGAATCATTTTCAAAAAGATATCCGGGAGAGATTATCTACAATTTAGACTTTGGCACATATTAGATGAACAATAGTAAGACAAGCTATGTGCCATGCTCCTAAACAATTTTAAACCATGTGGGATTGCTCCAAGAAATAAGAATGTAACCGAGCAAGCCTACCATATGAAATACCTAGTGTATGCATGACAAAAGATATAAGCATGCAAATGCAAACCTAGAAATGAAGAGTAACTAGATGCTTAAAGATACTAATTGTACGAAAATCTAATTGCAAGATGTACCAATTAAAAAGTAATAACATCTAGTTACCTAACATGGGAAGGGAAATTTGGGTCCATAGTATTCACTAACCTACTTGGCAATGATTTTGTCCATCATGATGCACTCCATGAAATGCACACATACTTTACCAAGTCTCCAAATTCCCCGACGTCCGACGGACTTCTCACTTTCTTTTCGGGATCCAAACCTTCTTGGTGCTCTTCATGTTTGAAATGATTTCCTTTGGCACCCAAAAACATTTGACCCTATAGTTGGCTTTCTTGTTCACCTTGATGGCCACCACCTTGTCATTTTTCTTCTTCTTCAAGAGATAAGGTGTGGAGGCCTTCTTGTCCACCTTGTTGGTGTAGGTGTTGGAGAGCTTGCTTGTTTGCTTTTTCTCCTTCTTTGCTCCTCCCCAATTTTTCACCTTGCACTCATAGGACTTGTGACCTTCCTTGTGGCACATGTAACAAACCATGGTTTGTCCTTCATCAAGCTTCTTCACTCCCTTGATGGTGTTATCTTGATGAAGTTGGGTTTGCTCCGCCTTGCCTTTCACTTGAGTCAAGTCCTTGGTGAGGCGAGCTACTTCTTGCTTGAGCTGCTCATTCTCCTTTGCAACCTCTTGTGTGCATGTATCTACAACAACTTTCTCAACACAAACTTGGTTGCACAAAGGTGAGTCTAAATATAAATCATTACAAGAAGTAGAGGCATCCTTTTTAAACATGTTAATGATAGAACTTTTCTTTTTAGATGCCTTGGTGGGGGTTGTGCTAACGGCTTCAAGATTAGCAACTTTATTAGCTAGCTCATCATAATGTTTGCACATAGTTTCTATTTTAGCAAGCAAACTATTATATGCTTCTTGTGAGCTAGCTAACTTATCTTTTAATTTTTCATTTTTCTTTAAGAGTTGCTCATCATTGATTGTGCATGTATTTATTGTTGCACTAGTCTTAAGTTTATCAATTTTAGTAGATAGTTCAACATTGAGATTAGTAAAGTTCTCATATTGTTCAAGCAAGATTTTGTATGCCTTTTGTGAACTATCTAGCTTTTCTTTTAAACTTTTGAGCTTCTTTTGTTGACTAGTGCAAGCTTTAGCATAATTAAGATTTTCTTGCACAAGTTCATGATAAGAAGGCATATCATCATCACTATCACTCTCACTAGAGAAAGAGCTTTCGTTACCTCGTGCTATAAGGCACACACGAGAAGAGCTTGATGATGAGTGCTTGCGGCCTTGCCTCTTGTGATGGGGTTCTTCTTCACTTAAAGAATCATCCCATGATCTTATTGATGTGAGGGCTTGGTTCTTGCATGCCTTCTTCTTTGTCTTGGGTGTAGACTTGTTTGGACAAACTTCCACAAAGTGCCCCAACTCGCCGCATCCATAGCATCCTCTCTTTCTTTGCTCCTTTCTTTGATTTGTGAAAATGAAATCTTGAATTTGGATGGGCACACCCTTGACATTGAGCCTTTGGATCATCTTCTCCACCTTGTTGATCACTTTAATTGATTCTTCATCAAGATCGGAGGTGGAGGAAGATTGATCATCACTTGAATCTTCATTATCATCATCATCGTCCTCATCTTCTTCTTCATCTTCACTTGAGGAACTTAAGCTTGAGCTTGTCTCAACTTGCTTGCCCTTCATCTTCTTTTTCTCGCTACAAGCGAGAGCTTTGCCTTTGCTTGATGAAGAAGCTTCTTCTTGACCCATCTTACGTGACATTTCATATGCCACTAACTTGCCAATGGCTATGCCCGAGGTCATGTTGCTCAAGTTCTCCATGTTGTGAAGGATGGTGATGATGCTTGCATATTTCTTTTATGGTAGCACAGAGATGATCTTCCTCACGATGTCCGCATCATCTAGCTTTAATAATCCTATATAATGGAGCTCATTGATAATTAGATTCAAACGAGAATACATATCACGAACAAGTTCATCATCATTCATAGTGAAGGAATCATAGTTTTGCTTTGCTAGATAATGTTTTTGCTCACGGACATTGCTTGTGCCATCATGGAGCTCTTAGAGTTTTAACCAAATTTCATGTGCCGTATTTAAAGTGAATACTTGGTTAAAAACATCCAAACTAAGTGATTCAAACAAGCAATTTTTAGCTCTAGCATTGAAGTGCATTTCTTTTTTATCACTCTTTGTGGGTTTTTCAGGATTTTTGATGGGTTTCATCCCGTCACGAGTGACTCTCCATACACCCAAATCAACCGCCTCAAGGTGGCAAGCCATTCTAGCTTTATAGTATGGGAAGTTAGTGCCGTCAAATTGTGGAGGCCTAGCGGTATCCATCCCAATCACTCTAAATAGCGTCGGCTCAACGGCGGTTAAGCCAAAGGTCCAAAATAAGCCAATCGGCTTTGATACCAATTGAAAGGGACCGTGACGCCTAAGAGGGGGGGTGAATTATGCAACTTAAAATTCTAACTCCAAAACTATGGCCTCTTTTTCTAACTCTGGCAAAACCTATGCAATAGATGAATTATCTAAATGTGCAACTATGATTTTGCTAGTGAGTTGCTATCTCTACCGCGAAACAAGTAATGTAAACAATGTAAGTGTGGAAGCTAAAGAGCAAAGTAGAGATATACAAACTCCCGTCGACGACTCTAGTATTTTTACCGAGGTATCGAGAAATGCACAAGCTTTCCCCTAGTCCTCGTTAGGCCCCTCACAAGGAATCCCTCACAAGGGCCAAGGTCCCGGTCGGGTAACTCCGTGGATAGCCTCGGGCCTTCCCCATGCGCAAGTGGGTCTCCGACGTGCCTTCCGACAAGCCTCTCCCGAATGCTCCCCGCCGTCTTCACTATCAAGTTTTCGACCGAAACGCCGCGGGCCTTGTTCCCTCTGGTACACGGTGGGGGCCACACCACAAACTCGGTTGGTGTGATCTCGCAAGACTTCAAGCCCCTCCGATGTACAACACTTGCGCTCGCAAGCACGGGGTAGCAGGAGGTATGCAAACCCCACTAAACACTAGGCCTAAACCTAGAGCAAACGCATAAGCGGTGGTCTAATCAACCTAAGCACTTCGCAAAGTACCTACGCTAATCACCTGATGAATCATTAAACACTATACAAGTGGATATCACTAGAATAGTGTATCAGCACCCTTGGTATGTTTCCTCAGCTCCACTATACTCAAATGGCCGGTTGGGGGTTATATTTATAAGCCACACTGAGAAAGTAGCCGTTGGGGTCGAACTCCCGTAATTCTGCTACTGACCGGACGCTGAATCGTCCTGACCGAACACGTCCGGTCGTCCCGACCGTTGAGCCGGCAATGTGCTGATCGGACGCTGGCCAGTGTCCGGTCACAGATTTGCCGCTCTGGAACCTTACTGTACTTGATCGGACGCTGCTGTCCAGCGTCCGGTCGGTTGCCGCCAGCGTCCGATCCAGCGTCCGGTCGCCTGTCTGTCGAGCCACTTGTCCAGCGTCTAGTCGCAGCGTCCGGTCGCTTGTCCAGCGTCCGGTTCAGCATCCGGTCACCACAGTGAGATCATTTCTTCGCGTTCTTGCATACGGCTTGGTTCCAATCTTCATGCTTGGACTTTGCTTGATCTCTTGGGTCTTCTCTTGTGCTCCTAAGGTCTTGCTTGAGGTGTTGATCATCAGATCATCACGTCGCCTTCGTCCAAGTTACGTCTTGCACCCTATTAAACTACAAAACAAACACTTGCAAATTTATTAGTCCAATTTAGTTGTGTTAGTCATCAAACACCAAAATCCAAAGTAAATGGGCATATGGTCCATTTTCCTTACAATCACCAATTACCATAAATACTCTCTCCATTCTAAATTATAAATCGTTTTAACTTTTTTGGTACATCTATTTTACTATATATTTAGATATAATAATAGATACATAGCAAAAGCAACTTATAATTTGAAATAGAGGGAGTATATTCTTATTGCAATTTCAGCTATTTATTTGTTTCTGATATATAGATTCTTTGTTCAGATATTTTACTTTGCTATTTGTATGATATAATCAAACTACGGAGTACATATTTTTTATGGATTCTTTAGGCTAATCTAAACAGATCATTATAAAATCGATCAGTATCTTGTAATTTCTAGCCTCTCGATAAACGTGAGGCTCCTTTTAACACTGTAGTATATACTCCAGTGTTGAAAGAATCATGGCGGCCTGCAAAGATCTTAGATTTAATTACAGCGTTGAATCATGAAGATTGTATAGGGCAAGATACATTCTACAATAGGCCAGGCTACGTTGTTGACCTCTAGTTTGAGGTCTGCCCAGACGAATTACAGGGTCTCAATGCCTAATACTAGTCGAGAATTACAAAACCGTGGCTATTTGTCACTTGCACCTCTATACGATGAATAATTTACATGACTATTGGCCACTGTCGACATTCTTCACTAACAATCTCTTGTCATCATTACCTGCATGAGCTACTGCCACAAGCCCCGCCGAAGACGCAGGTTTACCGGTTTGGTATCTAGAGGCCATTGAATTTGGTCTACGGTCCAGTACCGTATAACTCCAACATATGTAGGCATGGCACCTTCCAACATCTGTCTCCATCCAATGGCAATCCATGTAATATAGGAAGTGCTGCAAGAATATGTATGACAACTGCAACAAGAATTAGCTCGTCACACCATTAGGTGGTTGCCTCAAGATGACTCTTGGCTTCAGTCACTATTCACTTGACCCGCTATTTCTTGATGAGGAATCTGCAGATGTAAGAACAGAATTTTTGATTTGTCACTAACGCACTATGGATGTGGTAAGCTGTATGAAAAAGAACTAGGGCAGTTTATAGAAATAGAACTAGGACGGTTTATACCTCGTGAGTGACGCTTCCCCTCCATCGCCTCTTTCTTTTCCTGGCAACTGTGACAAAGGAAAGGGCCATCCCAGGGACGCAGCTTTCCTGGCTTTGACAAACCCTCGTGTATGGATATGCCTTGACCAGATTCCAAGTCAATTTGACAAATTGCACATGCAAAAAGTTTGAACATATCTCGGACAGGATATTCAGAATTAAGCCTGCATCCATTGGAAATCAAATGTCAGACATAGCATCATGATCTAAAGTTTTGGATGCTTCTAGAATCCAAGTCCATATTTTGACAAAACAAGCTTGTTTTCAACATTTTATGATGTCATGGCTTTCTCACAATATTGCCATGATCGATAGTTCTTGATGAGATATTGTTCCTTCCAACAAACATCTACTTCTATTTCGAGACATTAAATGAAAACACAACTGAAAGCAGTTACATTTTGGGGTTGTCCTAAGTCAACCATTTTGGTGTCAAAAAAAAAAGCCAACCATTTCAAAATTTGATCGAATATTACTCTCTCTGTGTTGAGTTTGGATATTTGAAAAAATGATGAGTATTGTCTCGAAATGTGGTTTACTAAAAGTATTACTATTACTATGTTGAATATAAATACTTTTGTAAGAAAGGACACTAGTAAAAGTATTGTTTTGGAGACCAGGTCAATGTCCAAAATGTCACTTATTTGTGACTAGGGTAATTGATTACTGTGTGAAGGAACTACATGGTTGATTAAGTGTTAACATAACAGCATGCACTTAGTGAAGGACAAGCACAACACATAATCACAAATTGTAATACTATTGACTTCCCTATAGAAATTCATCCCAAGAATGCAATACCCTGTTTTTTAACAATATTTTGTTAAGGAGTTATATACTCCTACTTGACAACAGCGTTCATTATGCTCTATCAGGAATTAAACTTTTGTAGACAAGGTATGGTGTCCGGCACTATCAAACAGTCTAATGTCTTTTGTATTTCAGCACACACAACTTCTGCATGAAGATAAAATACTACCGGCTCAAGTGGCATCTCATTAGTAGCGGGAAACATCATACTTTTTTATTGGAGTAGTAAATACAAGTATCTTAGAACCAGTATCGAAGCAGTGCTCCACAGATGTGATATGGATTGACTGGGGTAGCAGGAAGAACCCTTTCGTCCGTAGACTACTTCTTAGGTTCTCCTTGCTTGATTACAATAGAGATGACTGACTTGACTCCTAAGGAAATATCCTAACCGAACCAATCTAACTTATCCCTTTCCTAACAAACCAAATCAATCTAATCTAATCTGCCGGTTACTGTTCACACGCTACCGGCTTATGAAAGAGAGCTCATTGGCTTGGTCAAGGCCGTCCGTCACTGGCGACCATATTTATGGGGTCATGCTTTCACAGTTCGCACAGCTCACTGGAGTCCCAAGTACCTCCTCGACCAGCACCTCACGACAATTCCTCAGCACACATGGGTGACTAAGCTCTTTGGTTATGATCTCACAGTTGAGTACCATTCAGGTAAGCTTAACACCGTGGCGGATGCTCTGTCCCGCCGACTCCGACATCCCTGCTGTCCGTGCAGTTTCAGCCCCGACTTTCGCCCTCTATAATGATCTGCGGGAGGAGCACTTGAGTGATCTGCAGGCCCAGGAGCTGCGGGTGCAATTGGCAGCGGGTATAGCGCCAAATGGATGGACACTGGTGGACGACATGCTGCTGTTCAGGGGGCGCCTTTTTGTCCCAGACGCCTCATTGATTTGGCCGCATCTGCTGCAGGAGGCGCATGGCAGCCATGAGGGCGCCCAGAAAACTCTTCATCGGTTTCGGGCATCCTTCTTCAATGCTCATGCTCATCGGTTGGTCCGCGACTATGTCTGTGGCTGTGCTATTTGTCAAAGGAACAAGACAGAGCATCTACGTCCAGCAGGGTTGCTGCAGCCTTGGCCCATTCCAGAACATGTGTGGAGTGACATTGCCATGGATTTTGTTGAGGGATTTCCCCGGGTTGGCGGGAAGTCGGTAATCCTCACTGTGGTCGATCGTTTTTCCAAGATGGCTCATTTCATCGCCTTGAGTCATCCATATTCAGGCCCTGTTTGGTTGAGCTGTGGCTGTGGAAAAAAGCTGCTGTGGGCTGTGAGCTGTGGGAAAGCTGCTGTGGGTTGTGAGCTGTAGAAAAGCTGAAAGCTGTTTGGTTAAACAGGTATAAAATATACCTTCTATCTTTATCTCTCTTGAAACAACTATAGAAGAGCTTTTTATTCCACTAATTTTGAAAAGCAGAAAGCCAAAAGCCAAAAACAGGATCAAACCAGCTTTCAAAAATGTACTACGGAAAAGCAGTTGCTTCTGAAAAAGCAGCCTCCAAAAGCAGCCCCTTTGGTTGGGCTTTTGGCTTTTGGGGCCAAAAGCCAAAGCCAAAAGCCCAACCAAACAGGGCCTCAGCGAGTTCAGTGGCCCGTGCCTTCTTCAACAATATTGTGCGCCTTCACGGGTTTCCCTGTTCCATTGTGAGTGACCGTGACACGGTGTTTACCAGCAGTTTTTGGGAAGAACTCTTCAAATTGGCCAATGTCCGGTTACTCCGCAGCTCGGCGTTTCATCCACAAACCGATGGACAGTCTGAGGTCACTAACCGCATCATCGTGATGTACTTGCGGTGTTTAGCTGGTGATCAACCACGTTCTTGGCTTCAGTGGTTACCATGGGCAGAGTTTTGTTACAATACTTCATTCCAGTCTGCTCTCCGTGCCACTCCCTTTGAAGTAGTCTATGGCAGACCACCGCCGCCTCTGGTGTCCTATATTCCTGGTTCGGCTAAGGTGGCTGCGGTGGATCGGCAGCTTCGTGATCGGGATGTCTTTTTGGCTGAGATCCGTGACAGGCTGCAGTTGGCTCAGGATGTGATGAAAGATCATCAAGACCAAAAGCGTCGGCCAGTTGAGTTTGCGGTGGGCGATTGGGTCTGGTTGCGCCTCCATCATCGTACAGCTGTGGGCATTACTACTGCTACACCATCCAAGCTCGGGCCTCGCTTCTTCGGGCCATATCAGGTGATTGAGCGCATTGGAGCGGTGGCATATCGTCTGCACCTCGCTCCTAAGGCACGCATTCATGACGTCTTCCATGTTGCTCTCTTGAAGAAATTTGTGGGGGAGCCGCCTATTGCTTTGGTTCATTTGCCTTCGATCCTCCATGGTCGGGTGGTTCCTACTCCGACTGCTGTAATCCGCACTCGCCTCAACCGCGGCCGCTGGCAGGTTCTGGTTCATTGGGAAGGCCGCGCTCCTGCTGATGCTACTTGGGAGGCTGTAGAAGATTTCAAGGATCGCTATCCTGAGTTTCAGCTCGCGGACTAGCTGTTTGTTCGGGAGGAGGGAAGTGTTGTGGACTCGTTTGTGGGCCGCCAGTATAGGCGTCGCCCCAAACAAGGCCTCAGCCCAGACCGTGGCTAATAGGCTCGGCTGCTGGCTCATTAGAAAGGGAGGAGTTTAGTCGATTGGTTTTATTAGTAGATTGGTTTTATTATGGAAGTGCACCTGGACTATAAAGGGGCACCTTAGGAGATTGTAATAGGCATCGAAGAAGGAAATAAACCTCCCTTAGGCGAGTGGGGTTTACCCCTTCGATGGTGGCTACGCGCAGTTCTGCCGTAGCTGCCGACGATAGCTCCCCACCGCCCTTGCCTCGCTACCCTCTGCGTTCTAATTCCCAATCTCAGCTGCTACTCCATTCACCCCTGCGCTCTCCTAGACGTCCACGCCGTATCAAGATGACAGTACATTTATTAATTGGAAAGCATAAGTTTATAGTATAATTATTTGCCAGCTACTATGCATCCATAATCAAGATGAGGTAAGGGTACAGACCTCCTTGAAAGGGACGGACATCCGTCCTCAAAGACCTCCTCCACTAAATCTGGCTCAGGATAATTATCCTTATCAGCGAGAGACAACGAGTCAGATAATGTTTTCCTTAAAAAGAATTTTTTTAGAAGTACAAGGCCTTTTCCTGGCGTTTTTGGAGATTCTATAGTGCATTTTGGTTTCTCTGGTGGTATTACGTCAATGACAATGCAAGTTGTATCATCTCTCAATCCTTTTGATTCAACTGCTTCCTGCAAACAGTACACCAATTAGGAACAGTACAACTGAGGGTTTCAGACCTTGTGTTAAGATGGGTGGGGAAGGGTATTAGTATTGTACTTTAACAATTTGCTCAGCTGCAGCCTCAGGAGGAAGCCCTCGTGCACATCTAAAAGCCACTTCCGCAGTCAAAGCATCCCAAACACCGTCACTTGAAATAATAAGACGGCCTCCAGCATTAGACAGCTACAAGCATTGCAATACAACATTATTTTTCAAAATATGATCAGATTAAAATGAACAAAGAATCATTTCAGAGAAAATCACAGAATAATCCTCTCAGAAAAGAAAAGAAAACATAACTATAGTTGCGTATAACAATGAGCAAACTTTGCAAACAAAGGAAATAAGAACGAAATCTGGCAGTCAGTTTATAAATACTGGAAAATATATGTCTAGACAAAGTGATGTATCATCTGAATAGTCAGGTAACAGGTACAGTATATAATACAGTTTGGCCTCAAACATTAGAGCTAGTTTACAAGGGTAGGCTCATATAACGACAGAAAATTCAGATGATTATGATAATGAGAATATTCAAACAGCACAACTTCTGGTACTTGAATGTGATATCGCTACAGTGAGAGTTTACAATTCAGTTTTCTCCAGAAATGGTGTAAAGTGACTTTCCAACAGTGTACCTTAATTTGCTTCACATAAGGAACCGGAATGATAAATTCACCTACGTCCTGATCACCAATCGACCTTGAGAGGCATAGACCACCTGGCCAACATCTAAGGGGACCAATCTGGATGGATAAGAAAACGAATTAAGGATCAAAAGAGGGTGTGAATCACATCTACAAACCAAAAGATAGGACTCTACAGGAAAACCTATGGAAGATGTCCAACATACAACAGGTATTAAAATGTTCAAGCTGGTACTCTCATACAGTTTGATACATCAGTCTCATAATTAAAATAATAAAAATAAGCAGAATTGGGAGTTGGTGGCTAGTTACACAAGCATAATTTCTCAGTCAATCCAAGAGCTCTATCCAGCTAAGCTGCCATCTAGCACGACTTAAAGCCCCACTTACCCAATGAAAATACTATACATCTAATAGCTTGCTATACACCAAATCAGTCAGACAGGCAGCAAACTGCCAAAACCTTTTTTCGGAACAAAAAAAAACACCTTTAGTTAACAGCCTCAGGAACTTTAACAAAAATAGTATTAAATATTGCACCGAAAAACAAGGGGAAAAAGCACGTTAGCTGTTTTTCAATAATAAAGAAATCTCTTTTTTGTTTGGCTACCAGCTGCATAAATTAAATGGAAAACTTTGGAGTGAGTGAAAAGGCAAAGAGCAACCTCAGCACCACCAACGACATTTAGCCTTCCAACTTCACCTCCGCATTCGGTTACACGTCCAACCCTACAAATCAAAAACTAACAAGTGAGAAGAGCCAAACGTGTAACCAACTATAGAACAACAGTATGCTATGAGAAAGCGGTCTTACTCCTCTTCATTAGCGTCAAAGCGATGGTCGGCCGACAAATAGTAGATGGATCCCTCAGCTTCAAGGACACAACGTGAATCACCGACGGATGCAACAGTTACAACGGAGCCATCAATTATCGCAAGCGTCACGGTTGTCCCGGAAGAATGAGCTGAAAAATGAACAAGGAACAGGCAAACGGGTCAGCCCTTGTACCACCAACTACTGCAGGTGTACCACCAAACCATTTACACGGTCAATTTGAAACAATCACCTAACGCCTGGCCATAGAGATGCCAGGTTGAGCAACAGATGTGCTGGTACTCTACTCAGCTAGTCGTGCTCTTGTACCAACTTACTGCAGGTGTACCACCGAACCATTTTACACGGTCAATTTGAAACAATCACCTACCGCCTGGCCATAGAGATGCCAGGTTGGGCAACAGATGTGCTGGTACTCTACTCAACTCGTAGTATGGTGGAGTAGTACTTGCTATAGTTGCTAGGGAGGGCAGGCACCAATCAATTTAGTTCCATGAATGGAAGGAATTCCCGTTACCTTTCGTTTGGAAATCCTTGTCGGTCTTGACGAACCCCGCGACGAGCGCCCTTGGGAGCGCGGCGAGCCACTCGTCCCTGGTCAGATCGGTCGGGACGCAGCCGAGCACGTTGCCGAGGAGGTGCTCCTTGGCGTACACCGCGGCGGCGCTCCCGTTGTGCCCATCGAACAGCTGCGAGAGCGAACGAGACCAAACACCAGCGGGGCGCGCCCTCTCAGAACGAAGCCGGACCACAGTAGCATACTACTACCAACCATTGGGGCATGGAAGACGGGTCGAGGGAGGGAGGTGGGTGGGTGGGGGGCGCTTACGGCGAAGGCGGAGAAGGAGGTGGACGGCACGCCGGGGCGCCGCTCGCAGGCGAGCTTGAGCAGCGCGAAGTCCTCGCCCTTCTTCGCCCGGCAGGCCTGCCCCGCCGCGACCGAGGGCCGCCGCTCCCGCTCGCCGTCGCCGCCTCCCAGCGCAGCCCGTTCCGCCGACGCCTCCCGCCACAGAAGGTCCCCGAGCGCCACGCTCCCGGTCCGACTCCTCCCGCTCCGCGACGCCGACGACATCCTTATTAATCACAGCCAGATCCCGGCGGCGGCGGCGACGGCCGCGGCGGCAGCGGCTGTAGTAGTAGATCGGCGGGCGAGCATCGCCTCGCCACTCGCCTTGCTGCCGCTAGCGCGGCGCTGGTCTAGTCTAGTCTGGTCGGGGAGCACGAGCACGAGCGCGCACTAGCCTTTTCCGCCCGCCCGCTCGCTGCCTCGGCTTTTTGGGGTGGGAGGGAGGGTTTGGCTGGCCGGGGACCCCGCTCGGCGCGTTGCGGTTGCTTTGCGGGAGGAGGGAGGGAGGGAGCGGCGGGGGCAAGCGAGCGACCTGTCACATGGGGCGCTCAGTACACGACGCGCAAATCCAGCCCCCGCTCCCACGCGCGCCGGCCTCTCTCTCGCCCGGCCGCCCGCCCTCGAGTGAAACGAAACGAAATGAAATCCCGAAAAGCGAGCGGCAGGAGGGAAGAACCGAAGAGGGGAGGGAGCGCGCGGCCGCGGCGCACTAATGACTGGGCGGGGGCGCTTGTGCGTTTTTAACGCCGGGACGCGGCATTGCGGCAGGCGGGTGGGTCAGGTAGGGTGGCACCTGACCTGAACCTGACCGGGCAGTGGGAGCGCGGGCGCAGCACCAGTCGTTTTATTGCTCTTACCGTGGACGAAGGGTCTATTGGGCTTGTATAAAGGCGGTCTATTGACCTAGTATTAAAGGCGGCTGATAAATTGATTGAAGTTGATTTATTATGAGAGAAAAATACTGTAGATTATAACCGATAAGCTGATTGATAAATTTTTTTTAAGGCTCTTCGTTCGTCTAGGCCTTGTTTAAGTTTTGGCGTAAAGTTTTTGGTGTCATATGATGTGACATGTGAGTATGGGGTGTTTGGATACTAATAAAAAATCAATTATAGAATCCACTTGATGAATTTATTAAGCCTAATTAATCCGTCATTAGCACATGTATTACTGTAGCACCACATTGTCAAATCATAAACTAATTAGGCTTAAAAGATTCGTCTCGTAAATTAATCACAAACTGTGCAATTAGTTATTTTTTAGTCTATATTTAATACTCCACGCATGTGTCCAAACAATCGACGGAATAGGGAGTAAACTTTAGGGGAAGGAACTAAACGTGGCCCGTTGTCCAGGTCTTCGGCAGTGTCATGTAGATGTACGTCAACAAGAAATTTCTGTCTCCTTAGACCGTCTTCAACAACCGCGACCTAAAATAAAAAAGACAGATTTGTCATTTGGGTATTTTTGGTCTTCTCCAATAACAAAATCCAAAAAACAACTCTTTCTATGAATAAGTCTCTAGGAGAGGATACTTAGATTTGGGTTATTCTAGCACCTGGTTTTAAGGATAAAACCAGATACACACCATATGTGTGTCCAGAAATACAATTCACACATATAACTACAAATAAAGGGGTAATATCAAAGACAATGCCTTAAATATTTAGCGCACAAATATTTGTTACAAAAGACGTAGTTTTACTTTACAGTATATACTATAACTCTGATCTTTTGGCGAGGCCTCCAACACCACAGGAATCATCAACTGGTTGATCACAAGCCTAACATCTCTTGAAAAACTCCACTAAAGAACCTTCATCTGGAACCCATCCGGGATTTTGCCAAATTATTGAAAAGAAACAAGCGTAAGCTACTACCGCTTAGCAAGCATAACATGAGGGGATGCAGGCTCAAAAGGCTGGACACGGCTGAACTATGGTAAGCACTTTTAGTTGATCATATTTTATTATTAATCATAAGTTTCTAAGCTATGCTTAAGCTCCCAAATATGAATAATTAGAGATATCAGCTATTTTAATTATAACCCAAACCATCCAAGTAACCAACTATTCAATAAGGATTCATGCCGCTTGTGACCGTGTGCATGACTAATATACCAGTTTTACACTCTACATAGGTTGTACACTTTCACCACGAGACATGTTGCCCATATGCCTGGATTAATTACTCCCAAAATACTTTCAAGGTGAGTAGACAAGGTACACTACGAAGCTTTTCATCAGTCATTCTAATAAGGAGCAGCCGCTAAAGATTCCATCTCCCAAGTGTTATGGAGTCATCTCCAAAAGTGGCACTTATACACGCAGCATAGTACACACCCTAGGGATGAGGCCCATATCAAGCCTGGTATGCCCCTCTTGCCCTTTCGGTAAACTGATACAAACTAGAAAGAGCAAGGTACTGAACTAAGATCAGAGTCATATGGTCCTCATGGTTGTATTGTAAGTCCTGGGTTGTCACTTAAAGATGAGTCCTTATAGAGAGAAACTAGAGCACCATAAGAAAAAGGTCCAATGCTCTAGCCCCCTTGGTTTCTATTGCTAAAAAGCATCTTTTAATACCATATTGCATATATCTTTAATTGTATTCTTTAATCAATATTGGTTGAAGCAAACTAAACATACTACCCACATGCAAAACCCATAGGTAAATCAAGGATAGGATAATCATTATCAAGGCAAGTAGACTCTAAGCAATTCATTAACATATGCATATGAATAGAGATTGCATTAAAGTAAATATATAACAAGGAGTCTCATATTATACTTGCCTTAATTCAAAGTATCGTTGCTAGTCTTGATCTTCAAAAAATTGTTCTAGATCACCAACACAAAACTCACTATCTACTTGAGGTCAAACAGCACCACGCAGGCATCCATACAATCATGCATAGCAAACAAAAGCTATAGATCAGAATAATACACCAATCAGCATAAAATCAAGACGAAAAGTTTGTAAAATGAATCTACGTCTCGCTACGACCACACAAACGCGAAGATCACAAAAATCAGAGCTAAAACGAAGTAGTTATGAATTAAACAAGATTTTCTATAGTAAAATAATAGATTAAATCTAACCTCGAATTTTAAAAGTTGAAAAGCAACTTAACAGTAGTATGAACATGTAGGTTATGAAATTACGAACCTAACACAAGTTGAACGGATCGAATCGGAGTTAAAACAAAAAAGTTATGGCCTAAACAAATCTAGTGGCAAAACTATAAATAGCTAAAAACGTATTTTCAATCTAACCGAAACAAAGTACGCTTTCAAAAGAAGAAAATGAAATCAGGAAAGACGTTTGGACTGCGGGTTAAGCCTCAAATATTTATAAGGGGTTTTTTGTAAATCTCGCAGCGAAGGGGTAACTTTGATCTTGGGCCGTTGGATTAGAGTTGGACGGCCGTGATTGGATCGGGCGGGGGAAGGTGGCCGGCGGCGAGGTGGGTGACGGCGACGCCATGGGCGAACATAGGAAGCTCGCCGATGACATTCATTTAGGGCCTACGGAGCATGTTTTTTTGAATGGGACGGTCCGGGAGAAAGAGGGGGCGACGACGGTCTCACCTAGGGTTACCTCGGTGGCGGAGAAGGAACGACAGGTGCGGGGCTCGACGAGGCGGCCAGCTCACATGGTGGTGCTTAGGTTAGGCGGTTGTGAGCTTGCGTAGGGACGAAAATCTCGCTGCAAGGTGGGATAGGGAGGCGGCGCAAGCTCGGGCGACTATTTAAGGGCGCGGAGACGTGGGCGACACGGCACCCACGCATAACGAACATGAACGGCGGCGATGCGGAGGTGTCCGAGGTGAACACAAGATAGAGGAGGAAGAAGACCTAACAGGGGGGCCAGCGCTATCAGCGGAGCAGGGAGAGGAAGCGCGGCACGACGTCTAGCTGGGCTGGTGCGTTCGGCTGAGCCACTGCAGAGCGGGCGGCGCGAAAGATGGGTCGGCGCGGCTTCGGCCCTAGCGGGGAGGAGAAAAGGAGCGACTGGCCAGCAGGCCAAGGAAAGCAAGACAACCAGCTACGGCGGGCCGAATTCAGGGGAAAGAAGAGAAAAAAATACTTTTCCATTTTCTAAACTAATTTTCAAACAAGTTTTGAATGCAAATCCAAAATAATTTGAAATTTGATTTCAATCACACAATTCAAAAATACTATGCAGCAGCATGAATACACATGCATATAGGTAACCTTATATTTGATTTTTTTAAATTATTATTTTCCTAAATTCAAATGCCCACAAAAATGTATAATAAATCAAATTCTCCTATTTTAAAATATTGCAAATTTTAGGGTGTTACAATTCTACCTCCCTTAAAATAAATCTCGTCCTCGAGATTCGAACGATGCTTACTCAAAAAGTTGTGGGTATGTTTTTCTCAGATCCTCTTCTCTTTCCTAAGTAGCCTCATCTTCTGTATACCAATTCCACTGAACCTTACACATTTTTATAACTCGGCTCCTTATAACTCTTTCTGCCGTCTCCAAAATCTTTATCAGAAATTCCTCATATGTAAGATCTTCCTTAACTATAAGCTCTTCCAATGGTATCTGCTCCTTTGGTACACGCAAATACTTCTTTAATTGAGGCACATAGAACAGTATGTACACCTGACAAACTCTCAGGCAATTTCAACTGATAAGCTACTTCTCCACGTCTCTCTAAAATCTTGAAAGGTCCAATATACCTTGGTGCTAATTTTCCTTTCATGTTAAACCTTCTCACACTTCTCATAGGTGACACCTTTAGATAAACATAATCCCCTATTTCAAAAATCAATTCCCTTCTTCGAGTGTCAGCATAACTCTTCTGTCTAGATTATGCCACTCTCAAGTTTTCCCTGATAGTTTATACTTGCCTTTCAGCATCCTTGAGGATCCAGGTCCAAACACTTGACTTTCTCTTGTCTGATTCTAGAACAATGGAGTTCTACACTTTCTACCATATAGTGCCTCGAATGGTGCCATCTTGAGACTCTTCTGGTAACTATTGTTGTAGGAGAACTCAGCGTAACACAAACTCTTATCCCAACTTATACCATATTGCAAAGCACAAGCTCTCAACATATCCTTTAAGATCTGATTGGTTCTCTCTGTTTGTCCATCAGTTTGTGGATGATAAGCTGAGCTTAAGTTCAACTTAGTGCCCATAGACTCATGCAATTTCTTCCAAAAGTGTGATGTAAATTGAGTACCTTTATCCGACACAATCTTCTTAGGAACTCCATGCAAACATACTATCCGTTGCATGTATAATTTTGCCAACTTTGCACCCGTATATGTAGTCTTGACCGGTATGAAGTGAGCAACCTTAGTCAACTGATCTACTATTACCCAAATTGAGTCATAACCACTTTGAGTGCGTGGTAATCCAACAATGAAATCCATACCAACTTCTTCCCACTTCTACTCGGGTATCTTCATAGGTTGAAGTAAACTTGCTAGTCTTTAATGTTCTGCCTTAACTCGCTGACATGTGTCACATATTGCTACATACTCGGCCACATCTCTTTTCAAACCATACCATCAATACTTCTCCTTTAGATCTAGGTACATCTTAGTACTACCTAGATGGATAGAGTATGCTGAGTCATGGGCTTCTCTTAGAATCATCTCTCTAATGGACTTTATCTCTGGCACACATATTCTCTTTCCGAACCACACTGTTCTCTGATCATCCAATCAAAAACCCGGTGCTTTACCAATTGTGATAAGTTCTGCTATCTCCTTGATTTTCTCATCTTCCAACTGACCCTTGCAGATCTCTTGTTCAAGTGTAGGTTTCACTTCCAATTCCATCGCATTAGCAACTATTCCCAAATTAAGATGCTCAAATTCAGCACATAACTCCTTAGGTAACTGTGTCACTAGAGCTGCATTACCATAGCTCCTTTGGCTCAAAGCATCAACTACAACATTTGCCTTGCCAGGGTGATAGTGTACCTCCAAATCATAGTCCTTGATTAGCTCTAACCAACGACGTTGCCTCAACTTCAAATCTGACTGAGTGAAAATATACTTTTAAACTCTTATGTTCCGTATAAATGTCACACTTATGTCCAATAAGATAATGTCTCTAAATCTTCAATGCATGAACCACAACTGCTAACTCCAAATCATGGGTGGGATAATTTATGTAAGGAAAATGGACCCTAGGCCCATTTACTTTGTATTTTGGTGTTTGATGACCAACACAACCAAGTTAGACTAATGAATTTGTAAGTGATTGTTTTGTAGTTCAATAGGGTGCATGACGTGACTTGGACGAAGGCGACGTAATGATCCGATGATCAACACTATAAGCAAGACCCTAAGAGCACAAGAGAAGACCCAACATATCAAGCAAAGTTCAAGCACAAAGATAGGAACCAAGTTGTACGCAAGATTGCGAAGAAACGAGCTCACAAAGGTGACCGGACGCTGGCGGAAAGTGATCAGACGCTCCGATCAAGAGGCTCAGCAACAGCAGGCGTCAGCAGCAGCGATCGGATGCTGAGTACTAAAATCGACCGGACGCACTGATGGTACTGTTCATCATCACCAGCAACATATTCAGTACTAACCGAACACTAGCGGCAAATCGACCGGACGCAAGACTACAGCGTCCGATCTAGTACAAAAAGGTTCTAGAGCAACGAAATTATGATCGGACACGTCCGGTGGCATATGGCCAGACACTAGTAGCGTCCGATCAATTGATCGTAGCTCTAACGGTTGTGACGACCGGACACGTCCGATCAGTAGTAGAAAACCAAGACTTCATCTCCAACGGCTACTTTCTTAGTGGGGATTATAAATACAACCCTCAACCGGCCAAATGAGTAATGTGGAGCTAAGGAAATATATCTAGGGTGTTGATACATCATTTGAGTGATCTCCACATGCATAGTGCTTAGTGTTTCATTAGGTGATTAGCGTAGGTGCTTTGTGAAGTGCTTAGGTTGATTAGACCACCGCTTATGCGCTTGCTCTAGGTTTAGGCCTAGTGTTTAGTGAGGTTTGCATACCTCTTACCACTTGGTGCTTGCGCGCACCATTGTTGTACATCGGAGGGGCTTGTAGTCTTACAAGATCACACCAACTATGTTTGTGGTGTGGCCGCCATCGTGTACCAGAGAGAATAAGGCCCACGGTGTTTCGTCTGGAAGCTTGATAGTGAAGACAGTAGGGAGCATCCGAGGGAGGCTTGCCAAAAGGCACGTCAGAGACCCACTTGCACGTGGAGAAGGCCCGAGGCTATCCACGGAGTTACCCGACTGGGAGCTTGGCCCTTGCGAGGAGCTCCAACGAGGACTAGGGGGAAGCTTGTGCGCTTCTTGATACATCGATAAAAATACTGGAGTCATCGACGGGAGTTTGCATATCTCTACCTTGCTCTCTAGCTTCCGCATTTACATTGATTACATTACTCCTTTTGCGGTAGAGATAGCAATACACTAGCAAAACCGTAGTTGCATATTTAGATAATTTATCTTCTGCATAGGTTTTGCTAGGGTTAGAAAAAGATGCCATAATTTAGAGTTAGAATTTTAAGTTACCTAATTCACCCCCCTTTTAGGTGTCACGGTCCCCTATAAGTGGTATCAGAGACAGTTGGCTCAATTTGGACCTTTGGCTTAACCATCGTTGAGTCGACGCTATTTAGAGTGGTTGGAATGGAACCTCTAGGCCTCCGCGCTTTGATGGCGCTAACTTCCCTTACTATAAAGCTAGAATGGCTTGTCACCTTGAGGCGGTTGATTTGGGTGTTTGGAGAGTCACTCGTGATGGGATGAAACCCATTAAGAATCCCGATAAACCCATAAAGAGTGAAGAAAAGGAAATGCATTTCAATGCTAGAGCTAAGAATTACTTGTTTGAATTATTTAGCATGGATGTGTTTAACCAAATGTTCACTTTAAATATGGCACATGAAATTTGGTTAAAACTTCAAGAGCTCCATGATAGCACATCTAATGTTCATGAGCAAAAATATTGTCTAGCTAAACAAAATTATGATTCCTTTACAATGAATAATGATGAGCTTGTTCGTGATATGTATTCTTGTTTGAATCAAATTGTCAATGAGCTCCATTCAATAGGATTAACAAAGCTAGATGATGCGGACATCATGAGAAAGATTATCTTTGTGCTTCCATAAAAGAAATATGCAAGCATCATCACCATCCTTCACAACATAGAGGACTTGAGTACCATGACCCCGGCCATAGTCATCGGCAAGATAGTGGCATTTGAAATGTCACGCAAGATGGGTTAAGAAGAAGCCTCTTCATCAAGCAAAGGCAAAGCTCTCGCATATAGCGAGAAAAGAAGATGAAGGGCAAGCAAGTTGAGATAAAGCTCAAGCTCAAGCTCCTTAAGTGAAGATGAAGAAGAGGATGAGGATAAGGATGATGATGATGATGAAGATTCAAGTGATGATGATAAATCTTCCTCCTCCACCTCTGACCTTGATGAAGAATCAATCAAACTAATCAACAAGGTGGAGAAGATGATCCAAAGGCTCAATGTCAAGGGTGTGCCCATCCAAATTCAAGATCTCATTTTCACCAATCAAATAAATGAGCAAAGAAAGAGAGGATGCTATGGATGCGGCAAGTTGGGGCACTTTGTGGAAGTTTGTCCAAACAAGCCCACACCTAAGACAAAGAAGAAGACATACAAGAACCAAGCCCTCACATCAATAAGGTCATGGGATGATTCTTCAAGTGAAGAACACCATCACAAAAACCAAGGCCGCATGCACTCATCATCAAGCTCTTCTCGTATGTGCCTTATGGCATGAGGTAACGAAAGCTCATTCTCTAGTGAGAGTGATAGTGATGATGAAATGCCTTCTTATGATGAAATTGTGCAACAAAATCTTAATTATGCTAAAGTTTGCACTAGTCAACAAAAGAAGCTCGAAAAAATAAAAGAAAAGCTAGATAGTTCACAAGAAGCATACAAAACTTTGCTTGAACAATATAAGAACTTTGTTAATCTCAATGTTGAACTATCTACTAAAATTGAGCAACTTGAGACTAGTGCAATAACAAATGCATGCACAATCAATGACGAGCAACTTGTAAAGAAAAATAAAAAATTAAAAGAAAAGTTAGTTAGATCACAAGATGCTTATAAAAGTTTGCTTGCTAAAATGGAAACCATGTGCAAACATTGTGATAATCTAACTAATAAAGTTGATAATCTTGAAGCCGTCAGTACAACCCCCACCAAGGCATATAAAAAGAAAAGTTCTATCTTTAGCATGCCTAAAAGGATGCTTCTACTTCTTGTAATGATTTATATTTAGACTCACCCTTGTGCAACCAAGTTTGTGTTGAGAAAGTTGTTGTAGATACACACACATAAGAGGTTGCAAAGGAGAATGAGCAACTCAAGCAAGAAGTGGCTCGCCTCACCAAGGACTTGACTCAAGAGAAAGGCAAGGCAAAGCAAGCCCAACTTCATCAAAATAACACCATCAAGAGAGTGAAGAAGCTTGATGAAGGACAAACTGTGGTTTGCTATGTGTGTCACAAGGAAGGTCACAAGTCCTATGAGTGCAAGGTGAAGAATGGGGGAGGAGCGAAGAAGAAAGAGAAAAAGCAAACAAGCAAGCTCTCCAACACCTACACCAATAAGGTGGACAAGAAGGCATCCACACATTATCTCTTGAAGAAGAAGAAAAATGACAAGGTGGTGGCCATCAAGGTGAACAAGCAAGCCAAAATGGGGTCAAACGCTTTTGGGTGCCAAAGGAAATTATTTCCAACATGAAGAGCACCAAGAAGGTTTGGATCCTGAAAGGAAAGTGAGAAGTCCAATGGACTTCGGAGAATTTGGAGACTTGGTAAAGTATGGATGCATTTTATGGGGTGCATCATGATGGACAAAATCATTGCCAAGTGGGTTAGTAAATACTAAAGACCTAAATTCCTCTTCCCATGTTAGGTAACTAGATTCAATTTGCTTCAAGTGATACTAGATTTAATCTCCTTCAAGTGGCATCTTTAAGCATCTAGTTACTCTTCATGCCTAGATTTGCATTTGTATGCTTATATATTTTGTCATGCATACACTAGGTATATCTTATGGTAGGCTTGCTCGGTTTCATTCTTATCCCTTGTAGCAATCCTACATGGTTTAAAATTTCTTAGGAGCACGGCATATAGTTTGTCTTTCGATTGTTCATCTAATATGTGTCAAAGTCCAAATTGTAGATAATTTCTCCTGAATATCGCCCTCGAAAATGACTCACATTCATGTGATGTCATCTTTCAAGTGGTATTTTTTATTCTAAAATCAATGTGCATGTTTCCTACAAGTATTCTATACTTGTATGCATAAATTTAGGGGGAGGATACTCTGTAAGTTGGATGCTTTGAGACTAACACCTCTTCAAGCTTATCATGTGTGTAGTAGTCTCGTTGCAAGAAAAATGGAGTCCCCAGAGTTAAGCATCATACTTCAAATATCCACCACCTATTGCAAGTGGTAGAAATCAAAATTGGTTTCCACATGTGGTATTTCTAAACCAATATCATCATGTTGATTTCATTTTGATATTTATATGCTTTCTCCATGCATTATATAGATTAAATTCCCCTGAGCAATAATTTGCCAATTATGCATATGCTTTGCCTTCTACCATATGTATGCATATATTTAGGGGGAGCTTAATCTATATAATGTGAGAGTCAAATTTTGTGACCTATTCCACTCTACACATAAAGGATCACAAAGTTTGACCCTCCGTTGTGCTACTAATGTCTTCCTTTTCGGTGTTTAATTCCAAAGGGGAAGAATTTAGAGGACCAAAAGCAAGCATTAATTTGTAGAACAAAAGCTAGATCATAATAATTGACAAGTGGTAATGGTCTACAAGTGGTAATGGTCCGAGAAAGGGAGGATAGTGGATTATGAATTAGTCTATGTAATGCGAAGAGTTTGTAGGAAGCAAGGCTTAAATCCATAATGCCACATGGGGACATTTGCAAGGGCAAGATAAGTTTTTATGTGGTATCCTTTAGTTTTACAAGTAGTATCTTTTAGCATCATATAACCTTGCCCCTTGCATTGCATCCTAGCAAGTAGGTAGTTTTCAAATTTCAAAATTCTATTATTTGCTTGCTTTGGTCGTGTTGTCATCAATCACAAAAAGGGGAAGATTGTAAGGAAAATGGACCTTAGGCCCATTTACTTTGTATTTTTGTGTTTGATGACCAACATAACCAAGTTGGACTAATAAATTTGCAAGTGATTGTTTTATAGTTCAATAGGGTGCAAGACGTGACTTGGACGAAGGCGACGTGATGATCCAATGATCAACACCATAAGCAAGACCCTAAGAGCACAAGAGAAGACCCAACATATCAAGCAAAGTCCAAGCACGAATATAGGAACCAAGTCGTATGCAAGATCGTGAAGAAATGAGCTCACAAAGGTGACCGGACGCTGGACCAGATGCTCCGACCAAGAGGCTCGGCAACAGCAGACGTCAGCAGCAGCGACCGAACGCTGAGTACTGAAATCGACCGAACGCACCGATGGTACTATTCATCATCACCGGCAACATATTCTGTACTGACCGCACGCTGGTGGCAAATTAAATGGACGCAGGACTACAATGTCCGATCGAGTACAGAAAGGTTCTAGAGCAGCAAAATTGCGACCGGATGCGTCCGGTGGCATGTGACCGGATGTTGGCAGTGTCCAATCAATTGATTGCGACTTTAATGGTCAGGACGACCGGACACGTTCGGTCAGGATGCAATCAGCATCCAGTCAGTAGCAGAAAAGCGGGATTTCGTCTCCAACGGCTACTTTCTCAGTGGGGCTTATAAATACAACCCCCAACCGATCAAATAAGTAGTGTGGAGATGAGGAAACATATCTAGGGTGTTGATACATCATTTGAGTGATCTCCACATGCACAGTGCTTAGTGTTTTATTAGGTAATTAGCGTAGGTGCTTTGCGAAGTGCTTAGGTTGATTAGACCACCGCTTATGTGCTTGCTCTAGGTTTAGGCCTAGTGTTTAGTGAGGTTTGCATACCTCTTACCACTCAGTGCTTGCGCGCACCATTATGGTACATCGAAGGGGCTTATAGTCTTGCAAGATCACACCAACCATGTTTGTGGTGTGACTGCCACCGTGTATAGGAGGGAACAAGGCCACGGCGTTTTAGCCGGAAGCTTGATAGTGAAGACGGCGGGGAGCATCCGGGAGAGGCTTGCCAAAAGGCACGTCAGAGACGCACTTGCACATGGGGAAGGCCCGAGGCTATCCGCGGAGTTACCCGACCAGGAGCTTGGCCCTTGTGAGGGGCTCCAATGAGGACTAGGGAGAAGTTTGCGCGCTTCTTGATACCTCAGTAAAAATACCAAAGTCATCGACGGGAGTTTATATATCTCTACCTTGTTCTTTAGCTTCTGCATTTACATTGATTACATTACTCCTTTTGCGGTAGAGATAGCAATACACTAGCAAAACTATAGTTGCATATTTATATAGTTTATTTTTTATATAGGTTTTGCTAGGGTTAGAAAAAGAGGCTATAGTTTAGAGTTAGAATTTTAAGTTGCCTAATTCACCCCCCCTCTTAGGCGTCACAGTCCCCTACAATTTAGTTCATGCTTCTTTAGTTGCCTAGATGCATAAGCCACTACTCATCCTTCTTGCATAAGAACACAACCCAGACCAAGTCGAGATGCATCATAGTAGATGGAGAAACTCTTGTTCAGATCTGGTAGTACTAGCACCAGAGTTGTAGTCAACCCTTTCTTCAACTCTTCAAAACTTGCTTGGCATTGCTTAGTCCATACAAACTTAGCATTCTTCTCAAGTAGCGATGTCATAGGCTTGGCAATCTTAGAAAAACCTTCAATGAACCTTCGATAATATTCAATAATTCCTAGGAAACTCTGGACTTCACCTACATCCTGAGGCGGATTCCAACTCAACACATCACTAACCTTCTTAGGATCCACAACTACTCCACCATTAGAGACAACATGCCCAAGAAAAAAGACTTCCTTTAACCAAAACTCACACTTGCTTAGTTTAGCATACAGTTGATGTTCTCTAAGTTTCTGTAGAACTAATCTTAGATGCTCTTCATGTTCTGCTTCTGTTTTGAAGAAGACTAGAATATCATCAATGAAGACGACAACAAACTTATCGAGATATTCCATAAACACCTTATTCATCATATACATGAAGTATGTAGGGGCATTAGTCAATTCAAAAGACATAACTATATACTCATATAATCCATACCGAGTAGTAAAAGCAGTCTTGGGAATGTCCGATGAATGAATCCTTAACTGATGATAACCAGAGCGAAGATCAATCTTGGAGAACACACAAGCACCTCGTAATTGATCAAATAGATCATCAATTCTAGGCAAAGGATACTTGTTCTTGATGGTTACCTCATTGAGAGAGCGATTATCTACACACATCATCTACGTACCATCTTTCTTCTCAACAAATATAACTAGGGCTCCCAATGGTGAAGAACTAGGACGTATGAAACATTTATCCTGTAGCTCCTTTAACTGCTTCTTAAGCTCCTCTAGCTCATTGACTCCCATCCGATATGGCCTCTTGGCTATAGGTACAGTTCCAGGTAAAATCTCAATAATAAACTCAATATCATGACCTGGCGGCATACTCGGCAAATCATCAGGAAAAACATCTAGAAACTCATTAACAACCTTGGTCTTATCTATGGTTGCACCTTCCATCTGATTGACACTGCACACCTCTCTTGTTGTTGTAGTTGCCTTGCATACAACTTCTTCTCCTGACTTGGATGTCAAGTGTACTGTACCATTCTCACATTGGATAATAGCCTTTCATGGATTTAGCCAATCCATTCCAAGAATTACATCTATGCTTGAAGACTTCAACACTATCGGATTTGCCAAAAACTCTATCCCCCTTATTTCAACTCTTACACTGGGACACATTAGAATAGCTTGCATATCCCCACAAGGTGAGTCAACTAACATCTGTTTCTTCATAGGACACTTTGGTATGTTGTGCTCCTTAACAAAACGATGTGCAATGAAGGAATGTGAAGCTCCCGAATCAAACAAAACTGATGCAGGGCTAGAGTTGACTAGACACGTGCCAAACACAACATGTGGGGCTTCTTGTGTAGATTCTATCATCACATAATTGACTCTGCCTTGCACATGAGTCCATTGTTTATGGTTTCCATTGCGGGATTGTTGCTTGTTCGGCTTCTTTGGACACTGACTTGCATAGTGACTGGGCTCACCACAGCAGTAGCACTTCTTGCATGAAGAGGGGGTGTTGGGCACACTATCCTTCATTAGGGAGTTGACGAGAGGTTCTTGGGGTGGACTCTGGTTCACATACTGTTGCTCTTGCTAGGGTTGAGGGAGTTGTTGAGAAGGATCAAAATCCCGCTGACTAGTTGGTTCCTGGTACCTCTGCTAAAATTCTTACTGGGGAGTGTAGCGAGGGCATGTGTTGCTACCTATAGATTGGCTTTGGATTCTCCTTTTCTTCTCTTCTATTTCTCGACGCTTGTTCTCAATCAAAATGGCCCTATTCATAGGATAGTCAACAGTCATCATCTGCAGTTGAAGTCCATCATTTAATCCTTTCAAGAAGCATTTATGTTTCTTAGCATCACTAACCACCTCTCCTGGAGCATAACATGATAGCTGAGTGAATTTGTTATGATACTCATGCACTGTCATGGAACCTTGTTTCAAGTTGAGGAACTCCTCCTCCTTGATCTCCACCAAAGCTTCTGTAACATGGTAAGATCTAAAAGCAGTCTTGAAATCTTCCTAACAAATCTGATTTACATATTTCCCAACCTGAAATAATTCCCACCAGTCGGAAGCTGCTCCTTGAAGTTGACCGGATGCATAAAGTACTTTTTGATGGTCATTACACTAAGCTATGTTAAGTTGTCGCTCCATGGCCCTAAGCTAGTCATCAACTTCTAGTGGGTCGCTTGCATGAGAGAATGTCTGCGGATGTCCCTTCATAAATTCACCACGCTTGTCCCTTGGTGGTGCTTGATGTGGGTCGATGCATACATTCTGAACATAGGTCTATAATAATTGAGTCCGTGTCATCATAGATTGCTCTATAGTTGGAGGATTTGGTGGCGGTGGATTAGCATTAGGGGCATTTCTTCTAGCATCACGTGAAGCACTTCTCCTGATAGAAACCATCCGTTTACAACATTTAGCACGATTATTGGTTGTAATCCATGATCCGAAAGTAGTTCACATGGTAAAACAATCAATCTAAAATTTTCTAAACGAGAACTACTAGTAGCAGTTCAGAAAGACAGCCATATCTTAAGTTCTAGAAATCATAGGAAGGCGTTCCTTATTTGGCTAGAAAGCTTATGAAATTCTCTATAACTTTTGGTATAGACCACCTTGCCAGATTTTGTGGTTAAGTTACTCAGAAACAGGGCACAACCGAAACTATTTTGACTCCTAGACAATGCAACAACTTCAACTTGTAGAGGTCCTAACTCCCAATCCATAAAACTTTCATGACTTTTGGGCGTCTACCTTTGGAGATATAACCCGATGAACATTGATTGCTCAGAAAACAGCATGCGCAGAGATGAGAAAAAACCAATCCAACTATCTAACCATTAGTGCTTATGCCTTATCATGTAAACTAAATGAAATTGTGAGCATAACCCACAAAATCATTGCAATCATTACAAAGATCCAAATCAAGCATGAACATCAAGACAACCATTCAAACATTATAGGTTCACAATTCAAGCATTAGGACTGAATGACACTACTCACGTTACTAGCATTCTTGTTGTATCAAGGGCTCAAAACTCTATAGCTTCACCATCATTTTGTGCAAGAATGTGGTAAGTGATAGCTCTAAAAGCAATTTAAAGCAAGGGTGAAGATAGGGACAAAATTTATAGCAACAAGGAGGAGATGAACAACAATGATAAGAATATAGTATAAGAGAAAATAGCAAGGTTTATAGACCAAGGATTTCATAGCAAATTTTGAACCTTAAAACGACCATTTTCTAACTAGGCTTGCATCCTACAGTCGACATAGCTCTGATACTACTTTGTAGCACCTGATTTTAAGGATAAAACTAGATACACACCATATGTGTGCCCATGAATGCAATTCACACATATAGCTACAAATAAAGGGGTAATATCAAAGACAATGCCTTAAATACTTAGCGCACAAATATTTGTTATAAAAGATGTAGTCTTACTTTACAGTGTATACTATAACTCTGATCTTCTGGCGAGGCCTCTAACACCACAGGAATCAAAAACTGGTTGATCACAAGCCTAACACCTCTTGAAAAACTCCACTGAAGAACCTTCATCTGGTACCCATCCAGAATTTTGCCAAAGTATTAAAAAGAAACAAGCATAAGCTACTACCGCTTAGCAAGCATAACATGAGGGGATGCAGTCTCAAAAGGCTGGACACGACTGAACTACGGTAAGCACTTTTAGTTGGTCATATTTTATTATTAATCATAAGTTGCTAAGTTATGCTTAAGCTCCCAAATATGAATAATTAGAGATATCAGCTATTTTAATCATAACACAAACCATCTAAGTAAAAAACTATTTAGTAAGGATCTAGGCCGTTCGTGACCGTGAACATGGTTGATATACCAGTTTTACACTCTACAAAGGTTGTACACTTTCAGCACGAGTCGTGTTGCCTGGGTTAATTACTCCCAAAACACTTCCAAGGTGAGCAGGCAGGGTACACTATGAAACTTTTCCCCAGTCGTTCTAATAAGGAGCAGCCGCTAAGGATTCCATCTCACAAGTGTTATGGAGTCATCTCCAAAAGTGGCTCTTATACACGCAGCATAGTACACACCCTGGGGATGAGGCCCATACCTAGCCTGGTATGCCCCTCTTGCCCTTTCGATAAACTGCTACAAACTAGAAATAGCAAGGTACTAGACTAAGACCAGAGCCATGTGGTCCTCAAAGTTGTACTGTAAGTCCTGGGTTGTCACTTAAAGATGAGTCCTTATGCAGAGAAACAAGAGCACCATAAGAAAAAGGCCCAATGCTTTAGCCCCCTTGGTTCCATGTTGCTAAAAAGCATCTTTTAATACCATGTTGCATATATCTTTAATTGGATTCTTTAATCAATATTAGTTGGAGCAAACTGAGCATACTACCCACATGCAAAACCCATAGGTAAATCAAGCACAAGATAATCATTATCAAGGCAAGTAGACTCCAAGCGGTTCATTAACATATGCATATGAATTGAGATTGCATTAAAGTGAATAGGTAACAAGGAGCCTCATATTATACTTGCCTTAATTCAAAGTATCACCGCTGGTCTTGATCTTCACAGAGTTGCTCCAAATCACCAACACAAAATTCATTGTCTATTCGAGGTCAAACAGCACCACACAGGCATCCATATAATCATGCATAGCAAACAAAAGCTATAGATTAGAACAGTACACCAATCAACATAAAATCAATATAAAAAGTTTGTAAAATGAATCTACGTCTCGCTACGACCACACAGACGCGAAGATCATAAAAATCGGAGCTAAAACAAAGTAGTTATGAATTAAACAAGATTTCCTATAGTAAAATAACAGATTAAATCTAACCTTGAATTTTAAAAGTTGAAAACCTACTTAACGGTAGTATGAACATGTAGATTATGAAATTATGAACCTAACACAAGTTGAACGGATCAAATCGGAGTTAAAACGAAAAAGTTATGGCCTTAACAAATCTAGTAGCAAAACTGTAAATAGCTGAAAACATATTTTCAATCTAACCGAAACAAAGTACGCTTTCAAAAGAAGAAAACAAAATCGGGAAAGACGTTTTGGACTGCGGGTTAAGCCTCAAATATTTATAAGGGGGTTTTTGTAAATCTCGTAGCGAAGGGGTAACTTTGATCTTGGGCCGTTGGATTAGAGTTGGATGGCCGTGATTGGATCGGGCAGGTGAAGGTGGCTGGCGGCGAGGTGGGTGACAGCGGTGCCATGGCTGGACATAGGAAGCTCGCCGGCGACATTCATTTAGGGTGTACGGAGCACGGTTTTTTGAACGGGACGGTCCGGGAGAGAGAGGGGGCGACGTCGGTCTCACCTAGGGTTACCTCGGCGGCGGAGAAGGAACGGTGGGCGCGGGGCTCGACATGGCGGTCGGCTCTCATGGTGGCGCTTAGGTTAGGCTGCTACGAGCTTGTGCGGGGACAAAAATCTCGCTGCAAGGTCGGATAGGGAGGCGGCACAAGCTCGGGCGACTATTTAAGGGCGCGGTGACGTGGGTGACACGGCACCCGCGCGTAACGTACACGGACGGCGGCGACATGGAGGTGTCCAAAGTGAACACGAGACGGAGGAGGAAGAAGACCTGACAGGTAGGCTAGCGCTATCAGCGGAGCGGGGAGAGGAAGCACGGCGCGACGTCTGGCTAGGCCGGCGCGTTCGGCTGGGCCACTGCGGAGCGGGCGGCGCGGAAGATGGGCCGGCGCGGCTTCGGCCTGAGCGGGGAGGAGAAAGGGAGCGGCTGGCCAGCAGGCCGAGGAAAGCAGGCCAACCAGCTACTGTGGGCCGAATTCAGGCGAAAGAAGAGAAACAAATACTTTTCCATTTTCTAAACTAATTTCCAAACAAGTTTTGAATGCAAATCCAATACAATTTGAAATTTGATTTCAATCACACAATTCAAAAATACTATGCAGCAGCATGAATGCACATGCATATAGGTAACCTTATATTTGATTTTAGTTTTAACAAAATTATTATTTTCCTAAATTCAAATGCTCACAAAAATGTATAATAAATCAAATTTTTTTATTTTAAAATATTGCAAAATTTAGGGTGTTACAGTTATGTCTTTCTTGGCACCTAAAATGGGTCTTTCATATAAATACTATGTTGGAGACTATATGTATTGTGTTAGAGCTCCATTTTAGGTTTAGGTTTTGCAATGGGTCAGCCTTAGCATGTGGTAGTGAAAGCATTACTGTCCTGCATGGCAGGATCAGATGTGCATTTAGATTCCCGAAACCATTTTTCCAGAGTCCAACGATAGCGTTGGCGTGGGCCTTCTCCACTGCCCGATGCACAGACTAACCGACATGGCATCCTCAAACCACCCAACATCACTGGACAAGCCGACATAAGCTGAGGAGAGAGAAGAACTGATTTGTATTTGAGAAGCAACTTTAGGTGCGCAAAAATATAGAGAAATTTTATACAAACCAGTTCATTTTTACAGAAAAACACATGAAAAGGACCTTAGTTTGGAGATTGACAAAGGAGGAATGGTTTTGCCCTTAATTTTGGCAATAAGATTGTCCCATCTCAATGTTTAATGAGGGCATACGAATCCGTCACTAGTTTGTGTTTGGTTAGAAGATATTAAGAGTGCGGTTAGACGTTAGAAATGTTTTAGATCCTTAAGCGAACCTCATGAATCCCTATCAAACACTCTATTTAGTGAAGCGATTCTTTGTTGAACACCCATGGTATAAATGTTTCTGTGTTTTGAATTAGGAATGGGAATTATCCAGATAGATGTTTTACAGTGATTATAGTCCAATTCAAGAAGAATCTTGATCGATAGGCAAATGGTTTCATTTATTCTTGTCATGTAATTCTATTTCAATAGAGAAACGTTTATAGAGAGAATTTGGATTTGCTCGTTTTTAGAAGAATCAGATCCCTACTTAACACACCCTATTCCCTTAGAGGATAACCCTTCTGTGTCTCACAACCACACATTCAGATGAAGCGGGGTATCCCACTTCGTTCGCCACTATTGTTAGTGCCACTGTCATAACTCAGTAACGCTCTAACTTGCATTTAAATTACACACATATGTTATTATTAAAATTAAACTAGTTTTCTAAATTTGGATCTAGAGTGTCTTCCATCATAAAAATAACCTAAAGCAGTTATAGCTTGTATCTAACCATTAAAAATTAACTTAAAGGTAAATCCTAAATCAACATCTAAATTATGTACTCGTTCTGTCATTTCTAAATTAGCAGGATCTGGCAATTATTAGACCTTTGTTGTTTTACTTTGCATATTTGCACTTTTGTAGGTTGCTACAATCTGCCAAATGAAGCAAATTGGTTGTAGATTGTAACAATCCATATCCCAATAATTGCTACAATCCAACAATTTGTTTCTCTCTAGCACAATGGTTCTTAAAAATGGGAACGTATCTGGCGCAAACCAACCACCCCGTGCAACCTTGGAAACTACGAATCAGGGCCACAAGATACTAATCCAATGGACAGGGCTAAAGGTGGGATTATTTTGCGCTTAAGGCCCCTTACCAGCCGGCCACTTTTCCAATACCCCCCTGCCCGCTCGCGTCCGTTTCTGGTTGGAAAAGTGGCCGGCTGATGGGGGGGCTTAAGCGCAAAATAATTCCACCTCTAACCCTGTCCATTGGATTAGTATCTTGCAGCCCTGATTTGTAGTTTCCAAAGTTGCACGGAGTGGTTGGTTTGCACCTAATACGTTCCCTTAAAAATAGCCTAGAAGAACCCCAGATATGCATTGTCTACCTCTTATATTTGTAAAATATATATCCTAAAGTACTCTACACATGCTTATATATAACACACATCTCCCACTGCCAATATATATAGAGAGAAAACTAAAGCCAAAGTGTACGTGCTTGATGCTTGTCACAACGTCCTTGTATACATGTGTATGCATGAAGCAATGGGCATATTGGTTTTCATAAAAAAATAAAAACACGTAGCTCAAACTAAAGTTTCAACTAAACATATGTCAACACACATGGAGGTGCCATGGAAAGGGAAAAACTATATATAGGGATGGAAAATCGCATAGAGTAAATGGTTACTAAAGTCTATCACAACTAGATGTAATACATAATAAGAAAGTATATGTATGAGTATGTTTGGTATACATATACGATGCCTTCCACCAAATAGACCAGATATACATGCATGGGAGAGAAATGAACATGTCAATTTGAATTTCCTTTATTCAGCAAACACGATAGATGTTTTCTGAATGATTTACATATTAAATAACAGTAGCAATGATGTTGCATCTTATTACTCCCTCTGTTCTAATCTATAGGTCGTTGTGGCTTTTCAAATACACAACTTTTATTATGTATCTAGACGTATTATATATCTAGGTACATAAAAAAAACTAGTATCTAGAAAAGCCAAAACAACCTATAATTTGGGACAAAGGGTGGTAATGAAGTATCTTAGTTGCTTCTACACATAGATTTATTGTATTTCGACTAAAAAATCATAACATATGTGCTTTGATAATTCAGTTATAAACAATACAGATTTTAAGAAAGATATATGACTAGTTTATTGATAAAGAAAATTCAGCACCTGTGAACTAGGTTGCAGTTTGAAGCACCGTTATTCCTTTTATCTAGATCCTTAACATGAATAGAGAGTGTGAAATAGGAACGATGACAAGTAGTGTTAGGGATTCGACGTGACATGCAAAGGAGAAAACTTTTCTTAAAAGTTAGAACTGTTAAGGATGAAAGCCAGCGTCAACGGGAAATATTTCCTGATTTATTCTAAGACTTGAAAGCAAAGGGTAATCAAGAAGAGCTAGCTTTCGTTCGGCTTTCTTTGTGAGCTAGCAGTGGATGCAACCAACCGAGACTGACTCCTCCTTGTTTCCTGCCTCGCGTCAATTTGGCGGGATCGACGCGAGCTGCTGCCTCCATGACCGATGACTCGATCCAAAACAGCAACGTTTTTGTGCCATTCCTGTCACCTCACTTTCGAGCTCGGGACTGATTAAAACCCTCTTGTATGTTCTTCCAAGATGAAAGGGCCCTGCTGTGTTTTATATACATACTACCAGTTCTGAGTTCTTGTTTGGTGTCTCTGTTTGTTTATAGAGTAAAATACACCGGAGGTCCATTAATTTTCGGTGAAGTGTCATCTAGGTCCATCAACTTTGAAACTGCATGTTTGGGTCCATTAACTTTCGTTTTGTGTCATCTAGGTCCATCAACTTTGACTCATGCATTTTTGGTCCATGAACTTTTAAAATGGTTCACTGTAGGTCCACGCATGCATGCACACACATCGACTTTTTGCGTCGGTGGAGCCATGCCTGCACTCGCCGCCGTCGCTCGTCTACCGGGCATGCATGTGTGTTTTCCTGCTCGAATCATGACAGGGTTAGTGCTTGCACGGCCTTGAGCGGCGTGACCATGCTAAGCGACGTGCCGAACCGGTCCGTGACGTCCACGTCGGCCGGCTGCATCCCCTCGGGTAGCCTCCACTCGAAGGCGTGCAGCATAGAGGCCAGGAGCAGCGTCACTACCCTTGTCGCCATGGGCAGGCCCGGGCACTCCCTCCGCCCGGCCCCGAACGGCATGAACTCCAGCCGCCCGTCCTTGCTACGGAAGTCCACGTCCGTGCCCACAAACCGCTCCGGCACGAACTCCTCGGGCCGTGGCCACGCCCCTGGGTCGCGCATGATCGCCCACAGATTGATGATCACCTTGGTGCCGACGGGCACCGCGAAGCCGCCCACCTCCGCGCCGTCGGCCATGGCCTCGTGCGGCATCAGCAGCGGGCTCGGCGGGTGCAGGCGCATGTACTCCATCACTACGGCTCGGAGGTACGGTAGCCTGTCGATGTTCGACTCGTCCAGGTGAGGCTTGGAGACCAGCGCGTCCCGCAGCTCTTCATGGACCTTGGCCATCACGGTCGGGTGCCGGAGCAGCTCGGCCATCGTCCACTCCACCGAGATCGTGTTTGTGTCCGTCCCGGCGGCGAAGAGATCCTGCGCGTGGATGGAAAAGTAAAATAAATGCTCCTGGCTGATTAGTTGAGAGTATCATTCCAAGCGAGCTGATTGCTCACGTACCAAAAGAAAAGATTTGATCGTTTCAAGGCTGAGTTGATCCGCCGAGTGAAGCTGAAGCAACACATCCAGGAAATCATTTTTCCTGTCGCCGTCGCCTGCGCTCAGACGGCGGCCGATGATAGGGTCGAAGAAGTCGTAGAACTTCCTGACGTGCTCGGCGGTGCGCCGGCGGCGGCCCTGCAAGTAAAGCACGGAGAGTGCAGGGAAGAGGTCCGACAGGTTGGGCTTCACGACTTCCTCCACGGTGTTCCTGACCAGCGTCTCCAGCTCCTGCACGCGGTCGGAGCTCAGGTCCACTATGTCCTTGGAGAAGAGCACGTTGGACACGAGGTTGAGTACTCCCGAGAACAACATGCGCCACACGCCCGGCGCGGCGGCTGAGGCAGCGGACGAGCTCGCGAACCTTCTCCTCCCCCACGGCGCGCGTCGCGCTGAGCCCGCGCGCGGAGAAGAGGTGGTTGGTGCACACGGCGCGGAGCCGCCTCCAGAGCGGGCTGGTGCCGGGGAGCCACAGGATGGAGCGCTCGTGGTTCCCGAGCGCGCGCGTGGCGTCAGTGACCGACCGCCCCGCCAGGAGGTGGTCGTACCTGTGCAGCACGTCGTGCGCGGCCGCGGCGGTGGAGGCCACGACGACGTGGGTGCTGCTGCCGAGCCGCAGGGACATGACGGGGCCGTGCGTCTCCGCGAGCCGGGAGAGCACCTGATGCAGCTCGCCGTTGAGGTTGTGTATGTTGCCGAGAAATGGCAGCGCCGCGGGGCCTGGCGGCCGCCGTGCTGCCTTGCCGGAGATCCTCCTCTTCGGTTCGTTTTTTGGTGGAAACGAGCAGTTTGTAGAGGACGCAGGTGGAGAGTGCTACGCTGCAGATGAGCCATGGTAGGGTCGGAGCTTCCATTTTCATGGTATGTTGGATAGACGATGGTGTTCGTTAATGCATGGTCCTATACGGTAGGGTTAGTGCATTTCGGCCCGGCTAAGCGGCCCTGCCATGATTCGAGCAGAAAAACACACATGCATGCTCAGCAGACGAGCGACGGCGGCGAGTGCAGGCATGGCTCCACCGACATAAAAAGTCAACGTGCGTGCATGCATGCGTGGACCTGCAGTGAACCATTTTAAAAGGTCATGGACCAAAAATGCATGAGTCAAAGTTGATGGACCTAGATGACACAAAACGAAAATTAATGAACCCAAACATGCAGTTTCAAAGTTGATGGACCTAGATGACACTTTACCGAAAGTTAATGTACCTCCGGTGTATTTTACTCTTATTTATATGACTTGGTGGTTGTTCTCCATGGTGGGTGGAGAGACCACGGAGCCCGTGGCGTCAGAGGCCGGCCGCCGACTGCAACGACTGCGGCAGTATGGGCAAACATTTGGGAGTCGCGCTGCCTGCCACCTTGCTCCGATGGATGTGACGACCGACGAGAGTCACGAGACCTCGTCGCCTACTGTCACCGAGCTGTTGATAACGCTATGCGCTAGGAATTTCGTTGGAGTTTCAGGCGAAGCGACGGTCTCGACTGAAACGCATTTATTAGTGACTGCAGCAGGTCCAGCTGGTATCAGCAACGCAGCTGGTACACACCTGACACCTCCAAATGGCCGGGCCGGGGCACACAAGAAAATTATGCTAACACCCTGTTCACTTATTGGTTTTAGTCAGTTTAAACTAGTCAACCAATAGTATTTTTCACTCACAACAAACCAACATCAGCCAGCCCAAACCAGTCAGAAACCGACCAGCGAACGGCCGAAAGACAGACGGGCTTAATCCCCCGTGAATCTCGCCCGGATTAGCCGAGAGGAGGAGAAAATCTGGGTGTTTATACTTTATAGCCAGGACGAACGGATGAGGCTGGCTGATCGGTTGTTGGACCTCTGGATGGCAGCTGAGCTGGATTAGCCCTCGTTTAGTTGCGTCCGAATTCGGCGCCGCCGAGTCTGCTGTAGATACAGTAGCTACAGTAGCGTTTCGTTTTTATTTGATAATAATTGTCCAAACGTTGATTAATTAGGCTCAAAACGTTCGTCTCGCAAAGTACAACCAAACTGTATAATTAGTTTTTGATTTCGTCAACATTTAATACTCAATGCATGTACCGCAAGTTTGATGTGACGAAGAATCTTCTTTTTGCATAGTATCAAATTCTGAAATTTGGGGTAACTAAACACCCTCTTACATCCAAGTCGGGGCACGTTTGCACATGCCCAAGATTTCTGTTTGGTTTCGGCACCGGCAGCCGGCAGACAGCAGACTCTACGACTACGGCCTTGTTTAGATGTCATCCAAATTCAAAGTTTTTTCACTATCTTTTCATCACATCAATTTTTAGCCGCTTGCATGGAATATTAAATGTAGGTAAAAAAAATAACTAATTACATAGTTTAGTTGTAAATCACGAGATGAATCTTTTGAGCTTAGTTGATCCACGATTAGACAATATTTACCAAATAAGACGAAAGTGATACTATTCATAAGGTTAAAAATTTTTTACAAAAGTGAACAAGGCCTACTTACGAATTCTCGCTTGCTGCTGTAATGCCAGGTGCCACCGTGCCAGCTTTCGACAGGGACTCGACGAACCGTGTGACAAAAGGCTGCACAGCTTTGGGAGAGAAAAGAACAGCACATGTGCATTGGACCGACTGGTTTCGTACATAAGCCGGTTGATTTCGACTAATTCAATAGTATTATAGGAGGGAGAATAAGCTGCAATAAAACATGGCAAATGTGTACAATTGTGCAGTGCAGCGGCACTGCTTGATCAGTCCAAATTCAAAGTTTTTTCACTCTCTTTCCATCACATCAATTTTTAGCCGCTTGTATGAAGTATTAAATATAGGTAAAAAAAATAACTAATTACACAGTTTAGTTGGAAATCACGAGATGAATCTTTTGAGCCTAGTTGGTCCACGATTAGACAATATTTACCAAATAAGACGAAAGTGGTACTATTTATCGGGTTAAAAAAAATTTGCAAAGTGAACCAGGCCTACTTACGAATTCTCGCTTGCTGCTGTAATGCCAGGTGCCACCGTGCCAGCTTTCGACAGGGACTCGACGAACCGTGTGACAAAAGGCTGCACAGCTTTGGAAGAGAGAAAAGAACAGCACATGTGCATTGGACCGACTGGTTTCGTACATAAACCGGTTGATTTCGACTAATTCAATAGTGTTATAGGAGGGAGAATAAGCTGCAATAAAACATGGCAAATGTGTACAATTGTGCAGTGCAGCGGCACTGCCTGATCAGCATCTGCAATGGAGCGCCTATCTCCTGTAACGACGACTAGTGTTCTACAAAAAACCTCACTAGGCTTGAAACACAAGAAGGCACTGACAACGGTGTGCGAAACATATTTACTGAATGAAGGGGGGAGAAAAAGAAAAGCAACCGGAGCTACCTGATTCTAGAAACAGCTTAATTACAACTGGAGATTGCTTGCTTCCCAAATTACACGTCCAGCTGTGTTATCTCGAAGTAAGAAGCCGAGTGCCCTGAAGCCGACGAGCTTTCCCTCTCGATGGAGTAGGCAATGAGCAGCTTCACGACGTGCCTGTATCTCCTCCTGTACGTCGGGAACTTCGACAGGCTCCTCACAATTCCAACCAGCCTGCAAAAGAAACCGGCAGCATTTAAAACATGGAGAAATGGCACAAACTTCAGGCACACAGTGTCATGAAGAAGTGGATGTGAACAGTTCTACTGAAATGAGCAGAAACCATTGTCGTCATTCAGAAGATGCAGCATGCATACCTTCTACTGATGGCCTGAATCTGTGCCAACCTCACAGGATCCTGGGGCATCTCGGCGCCATTATCCCACCCACCAGCGCTCGCGGCGTTGCCAACGAAAACGGTCAGCTTCTCCAGGAACCTCACTTCCTCCTCGGTCATCTTCAGCGCCTGTATCTGCTCTTTCAGGACCAGCACAGGGTGGAAGAACCAGTCCAGCAGCCGGTCCTGGGGCCTGTTGTGCTGGTTGACCTCGAAGTTGCCCAGCACCAGCCCACCGGAGCCGGCCTTGATTGATTGCAGCACGGTGCACAGCAGGTTGTACGAAGGCAGGCCCAGACTTATGGTCTCGTGGCCGCTCTCCTTTGCCCTTAACCACTCGGTCAGGCCGGCGGTTGTTATGACATTCAGGTTCAGAAGGTCCCTGCCCCTCTGTTCGCATGACTTCATCAGGTTTTCCCATATCTGCAAAGCAAGGAACCAAATTAGGACTTCAGGCGTCTTTTAACTCATGAAATTCCAGGCGAAGCACGACGTGGAATTGTAGATTGACTGTGTGATTGTCTATCTTTATGTAGAGTAACCCAAAGTGCTTGTTACAGTTCTTTACAGTTAGCTACAGTATAAAGCAAACACGCATATAAAATGCACAGCAGTTGCATCTCTTGTGAGGTTCCTTTCATTGGTGAATCATGATATTGCTTCACTTAGAACTAGCTCGCCTAATCTATACTCTATGGTACCTTCAATGCAACAATTAAACTGTCTACGTGTACCTACTCTTTGCATGCCCATATCATTTATCCCATTTCCTGAACTAGAACTGGCTCACCTACTGAAGAAAGCGTGACAACAGCAACGCAAATTTGTCTTGCTATCCCCTACTTGGAGCATTATAGTTCCATTCATGAAAATAACTTTCTTGCATACAGAAGATAGCATGGACACAGCTAGAAAAAAGGGTGTGTCTTTATTTTGTGTCTTAACACACATAAAGTACTGCAGAAGGAAATAAGGAATGTGCCCTTTGAAATCTGTCAGCACTGTCTTTACTCTGAAGACAGGGGAAACATTGAAAGGGTTGGAGCATTTCCCTCTTCAAAATACGCTGGAGGACTACTGAATATGTTAACTCACTAGTCATAAAATGACTGAAATACAACTACCGGATAGTTACACAGGAGGACATGGAACATGCGTTTTTTCCAAGTTTGCAGTGAGTATTACAATTTTTTCTAACGTGAAAGTGCGAAACAAGGATGTGTCTGAAAATTTTTCATGCAGACTGTAGACAAGCTGGGAAATGGAATGACATGAAAGGAACATACCTGGACCATTTTGACTTCCTGTATAGCCTCTCTTACTGATCTTGCAGGAGCCAAATTCGGAACCAACATTGCCGGTGCTTCACTGGGACCAGTTCCTTTGACAGAGGCATTTGTTCTGACTGAGAATTCTGTGGAGTTGGATGATTTTCTCTTTCTATAGGACGGCCTGTTTTTTTTTTCCAAAACACAAAAGGTTAAACAATTGCACAGAGAGGAAGCAGCACATGATAAAGGACATCAGGATTGTCAGATTGGAACAATCAAGGGGAAATGCAGTACTTTGGGAGAACTGTTCCTTCGCGGAGGTAAAGCCAGTCATTGGTGTACTCATCAAACTCCGCAACCATGGCCACAACATATGAAACTCCCCTTTGGAAGGACTTCTCCTGCGACAGTAAGGTACAAAAATTGTAAGTACTTGCATCATAAAATCATTCACACAAACATTGTGAGTTTAGCAAATTGTTAATAATCTAGCAACCTGGAAAACAATGACTGCTCCGTAGAGCCCCACGAAAATGCTTGAGACGATAGCCAACAAAACGCTCCCAACCACCACCAGTGGCCAGAAAAGGATAGCCAGGCCAGCGATTGGCACGCAAACTGTTTCAAGGAACGGGCCTTCTCGGCTTATAAGGTCATGCAGCAGCCTCTGCCAGCCTTTGAAGAGCATATAGGGGCTCTTGATCAGCGCAATCACTGTGTAAAGCGGTATGTCGACGACTAGCCCCAGGAGAGCAACAACTATACATGAGGGCACATCAAGCAACCTACAAGAACAACATTAAGAAGATTGTTATACCATAAGACTCTAATATAATTCACAGTGATCTCTTGCCATCCTTTTGAAAAAAATAGCATCCACAACCAGCAGTACATTTTCTTTTATTTTGGTAATCTAACAATTACAATGTTAAATTTCAATTTCAAGCAACTGCAGTGTGAGATCATGCCAAAAAAAAATTCATAATGATAGAATTTGTAGAGAATATACTTAAGTAACACTAACACGACACATGACACACTGCCAGAAGCAGGGTATTTTATGGCAAAAGGCTAATCACGTCCTTGTCATGACAATCCCATCCTTGTCACAAGGATTACACAGCACAGTTGCGTTCAAAAAAAAATTACACAGCACAGAGCTAATCCTAAAACAACCAAACGAATGGTAGTTAGTGGGAGGACAGATACCTTATCGAATGGGGCTCACGATTCTGGCAGCTCTCGCGCAGCTCCTTGAGGTAGACCGGGTAGGAGTGGAAGCATATGTCGGCGAAGTCCCTAACCACCGTGCAGCTGCCCTTGATCGTGCCCCACGTCCCGTCCTGCTCAAACCAGAACCATCTCAGACAGTGTTGTTGGGAGGCATGGTTAACAGCTGCGGGGACCTGAATCTTTTGACCTGCGTCGTGCAGGAGATGCTCTGATCTGTCTTACCACAATGCCGTGCACGAACTTCTTGGCCTCGCTTTCCTGCCGGAACGCCTCGAAGGTGGAGATCCACGGCGTGAAGAAGCCGTACCCGAGAGCCACCAGCGCGCTGCCGAAGATGCCGAGCCCCAGCCAGAGGCCGAACAGCACGGGCAGCGCCAAGAGCACGGCTAATTTCAGGCCCGCGTTGACACGGTCAGTCCTGGATTGCGAATGCAGATTGCAGAGCAGCAACGATCAGTCAAACAGTATGTATGACCATCTATTGATCTCGAGAAGGTGCAATTGGCGACAGAAGGAATTTTGGAAAGAAATAAAGGTGCAAGAAGATCAAATTCATTATTCACAAGAAGTATCGAACGGAAAAAAATATTCGCTGGTTGGTTTCTGGGCTGGTTTAAGCTGACTGATGCTGATTTATTGTAATAGAAAAATATTATTGGCTGGTTGAATAAGACTGGCTGAAACCAATAAGCGAACGGGTGAATAAAAGCAAGAATACAATGACTAGTTGCTGGGCGGCTTACTTGATGAGCGAGTAGATTGTCCACCAAACGTGCGCCGGGAAAAGCACGAGTATGACGCCGACGTTGCCCACTATCATCAGCGCGGCGGCAACGGGTCCGACCACCATCGCTGAACATCCATTTGAGGGAAGTAAGAACACGTGGGCGCAGAACCCCCAAGCAAAGCAAGGCTCCAAAATCAGAAGATGGCAAGACGCGATTGATTACAAGAAAGGGCGTGCCTTTGATGCCGCCGAGGAAGAAGGCGGCGCAGAAGGAGAAGACCACGTAGGCGACGCGCAGCGAGTGCTGTATCGACGCCATGGCCTCCGCGTAGTTGGCCGCCACCCACCCCTTCACCGACTCCATCGGTCGGCCGCCGCCGCCGCCGCCGTCGGGGTCGGGCGACGGACGCTCTGTCCGAATCCGAGGCTGCGCGCGGCGCCTCCCTCACATGCACTGCCTCCGCCGCCGCCGGAATCAAGAAACGAACAGCGATTCCCAGACTATCTTCGCGCGCCGCTTTTGCCGGAACGGACGGAGAGCACGAGAGACAAGGACAGGGAAAGAAAGAAAGAAAGAAGCGTACTCCGCCGGCCGTCCGGTCCTCTCTTTCGCGCGCGGGAATCTGAGACCGAGCAAGCAGGCAGAGGCGGCCGGCGCGGGAAAACTAGAGCGACTTGCGCGACAAGACGACGTTCCCGGAGAAACGGCTTATAAGCTCGCGGGCGGGTCAACCCGGCTGCCGTGGCCACACTCCCGCTCGAGTTCTTGCGGGCGAAGGAGGAGGGGGAGGGGTTTTCGCTTTTGCCTCTCTTTTTTTTCGGATTGTTTTTCTGTTGCCAAGCTGCAAGCAACCTTTTGGCTTGGGCTGCGTAGTTTTTTTTGTCTGTGCCCTCGGTGGGCCCTGTGTGACTGACGGGATGACGCCTGACACCATCATCGCCAGGGTTTATCCGCAAGCGATGGGTGAAGTGACAGGCAACTCATAAATGCGTGCTGGGATTAATCTTTGTTTCTAGACATGGTTTAGATGCATTCAAATTCTAAGTTTTTTCATTCTCTTTATCACATTAATTTTTAGCCACTTGTATGGAGTACTAAATGTAGGTAAAAAAATAACTAATTACACAGTTTAGTTGAAAATCACGAGATGAATTTTTTGAGCCTAGTTGGTCCACGATTGAACAATATTTGCCAAATAGGACGAAAATAGTACTATTCATCAGGTTTAAAAAATTTGCAAAGTGAACAAGGCCCTAATACTCTTCTAAATTCTCCTAATAATATTCACTGCATCTAAAACGTTGACGAAAGTGAGGGATTTTCTTTATAGGGTGCACACCGGTGTACATGCACACTATACGGACACTTGCCTTGTGTACCTGTATGAGTGTGTCCTACTCCGTATCACACATCGAACGGTCGAAGCAGGAGTACAAAGCACGTATTGTACCACTGAACGCACGCACGTACGCATACATGTTTTCTGCCAAAATTGACATTAAATTATCGGAGAACAGGGCGTTTATTAAAAAAAATCCCTATCTAATCCGATGCTCTCACCATCCCAAAATAATATAACATATCATTCTCAAATACTTTAGCCAAATTCTTTTGAAGTTTGACCAAATATATACGGAATGCACTAATATTTATGATATGTGATAAGTATCACAAGATTGATCGTGGAATATATTTTTTCATAATAAACTTATTTGAAAAATTCAAATACTGATATTATTTTATATATGCCTAGTCATTTTTTAAATAAAAATACTTTTTTTAGAAACGAGATGTTTAGTTATTTAGGGATGGATGAAGTATGTTATAGATTTGAAAAGACCTTGAAATCCAAGAGAATCTATATGTAGTAATTTTCAATTCCCTATCCAACCTAAAACAAGATCCAAGTGGATAAAACGTCCCACTAGAACCCTACTGTCATGATCAAATGTTCGAATCTTATCATAATTATAAGGTATTATGTATTGCTCAACCTATGCATGCCTATCTGTCTTTTAAACCTCATACATGCATGTGTTTAAATAACATTTTGTGCAAAATGACTCCTATGATTGGTAGCCAAAATCAGTGACATGCATGCATACCTGTTAAATTATGTGTTACTAGAAAACTAAGCAAGTTGGTGACCAGACTAATTAGTGAGAGATAACCTAATCTTTTATCATACTCTTTATTTGGTCCTAAATTGTTTGAATATATTGTATTTTAGGATAGAGGGAGCAGATAGCTGAGCTACGGAACCAAGAACTTCAATGAGCATGTGTTAGGGCATTGAGGCATAGCCTTGTTCCCTCGTGCTTTGAGGGAAAATAGCAGGTAGCAAATTAGGCCATGGGCGAAATTTGGGAATTTGACTACTGTAGTACTTTCATTTTTATTTGGCAATTAGTGTTCAATCATGGACTAATTAGGCTCAAAACGTTCGTCTCGCGATTTCCAACCAAACTGTGCAATTAGTTTTTTTCGTCTATATTTAATGCTCCATACACGTATCACAAGATTCGATGTGATGACTACTGTAGCACTTTTTAGAAAACTTTTTGGGAACTAAACAAGGCCTTAATGTCTACATGGGAGTAAAAAGCTTCTTAAATGACTTGATCTTTTCGTAGAGGGAGTTGGATAATGAACGGTCTAAAACATAGTACTCACATTTTCCAATCGAAATGGTGCTCTTTTCTTGTCTTGGCAAGAAAATAATCATTTTGGTGCGTGGAACTAGAATCATAGCTCGCTAAAAGAAGCCTCTAAGATTGGAAGGACCCACACATGATTCTCATTTACTATATTATTTTATATTCGATCTGTTCGCTGGTTGGTTTCTGAGCTGATAAGTCCGACTGGTGCTGGTTTGTTGTGAGAGGAAAACACTGTTGGCTGGCTGATAAGCACGATTTTTTTATAATTTGGCCCTTTTTTTGAAAGTTTCTCACAAATAGACCCCTGACGGAAAGAATTTAGGAAATGGATCCTTAGCTCGGTGCCATTGATGCTGGCGTCGAACTACTGGGCACGGTCGATGACCTGCCAGGAGGCTCGGCGCCAGAGTGAGTGGCGCCGTAGATCTTGGCGCCGAGCTCGGAAATATCTAACGAGCCCACGCTTTTCCTCTCTTCTTCTTCTTTCTCTCGCGCCCTAGCCCCACCGCTGCCGCCGCCCTTGCCCGCGCCACCGCCGCGCCCGCGCCACGCCACCACACCGAGCACGCGCCGCCGCGCCACTGCGCCCGCGCCCGCTACCGCGCCGCCGAGCCCGTGCCGCCGCGCCCGCTCCCTCACCGCGCCGAGGCCACCCCCCCCCCGCCCCGCGCTGAGGCCACGCCTGCTCCCGCGCCCGAGGCTGTGCACGCGCCCCCCCCGCCCCGTGCCGCGCCGAGGCTGCCCTCCCGCCCCGCGCCGCGCCGCGCCTTGGCATGCTGTAGCGCTGCGCTGTCACCCGTGGTTGGCCGCCGCTCTGCATCGCGACGCCTCCACCGCCCTCCACCGTCGTCCTTGCCTTGCCCTCCATCGTCGGCCTGAGGCCGCGCCCGTCGAGCCAGACTCGCCGCGCGTAGCCCTAGGCATCCCGCGCCCGCCGTGCACCGCCGCGCGCCACCGCTGTCGTCTGCCGCACCACCGCCGGCCCGGATCTTCGGCCTGACCCACGCCCATCGTCCGCCGGCCCGAAAAGGTAAAAATTATAAATATGCAATGTACCTACTTAGTTTGTATTTGTTATTTATTAGTTAATGTGATGACTCAGGTAGTTGATTTAGTTAGTGATCTAGTGAGATATATATGTAGATAGATAGAAACATAGACACTTAGATATAGTTAGATAGCTACTTAGATATATAGTTACATTTTTAGTTATCTACATATGATCTTACTATTTAGTGAGTACACTGTAAATATATACGTAGTTATTATCTTGATTACTTAGTTTGTAGTTAGAAAGTACTTGTTAGGTACTATCTATCGTCTAATTTGGACTAAAGGACATGTGTTTCGTTACGTGTTTGAATTAGATGGACAACCTAGTGACCATATATCATGGAGGCACTGTTGAAAGCGATCGCTATGGATATGTTGAGTTTCTTGACATGCAAAGCGTGCCTGTGCTATTCAATGATAGGCCTTCATTTAGTAACATGGTTGCAAGGGCTTGGGAGGAGCTACATTGCCTTGGAGATGATGGCATTGCAGTTGATGGTGTACTGCACCTAGGTTGTTCTCTAAACATCTTCAAGTGAATGATCTCAATTGGTTGTGTGGATCAGTGGGAGAACTATGTAAGATCGGCTATGAAGAGCCAGCTACAATGTTTGGATGTGGTTGTGCGTCGAGTGTTAGTTAATCCCATCCCTTATGGGTTTACCCAGCAATGGATCATTAGGCATACATCGACCCTCTCATTCCGGAACCTTACCTGCATGTGTAGATTGCACCTACGGTTCTCGATGCTCAATCTGCCCCTAATGCGGTATTTGGAGATGGTTGTCAGACTCATTTTTCCATGGTAGATCCTCCTTATGAGATCCCTTTGACATAGAATCATCCGAGTAAGTGTCTTAACCGCATGGTTTTTGGGAGCTTACCCTGTTCCTTACATCTATTTCTTTCATTCTTTTCTCATTTCTGTAATGATATTGCAGGAGACATTCTTAAGAATATAGATGTGCCCCCTGTTGCTGCGCAAGTGCACTTTGGAGATAGATTCCATGGGTTAAATAATGTTGAAATTATGCATGATTCAGAGCCATATGAGATGGCTAGGGCTCTTGATTCTGATGATGATTGCCCTGTTGGAGAGCTGATGGAGAGTGGTGTTGTGATGATGAGGCATATCTTTCCTGGCCGCCGTGATTCTAGAGTTCATGAGTTCAGCGATCTTGCTCATTCCGATCAGGCGTTTGCAGAAGGATGTGATGATGAGCTCCTAAAAGCTCCTGAGGCCGGTCCTAACATGGTAATTGAGAATGGGAGGGTGTTCAATGACCTTCCTGCTTTGAAGAGATGGTTGCAGGCTTTTGCAGTGATACGAAAGAGGCCTTATAGGGTATTGCATTCATATGTGGAGAGCCGTTACACAGTTGTGTGTGACAAGGAACGCTACCCATGGAGAGTTTGTGTAAGGAAGCAATAGGTAACTGAAAAATAGAAGATCACAAAAGTTGTCGGGCCACACAATTGTGCTGACCATGAGCTAACACTGAGGCATCGGCAGTTGACATCTACCCTCATTGCCAAGCGGTTGATGGGAATTTTGCAGGGAGAACCCAACATGAAGGTGATGACAATTATCAGGACCGTTGAAGCGTTGTATGGAGGATATGTGATAACTTATGGTAAAGCATAGAGGGCTAAACAGTGAGCATGGAAGATGATATATAGGAACTAGGAAGATGGGTATGAGCAGCTACCGGTTCTTTTCAATGCAATCAAAGCGGTGAATCTAGGCATGCATTATGAGTACATCCCAAAACCTAATGCATGGAAGGATGGGAGGCAGATATTCTTCCGTGCCTTCTGGTGCTTCCCTCAGTGTGTCGAGGCCTTTAGGCACTGTCATCCCGTCTTCTCCATTAATAGTACATTCTTGATTGGCAAATATCATGGCACACTTCTTATAGCCATATCCTATGATATGAACAACCAGTTGGTTCCTTTGGCATTTGCCTTGGTTGAGAAGGAGAACAATGGCAATTGGGGATGGTTCTTGAGGCTAGTCCGGATACACATGGTTGGGCCTGATAGGGAGGTTGGCATCATATCTGATAGGCATTAGGGCATACTTAATGCCGTGCGAGAGCAGATAGAGGGGTATACACTGTTGCACCATCGTTGGTGTACTCGGCACCTTGCCGAGAATCTACTCCGGAAGGATGGTGTCAAGGGTAACTTTGATCTGTTCCAGGAGGCTGCTCGACAGCTTGAGGACAAGTACTTTAAGGAAAAGTTGGAGCAGGTTAGAACCGCATCAAATGTAGAAGGTAGACAATGGCTCATAGGTTTGATGAGGGATTTGGAGAAATAGACAAGAGCTCACGACGCCAGTGGCTAGAGGTACGAGTTTCAGTACAGCAACATGGCAGAGTCATTCAATAAGTTGATATTGGGGATACGTGGTATGCCCATGAATGCAATCGTTTAATTCACCTTCTATAAGCTTATTGCCTAGTTCAACGATAGATATGCCCATGCATTATAGTTGCAGAGTGATGGAGAGATATGGGCTTCGAAACCAAAGGCACACCTAGAGAAGGCAAGAGAAAGGGTTGGCACACATGAGGTTGCATGCTTTGACCATGCCATAGGGACTTATCAGGTCAAGCATAGGGGCGATACAATGTTCGACGGCGAGGTCTGAGAGTCGAGGATACATGTGGTTGTCCTCCAAGATTTCAAGTGCACTTGTGGTAAACCAAGGCAATACCACTTTGCATGTTCTCATTTGGTGGCAGCAGCTAGGCATCGCAACTATAATATCGAGAGGAGGATACCTCACGAGTTCAGTGTCGACACGCTTGTGAACACATGGAGCCCCCGCTTTGTGCCTTTTTGGGACCCTGGAGAGTGGCCTCCATATGATGGGCCAAAGTACATTACGGATCTAGCTTACCATTGGAACAAGCGTGGATCAAGGCAGAGGACGAGGCATATGATGGTTATGGATTAGATACCTAGAAGAACTAGGCGTGGGAGAGGAACTCCATTTGTTACTGATCCCGAGTGGTACGAGTGCGGCAAGTGCGGTAGACTTGGCCACAACTCACGAAGTTGCCATTGGTAGATTAGTGAGGTAGGACTATTGGTTTATATTATTATTATTTTATATTTGTCATATTCATATATTTAATTATGCATGTCTCAATTTATGCTTGTATTTGTGTCAATTACTTATACATTTCTAAGTTCATGTTTCATTGTATATTAGAATTCTAATTCATTCACTTTTTTGTAGGATGGAGCAATTCCACCTGCTCGACCCGACGTACGAGGCGACCCGACGTACGAGGCGACCCACCGAGGATGTCTTGTTGCGCTGGGGCAGGTAATAATCTATAAGTTTTATTCATACATGTGTTCGTGAAGTAATAGGAGACTATGTTTTATTCGATGCAGGACCTTCCGCACCTTCATCCTAGAACCCACAGTGGGTTCTTGGACATTCGGTACGACGACAGGTACACTCCTTTCCTACAAAGAGCTGACCTAGATGTCATCTCTTTTTAGGTTCATCATGGGCTGCCCAAGTTCAACTCAGCGGCGATAACTGTGTTGGTAGACAGGTATTAAAGTGAATCATTGCCTCCATTCATGGCCATTTGTTCATGCGATTAACTTTTTGACAAGTAATCTTGCTTTGTCTTAAATATAGGTGGCGACCGAAGACTCACAGCTTCCACCTACCTTTTAGGGAGATGATAGTCTCGCTCAAGGACTGTTAGAAGATGCTAGGCCTAAGGATTCATGGCAACCCAGTCCCCGGGTAGTGCAGGTCAGAGGGCTAGAGAGCACGAGTGGAGGCCTTCTTTGGGCGTGAGCTTGGCGAGCAAGGGGCTCGCACTTCTGGAGTTTCCATCTCTTGGCTACATGTAGAGTTCACACAGTGCCCTAAGGAGGCAGACGAGGAGACGGTTGGATACTACTGTCGGGCGTGGATCCTACACCTTTTTGCCTGCGTTCTCTTTCCCGATGCCACGGGTGACAGTGCGCCCTGGATGTGGATCCACTGCCTCAGTGACTGGGACCAGGCGGGTCAGTACAGCTGGGGCTCTATAGTCTTGTGTTTTCTATACTGGTAGCTGTGCGAGGGGTGTCGTCGGTCTTCGTCCAACCCGTCACTTGGAGGATGCGTGTACCTGTTACAGCTGTGGATGTGGGCTCGTCTTCCAGTTAGCCATCCAGAGGTTCTAGATCATTGTGAGTGGTTCTAAGGTTAGCCTCTAAGTCACCAGCTGACGTGGGCGTACTTTTGGGACCAGGTTAGGGTTCTGCACATGAGGATAGACCGAGCGTACATTGAGTACACGAACGAGCTAGATACGCTGACGTCGTCTAGTGTAAGTAAATTTTATTTTCCGTGCTGCTTTGAAAAGGATTAGTATACCATCTAACATCTTATTTGGACATGTTGCAGGTGGAGTGGAAGCTGTATGGTGGAGAGGACACACTTCCTTTTCAGCTGAGCAACGTTTGTCGGGCCAACGATGACTTCTATAGGATGAGGTGCCCTCTAATCTGCTTCTATGTTGTTGAGTTCCACCTGCCAGATAGGGTTGCACGCCAATTTGGAGTGAGACAGCTTTGGCCTACGGCTCTGTTCTTGACTAGCGTTGACTTACATAAGTAAGTGTTTTGATATTTTAAATGTCTCATGATGATGGTCCATTTCTATTAATATGGTGACACATACATGGATTCATGTAACGATGACATACGTGCAGGTTGGATCGTCAGAGGAACAAGAAGATTTTTGACTAGGAGAGGCACCACCAGTCCTTCATTGAGGAATAGGAGGAGATGCACGACAACATGGATGACAACAATGAGCCGCACACGAACCGTGAGTTCAGGCGGTACCAAGCTTGGTACCAACGTGCGACACGGTGCAGGCTGAGGCTACAGTGGACTAAAGCTGACTACGCCGACATCGAGTCCTCCGACGATGAAGACATGGCGTATGACTAGTAGACTCGTGCAGGAAGGCAGGTGGAGGCAGGATCGATCTTGGATAGAGTGGTAAGCCAATTGCCTTATTTTTGTACGTTAAGTTGCATAACAATACATTAGGCGTTCTTGGACTGACATTAGGAGTTATCTATTGTAGTTAGTGCAACCTTCGAGCCGTATAACCTTTATAATACGTTAGATTCTTGTACAAAAGAAAACAAAACCTATTTCTATATGTTCAGAAGTATTATTATTGAGAACTTTGTTGCAGAGCAATACACTGAAATGCTCAGTTGAAGAGATCGAGCGCGTTCGACCGAGAGTCAATGACGACTACATACTTGGCTTCCTGGATGTAAGATTAAAAATATTCTTTCAAACATATCATTAACATGTTATATTCTTTCAGTTAACATAGTTTTATACAACAGAGGCTATCACATCGTCTACGTCGTGTGGCTAGTCGTTGTGGTTGCAGGATAGACACGACGCAAGACGTGTATGTTCCTTCCATAGGAAGAGGAGGCTTGGGTTCCTCTAGTCAAGCAGCTATAGGGGATGGGGACGAGGACGAGGAGGAGGACGACGACGATGATGTGGACAAGAGGCACGATGAGCTTGGCCCCTCTCAGCTCTATGATGCTCCCTCGACTCATCCTACACCGCCTCTAGGCACTAGGCGACGCCATCCGCGTGACCCTTACACTCTAGGCTCTAGCGCTCTGGGTCACAAGGGTAAGGGCAAGAGTAGGAGGTAGTGAGAGATGTGGTAGGTGTTAGTATGAACTATTATGGATTTTGTATTTACTTTTCTGTAACTATTTGGGACTATATGGACATTGTGGACTATTTGGACTTTGCATGATATATTATGTTGGTTGTGATATTCATTGTGGTTGCATTATGCTCCTTGGATGATTAAATGTTTGGAATATATATTGATGTCTATGTTTGTAACTGTGGATGCTCCTAAAATAAGACCGTATCTTGCGAATTTTTCCTGTGAACCTTTAATCATACTACACTTCTACAAAGGCACAAATGTAGTACACAAATTGACTATAAATTTATTAGAATGTGTATAATCCAAATGTATTGTACATATGCTTTGTAGATGAATCTAGGATTACCAAGCAATAGTGAACGAATCTATACTTTTTAGACAATAAACATAGACTTTTCAGATACACGGACAACATCGAATTATCACATCACTGATATAGTACTGGTATGCAAGGAAGCACAACTCCACTCTATCTCCACCATCCATCTTATGACTGTTTGATCCAAGGGCTGAGATGAAGAGGCACACGGATCACTGATATGGCATATTGAGAGGCCTCCATTCCTTCTCTCAACCTATAAATAACCACTCACTCTAAGGGCTGAGGTGAAGAGGCACATGGATCACTAATAAGGACGATGGACAGGATGACAACAACAATGGTGCCGATTCACAGGAGGCACTCTGTAATGATCCATATTGCACCTGCCCTAACCCTAAGAACAAGGGGCCTCCCCCGTCACCCCCGCCACCACCACCACCAACAATGTGAGGCTACTATGGAGAAGGTGCAACACAATTTGCTATGCGGCCACATTACTAGGATAACTTTATCTTTTTCACATGTACCCAGGTTTAATTACCTAAGGCATATTAGGTTTAATTACCTAAGGCATTGTTTAATTGCCTAAGGTATATTAGGTTCAGTCGAAGGAAACTCTGTACCCAGGTTCGGTACATGTAGTCACATGCCATTTAATGTGTTTTGTGTGTTGATTTATATAATGTCGTACGTCGTTAGGTTTTTTTGCAGCACGTGTTCACATTTCAATACGTCTGTATTATTAAGCGGAATATTAAGACCATAGATAATGAAAACAACCACATAATGAAAAGTTCAATACTATGCCATATTACACAACATATTAATACTACAACTACGTGCTGACAGTAGACATAGGGGCAAATGCACTTCCAAATCCTCAGTCTGAAATGTACTGAGTAAGCTACTCATCATCCGAGTACCAGTCCTCTACTACAACCCTGTTGCTATGGCTAGGCTCAACTACGTTGCTCTGACCTTCTTGTCGCTTGTAGTAAGCGGCCTCCGCTTCATCTATGGCCGTTGTGGCCGGAGTGAAGAACGCATCGTCATCCTCCTCCACCTGTAAGCCCGCCTCTGCTAGAGCGATGAGCTCGCTCAGTCTGCCAGTGTCGTCCTCAGCCTCCAGCATCTGCATGCCAGCCTCTACTAGAGTGATGAGCTCGCTAAGTCTGCCAGTGTCGTCCTCAGCCTCCTGTGCCTACATGCCTACCTAGAGCAATGAGCTCACTCAGTCTGGCAGTATTGTCCTCATCCTCGTCTCCCTCATTAGACAACATAATTGGTGATTAAACAGTGCGACTAGCTCGCGATCTATGGTCATCTAACTTCTTCTCATACTATGGGGGTATGGCCCCCGATATCCACAAGATAAGACATGGGCCGCACCATCAGAGGTGGTCTAGCCCATAAGATCAAGGCATGAACGGCGCTGCTCGGTGTGCACCGCAAACTATTGTATAGTACCAAATAGAATACTTTACTTGTAACCCTGCCCTTCCAGACTATATAAGAAGAGGTAGGGGTCCCCTAGCGGGCATGATACATCAAGATCTATCTACTACATCTCAATACAATACACCAATGACACAGGACATAGGGTATTATGTCGATCAGATGGCTCAAACCTGTCTAAATCACTGTCTCTGCGTCTTGTGTCACCATCCGGTTCCTGATTACACGCACCCCCACTGACAAATCTACCATCACGGGATACCCCTTAGTGGACTGCCAATAATATTCTGTCGATAGTTGGTATGCCAGGTAGGGGTGTGCACTGATCCTTGGCAAACTAGATGGCGTATCTCAAGATCAACGACACGTTCTCGGTGACGGCCCGGTGCATCCAATCGTTCGTGTGTGCTTCCGCTAGGGAGGTGACCGAACACAGCAAGCTCGCTGCATGATCCGATCTAGAAGAGCTTCCTAATGATCATGTGGCTGGATCATGCTCAGGGCCCTCATCTCTGATTCAAAGGTCACCGGCGGCGTCCATGTGGGTGTCTCCTATGGTGCTGCTGTTTCACGCATGATTCGGATGCGTTTTCCAACCTCAAGCCCGCGGAGGCTCCCTGGAGTCCCGGACATCCACGGGGTGCTGCTCCTCATTATGGGAGCCGATCTCCATCTCTTTAGCACTCCCAATCATTGGTTCAAGATCCACTTCCAAGGCTTTGACGACAGCACCACGTGCAAATCGATTGGAAAAAACAATATACTTGCATGCTCGTCTGGTCTCAAAAGGCAATCAGGAGTTGCATGTATTCATGCATATACGTTGCATGTACTCAGCGTCAGGGCCATGGATTTATCTACTCCAGCGGCGACTACAAAGATGACGCACGCATCAAGCCATCCGAGCCATATCCATCTACTTAGACATCGTGACACGCTGAGTACTCTGCTCGACCGTCTATCAAAGTGCCATGCAACATCGCTTCTCCGACCAGATTGAATGCAGCTATGACAACGATCTCTCCGTATCTAATCTGCCCGCGTCACCGACCAGATAACACCATATGCCACTGACCAGACGCTCTGTCTAAAGCTAAGTCATGCTTTAATATTCTTTTAAATATGCTCTGATCTTTGTTAATCGCCATAATGTTTTTCCGAGCCGTTTTCTCCATATTTGCTCTCCAAACGATTTTTCGAACCCTCGAATAGTCACATTGATGCTCGGACGCCTCCAGAGACAGCCCTGTCTCTGGCTCCTCCCTACGCGTGCTACAGGCTCCACGCTCTACGTTATGGGTGGTCGGTAGCGGTTCCTTGGTGACGTCTGTTCCTCCTACACGTGCACGGGCTCTGCGCTCGATGTTATGGGCTATGGGCTAGCTCGGGCTAGAGACTCAGCTACACACTAACTGGTCGAGCGGTTTATATTAAACATAAATATATTTTCATGCTAACTAATCGTCTAACTACATACGCCGTTTCATCACCATTGCTAATTTTTCTCTAGAGTTTATCTATTTTTACATCATGTACTACTCGTTCTACATGTTTGTATTGCAGGATCATCGTCCAAGTGATCGGATCACCTGGTGCTTGGGCTTCTCCACTGATCAACTGGTCAGACCACTCGGTTCATGGACTCCATCACCGATCACTTCTACTCAATGCTCACTTCACCACCGACCAGTTGATCAGACTGTTCGCCGCTCGTGCTTCATCGCCAGCTACGCCGGTTACTCCTTAGCGCTCAGATTCTTCATGCTCGAGGACTAAGTGGGCACACTTCACCGCACGGACGTCGTCAGCTATGTCAGTGCTCAGACCTCATCGCCTATGCCGAGGACTCCTTGTTCCTCGGTGCTTAGACATCGCCGCCTATGTCGGGGACTCCTCGCTCCTCGGTGCTCGGTCATCGCCAGCGACGCCAAGGACTCCTTGCTCCTCGGTCATCACCAGGGACACCGGGGACTACTCGCTCCATGGTGCTTGGTCATCGCCAGCGACGCTAGGGACTCCTCGCTCCTCGGTGCTCGGTCATCGCCAGCGACGCCGGAGACTCCTCGCTCCTCGGTGCTCGGTCATCACCGGCAATGCCAGGGACTCCTCGCTCCTTGGTGCTCGGTCATCGCCAGCGACACCGGGGACTCCTTGCTCCTTGATGCTCGGACATCACCGCCTATGCCAGGGACTCCTCGCTCCTCGGTGTTCGGTCATCGCCAGCGACGCCGAGGACTCCTTGCTCCTCAACGCTCGGACATCGCCGCCTACGCCGGGGACTCCTCGGTGCTCGGTCATCTCCAGCGACGCCGGGGACTCCTCGCTCCTCGTCGCTCGGACATCGCCGCCTATGCCGGGGACTCCTCGATGCTCAGTCATCGCCAGCGACACCGGGACTCCTTGCTCCTCGGTGCTGGGTCATCGCCAGCGACACCGGGGACTCCTCGGTGCTCGGTCATCGCCAGCAACATTAGGGACTCCTCGCTCCTCGGCGCTCGGACATCACCACCTACACCGGGGACTCCTCGCTCCTCGGTGCTCGGTCATTGCCAGCGATATCGGGGACTACTTGCTCCTCAGTGCTTGGTCATCGCCAACGACGCCAGGGACTCCTCGCTCCTCGGTGCTCGATCATCGCCAGCGATGCCGGGGACTCCTCGCTCCTTGGTGCTTGGTCATCGCCAGCGATGCCAGGGACTCCTCGCTCCTCGACGCTCGGACATTGCCACCTACGCCGGGGACTCCTCGATGCTCGGTCATCGCCAGCGACGCCGAGGACTCCTCGGTACTCGGTCATCGCTAGCGACTCCTCGCTCCTCGGCGCTCGGTCATCACCAGCGATGTCGGGGACTCCTTACTCCTCGGTGCTCGGTCATCGCCAGCGACACCAAGGACTCCTTGGTGCTCGGTCATCGCCAACAACGCTAGGGACTCCTTGGTGCTCGCTAAGTCTGCCAGTGTCGTCCTCAGCCTCCTGCGCCTGCATGCTTGCCTCTACTACATCAATGAGCTCACTCAGTCTGGCAGTGTCATCCTTATCCTCGTCTCCCTCATCAGACAACATAATCGGTGATTGAACAGTGCGACTAGCTCGCGATCTATGGTCATTTAACTTCTTCTCATACTGTGGGGGTATGGCCCCCGGTATCCACAAGATAAGACATGGGCCACACCATCAGAGGTGGTCCGGCCCACAAGATCAAGGCGTGCACGACGCTGCTCGGCGTGCACCACAAGCTATTGTATAGTATCAAATAGAATACTTGTAACCCTGTCCTTCTAGACTATATAAGGAGAGGCAGGGGTCCCCTAGCGGGCACGATACATCAAGATATATCAAGATCTATCTACTACATCTCAATACAATACACCAAAGACACAGGATATAGGGTATTACGTCGATCAAACGGCCCAAACCTATCTAAATCGCTGTCTCTGCGTCTTGTGTCACCATCCGGTTCCTGATTACGCGCACCCCCACCGACAAATCTACCATCGCAGCATACCCCTCGGTGGACTGCCGACGATATTCTATCGACACATACCTTGCACGAGCCACCTCTATAGCTTGTTCCCCGCTGCAACCAATCCCTTCATGTATAAAATACAATCAGTTACCAACGCGATTATATTACATTTAAAATCAGACAACGAAAAAAAAGGTTTTCAAGCACTCACTGGCACATAATGTAGCAACATGCTCGTTCAAGACCTGCATCTGTACTCTTGTCTCCTCCCTTGCCTCATTCCTTGCCCTCTCCTCCTCTAACGTCATCCGCCTCTCCAATCTCCATTTGTTAAACCCAACATCGATTGGGTTACAAATACCGCGCTGTCTAGCAAACTCACACATCTTTTTTTGTGATGTTTAACGAATAGGTTAACATAGTCAGGTCCATATCCCCTCTTCTGTGCAATTAGTTGCCTCTTCTTTAGTTCATCCAAGAACTTAGCTTGACCATCATAACATTCCCAACTGCATTTCCTAGTGCTCTGTTCAAAAGAAATATTATATCATATATGTCTTAGCAAAACAAGTAAAATATGATTTTATGTTTACCAGAAAAATAACGAACCTCATCATACTCAATCATATGGCCGCAATAATGGCCTATTCCAAGCTCTGAAGGGACTAGGCCATAGTTGAATTTTACACCACATTCGCACATGACACGAGGTGCTTTGTAGATTACCCTTTCTTTCTTCTTTTCCTTAACCCTCTGTGGTTCTTCCGGCCATTGGTTCTTAGGACCATACAACCACTCCTTGAAATGACACTTCACCATTGAAAACACCTAAATAATGAGACATTAGTACATGAACATATATAGCTCAAGATTTTAACACATACACTTTGCACTTACTTCATGCTTGTTTGGACACACAAACTCTAACGTATTATCAGAGTTTATCACAGCTCGGTCTCCGCAATCGCACAGAGGAGGTTCCTCAAGTCGTCTAACTGTGGCTAGGTGCTTCTCCTTAGCCGTCATTAGCGGAGGGTTAGGGAGGGTGGAACCCACCGCTTGAAGTGCTCACGTGGATGTCTCCCTCTAAACCAATCGTCGAAAAAGAGGTATCTAGGATCAAACTTGTCTGCACCATCGATCCACTAAAAGAAAAAGCACCTCTCATGGTCCTACACAACGAGATTCCAACAAAATATTAGTAGCATACTTACACAAATAAAGAAAAAGAATAGTGCAAATAATTTCTTACATTAAACCGACTACATGTGTAGAAGCAACACGGCGCTGTGTCCGGATGTTTCGATTGAGAAACATGGGTCGGGAAACCACAGTCACAGTTAGGGACAGGGAGGTCAGGAGGGATGAAGGCATCTTTGCTAGACGAGTCGGGGTATAATTCTCGAGGACGACCCCGTTTTCGCCAAAACTCCTCCCGAAACATTTCTTGCATCTAACAAAATGATGTAATTTAACAAACATAAATCAAAACATTACGAATAAATATCAATGTGAACCATAACTACAATACAACCAATTTTGTTCTAAGAACCAAAAGCAGTTAACATTAAACCCTAAACCTAGGGTTTCTCATTTGATCCACAACAATGAATCCATAACATAACTACATGTGCCTAGGTTTGCTAGCTTTTTCCACGCCTTGGAATCAACCTACGGTTGCATAATACATATATTGAGGGATGCAATGAAACCCTAAGTGATGACGATCCTTAGGTTCAAAAATTTGACTAATATATACCGAATCGATGTGAAAAAAATAAGGAGGGGAGCGAGGATACCTTGCTCTCGAAGATCTACGGATCAAATCAAGGTTTTTAAGGTCCAATATGTCGATTCGTGAGGTAGGATGAAGTGGAGAGATAAAAACCCGAGAGGGAGGAGAAAGAAGAGGAAGAACGCTCGGGCAAGAAGGTTGGGCCGAAGTTAAATGCAGAGAGCTCGCCGCCAAGCACTACTGCACCGAGCTCGGCGGCAAGATCTACGGCACCGAGCTCGGCGCCAAGATCTACGGCGCCGAGCTCAGCGTCAGTCACTCTGGCACCGAGCCCCCTGGCAGGTCATGGACCGTGCCTAGGAGCTCGACGCCAGAGACGCTGGCGCCAAGCTCGACGCCAACATCAATGGCGCCGAGCTAAGGGTCCATTTTTTGAATTCTTTTCGTCAGGGGTCTATTTGTGAGAAACTTTCAAAAAAGAGTCAAATTATAAAAAAATTGGCTGATAAGCCCTGACTAAAACCAACAAGCGAACATGCTGATTGTATAGACATGTCCTAATAATAATTTGAAGAGCTTGAAAAAAATCACCGCAACACCATCACTACTAAAAGTAGCGCGAGTATCCAACTTAATTATTTACCACTAATGATCCAATGGGTGACTTATTACTCCCTCCGTTCTTTAATATAAGCCATATAGTTTTTAACACCAATATTAACGCATGGCTTGCGGAAGGATGTGAGACCGAGAAAAAAAGAAAAATCAGGTCATATTCTCTCTCCCAATCAGATTGCTTCCTAAATCTAAGGGATTGGTTGGGGCATGTACTATGTACGATGGAAATGTTTCTAAACTAATCGGCGTGGGAGCTGATATGTATCTATATTTTAAAAAAAAATTTAGAAATCTATATGTCTTATATTAAGGAACATTAAGGAACGGAGGGAGTATTATATATACGTGGAGTGTGATCGATATGAAGCATGCAGCTACGTTTGCCACGAAAACTCGTCCCAGTTGCTGTCAAACGTTGTGTCACGCATTTCTGGTGTTATTTTGTCTCGAGTACCACACCATCACTCCCCTAGCTAGTCCTTTTATGCCAACTGTTGCGCCAGCTCTGTCGCGTATAATCAATCAATCAGTCTTCGAGTAGTAGCCAAAATTGGTCAGTACTACCGGTGCTAGTATTTTTGCGATCCGTACATTTTCAAATCTTAACGTTACATTGACTTGTCCGCCAGTTGGCCAGCTGCTCGACTCACGTATTTGTCTCGTTTATACCTGATCAACCGTCGTCAGCCCGTCAAATACATCTCCCGATCGAACTACTCTTGTGCCGTAGGTTGATAGCATAATGCCCTCATCAACAATCAGTAGATGGCCCTGTTCGTTATAATCCGTCTTTTTTAGTTAGTTTTTTTAACGGAAACAATTTTTTTTTTCTCCCAACAAATCTGTCGGAATATTGTTTCGGTTTATTTTTTCAGCGAAGCGAACGGTGCCGATATAATATACTCCCTCTGTCAAGAAAACATGCAACTACGAGTTGCGTGCCGGCAAAAGTTGTTTAGATTTGATCAAATTTCTAGTAAATACTATTCATATTTATTATTCCAAATTAATTTATTAAAAATATATTTCGTAATTAATCTAATGATATTTATTTAACATCATAAATATTGATAATTTTTTATCTATAATTAATCAAACTTGAGATACTAAATCATGACACTGTGCTAGAATTATATGTTTTTCTGGACGGAGGGAGTACGACATTGTTTAAATCCAGGGTGTAAAGTTTTTAGATATCACATTGGATGTCGTATGGGGTGTTCGGATATTAATAAAAAAACAAATTACAGAATCCGCAAGTAATCCACGCGCCGAATTTATTAAGCCTAATTAATCCATCATTAGCACATATGTTACTGTAGCACAAATTCTCAAATAATAGATTAATTAGTCTTAAAAGATTCGTCTCGCAAATTAGTCGCAAACTATACAATTAGTTATTTTTTAGTCTATATTTAATACTCTATGCATGTGTAAGCATTCCATGAGAAGTAAACCTTAGGGAGAAACTAAACGAGGCCGTAACAGCGAGTGGTTGCTTTGTCAATTGTCATTAACGCAGCCCGGGGCCCGCGGCAATCTCATCAGCGCGCCGGCGGTAGCGGGTAACGGCGTCAGGCGGCACGTCCGGCTCGCCACCCCGCGCCCGTGTCCTTGGAGACCGGTTTGTCCTGGCCTCGCACCCTGGGCTCTCTGCGACTCTGGCTGTGTGTCAGCCTCCGCTTCCGCGACCAGGTGCTGGTGCTGTGTTGCAGGGCAAGGGCAGTGGTGCTGCTGGCCCTTGCTCCAGTGCCCAGTGCTCCTCGTGCCTTCCCCACAATCGGCCGACACGTGCACAGCCTTTTTGGCTCCGACCACTGCGGCTTGGAACATGCTGCGCGTCCGTGCTGCTGTAAGCGCTGTTCGCATTTTTTCCATAGGCCCGGTTGAGATGCCAAAATTTTTGGCTTTTGGCTACCGTATCATTTTTGTTTGTATTTGACAAAAATTATTTAAATATGGACTATTTAGGCTTAAAAGATTCGTCTCGCTAATTACAAGTAAACTGTGCAATTAGTTATTCTTTTTATCTACATTTAATGCTCCATACATATACCACAAGATTTGATGTGACGGAGAATCTTGAAAATTTTTGAATTTTAGGTGGAATCTAAACAGGATCATAGTATTTTTCAGTTAGCCATATTTTCAATCATGACTTACGAGTCAAACGAACCGGACAGTACCTGCACTCCTCCTGCCGAGCTGGAGCTGCAGCATGAGCATGCCTCCATCACGACGGAGAAGTCACTAGTCAGGGACTAGGCCTGGTCATGAGGCTGCATAAGTAAATTTTACTAGCGGGAACAAGGCCGATTGGAGCCTCAAAAGGTTTTGTTGCAAAATGTTAAACTCAAATAAACCGCATGTAGCATATTCCTTCATAAAAAAAACTGCAAGTAAACTGTAAACATATATATAGTACTATCTCCTGGCTGCCATCAGAGTGTATGTGATCGTCATATCTCACATGGTCACATGTGCTGATTGGCTACTGTCGAGAGCATTTTTTTTTGGTCCCTCTCCGTGGAAGTCAAGCCTCCGCAGCGTCACCACCAGTCAGTTAGTTCCGGATAAAAATAAACTGCCGGCGACGACAGCACAGACAGAGAGAATGAGCCCCAACAACGACGACAACAACGACAACAAACAAACGGTTCGCTCGCGTAACCAACAAATTAACGGATAGGAGTATGTACTTAGCACTAGTAGACCAATTGGAAATTTCTCCGGCTGCTCCTCCTGTCACAACTCACAGGCAGGAAGAAATCTCCCAATTGCGCAGAAGCTTCTTCCACGGAAACATCTCCTGATTCGCCCTGCACGCAGAAGCTTGAGACGCAAATGATGGAGAGAAGAGGGTGGGAGCTGCTGACTTTGTTGGGTTTGGTTGAGAATGTGAGATTAAAGTAAACCCTTTGTGAAGAGTACAGGTATCCATCCTCTCTACCTGGCAGCTGCTTGCCCGGGCGGCGACTGCATGCGACGAGAACGAACGAACACGGGTGTCAGGGTGTGTGCATCCGACAGTTCACTCATGCTTCCGACAGTTCGACCGTTCAAGACCCGGCACCCGCCGTGTAAGACGTACTGTCAGGGCATGTGTGATCGATCGCAATTCGCAAACAAAAGATCGGGAGAGAGGCCAGCTGGCCAGGTGTGGACTGTGTACATGATGCGCGCATCTGAAAGCCCATCACCCTGGGCCCCGCGGACCCGCATGCGTATGCAGACACGGGACGCGTGAAGGATCAAGGATGCCGGCCCGTCGAAGTGCGTCCAGAAGCCCGGTGCCGCCAAGGTTCTAGATGCGCACGGCGCACCAACAGTTTGTCAGTGCGGTGGAGAGAACATAGGGTCACTGTACGCCACCTGGTAGCAGACTAGCAGGTGTGTGCAACCGAGCAGGCAACTCCTGTCCCGGTCATGCAGAAGAGTCATCGCCGACTTCGCAGACGAACCAAAACTGACACACATGAGTGAAACGTGGCACGAACGAGATAAGGGCGTCCTCAACGGTACTAGACTGCAGCTGCTAGCTCATATACATGACATATCGTTACCATTTCATCATGTGAACCTCACGTATAAATGATTTTTTATTCTGTATCTTCTCCCCTCCTTCTCTCATTCTTTATGAGCGAGATAAGTGTTAAGATAAAAGATTAGTCTATTCTCTTTTCTATCTTCTCTCTTTCACATCAGAAAAATGATGACATGGATTCCTATCCTATGAGCTAGCTGAAGTGGCACTGATGGACGCCCTAATCGAGGTGCAAAATTAGAAGCAAAGTCTTGGGTCCTTATTCTCCAGCCTAGCCCATGGACCTCTGTTCTGGGAGACGAGCATGACCAAAATCACGGCTTCATCAACGCTGCTGTTAGAAATAGACATCGTTTTTAGAGGTAATAGAGAAGTTCTCGGACCTTTTGTGGTAAAAAGGTCATTAGCCTAGAAAGATTACACACAAACACATTTGGCAGCACTGGATCCCCCCTTCCAATCAGCCAAGAAAGTACTGATACAAGGACACGCTGACCGACGGAGGGATCGGAGCCCAAATAGCCCCCTTCTTCGGGTTTCCGTGCTTGTTCACCCTGCCCATGCCACTTCCTTCACCACATGGACGCCGCCGGTCGCCGGCACCACGCTACCTCCCGCGACCGGTGCCGGCATGCCTCCCGCCTCCAGGTCGCGGATCTAACCTGGCCCCTTGTCGACCCTCTCATTGCAGGTGCCGAGAGCGATAACAACCAGTGCTCTGACGCAGACTACACCACAGACGATAGCTGTCGCCGCTGGCACATTGATGTTTAAGGAGCTCAGTATGTTTCCCATGTCTCAGACTGTCTCTTACAATCGTTACCCAAAATACAAGAACCCATTCCATGCTTGTGTAGTGCTACAGACAAATGGTTTAATACCTATTTTTTTTTGTTTTCTCCAACAACAAGACTAAAAAAAAAAAGAACCCTTTCTGCAAATGGGTTTACAGGAGAGAGGATACTCAGATTTGGGTTATACCTCTCGTGACATAAAAAATAGATCTTCTATATAGGTACTCTGTTAGAGACTATAGGTATTATGCTAGAGAACCATTTTAGATTTGGGTCTCCTGATGAGTCTTCTGCCATAGAGCAGAAGGAAGGAGGAAGTGCAGTGCAGAAGCAGGGGCGAATCTGCCATCGAGGCTGGAGGGGCTCAAGCTCCTCTACCCTGGCCATGTCTGTAGAGCCCCCTCAGCCCCCATAAAATATGGCAACGGAGGTAGGGAAGGAGGGGCTGGAGACCTGAAACACTTGTCTAAGTGGAGGTTAAAGACGAGGCACTAATGACGGCAGTCATTTTTAGACCTTGGAGCATTCAGCAAAGGGAAGATTGCCAGCTACAAGCTAGTGGAGGTGATAAGGCAGAGGCCAACGATAGTTCAGGTCACAGCTGATGGGAGGTGCCTTGATGAAGTTGGTGGCAACATAGAGTTCAAGAAAGTGGCCTTCATCTATCCTTCCCGCCCGGATGTCATGATTTTCCACATTTTTTTCTCTCTTCTTCCCCGCTGGAAAGACTGCAGCGGTCGTTGGAGGCAGTGGGTTTAGAAAGAGCACGGTTGTTGCTCTCATTGAGTGGTTTTTACTATCCTAATCAGGGTGAGCAAATGAACTGTTCACCTTATGTTGTTGTCACTTGTCAGTCTATTTAATTTTTATAATAAGTGGTCATGATTATTGGTGTTGGGCAAGTTTTGTTGGATAATGTGAACATCAAGACGCTGCAATTGAAGTGGCTCAGGGACCAGATTAGTTTGGTGAATCAGGAACCTGCAGTTTTTGCAGCTACAATTCTTGAGAACATTCTTTATGGCAAGCCTGATGCCACAATGGCGGAGCTTGAGGCTGCGGCTACTTCAGCCAATGCCCATAGCTTCATTGCTCTTCTTCCTAGTGGCTACAACACTCATGTGGGCTCTAATTCTATTTATATTCTAAATGCTAATGACATCTGCACTTCATTTCTTGTTTTGCAATTCTCTTAAACACATTTGCAATTATTTTTTCCTGTAACAAAATAGTCCAGTTGGTTTTGTCTTCTTTATCGCTATTTTATTTATGGTAGCTAATACTGACTTCTTGAATGCAAACCCTTTGCTGAACACAGGTGGGAGAGAGGGGACTTCAGCTCTCTGGAGGTTAGAAGCAATGTACTGCCATTGCCATTGCTCGTGCATGCTGAAGAATCCAAAACTCCTGCTACTAGATGAGGCCACTAGTGCACTCGATGCCGGTTCAGAGAGTATCGTTCAAGAAGCCCTTGATCGATTGATCGTCCGCAGGACGATTGTTGTGGTTGCCCACAGGTTAACAACAATAAGGTGTGTTGACATGTGATTGTCGTGATCCAGACAGCAAGCAGGCCAGAGGCCACAGCCGCAGCCCGCAGGACGCAGGCAGGCATTAGGCAGCAAAAGGCAGTAGTCCATAAGGTATATTCTTCATTTTCTGATATTTAGATTTGACTTTTTTACACATAACTAATTGTTCAAATTTTGATTAAGAATAAATTGCAGATTATTCAAAATGTCCAAAAAAAAAACATTGCACACATATTTTTGTAGTTCAAGTGGTACATCAATAATTTCGGGCACTAATCACTACTGGATTCAGGTTTTTTGCCGAGTGCCTGAGGCCAAATTGCACTCGACAAAGCCTTTGCCGAGTGCGGCACTCGGCAAAGAACACACGACAAAAAATTGATCGGCAAAACCCTCTTTGCCGAGTGTTTTTTATCGGGCACTCGGCAAAGAAAAGTGACCGTCATGGCGCCGGCCCCGTTGACGGTCGCTTTGCCGAGTGCCAACCCTGCAGGCACTCGGCAAAGATTTTTTATTTTTTTTAAAAAAAAATCTTTGCCGAGTGCCCTCTATCCGGCCCTCTGCAAAGATGTTTTATTTTTTTTTCTAAAATTTCTTTGCCGAGTGTCCCCTTGCCGGCGCTCGGTAAAGTTTGAATTTTTTTTTAAAAAAAATCTTTGCCGAGTGCCCTCTAGCCGGCACTCGGCAAAGTTTGCATTTTTTTTAAAAAAATTCTTTGCCGAGTGCCCTCTGGCCGGCACTCGGCAAAGTTTATTTTTTTTTAAAAAAAATTTCTTTGCCGAGTGCCATGGTCGCACTCGGCAAAGCTGGAAAAATGGTTTTCTGAGCGCCCATTTTTCCAGCTTTGCCGAGTGTTGTGACCATGGCACTCGGCAATGGGGTCCTTTGCCGAGTGCAACACTCGGCAAAGTGACCCAAAACGGTAATTTTTAATTTTTTTTACATTCCATCATGATAAATAAATTCATACAAACATATATCACATATATATCTCATTCATCACATATATATGTCGTCTATCACATATATATCTCATATATAATAATAAATGCTCAAGTCCATCTAAATAAATTCACAAGTTCATCAAAGTCCACAAGTGCATCACAAGTATATCACAAGTCCATCACCAAGTGAACAACAAATAAAAAAATACAACGTGCACTCATCTCGGCCACTGCGACTGTGGTGAAGGTCCGGCTCCATCATTCAGAGGTGCATGAGGTGGATTATTCGAACCACCGTCAGATGGAGACTGCACAAAGGAGAAAAGATTGCATATGAGACAAGATTATTTGGATAGCTAATCTAGGAAGGTAGAGGCCATACAAGCAAAGCACAAGCGAAAGTAAAAAAAACTTTCATACTCACAGGAGTAGCTGGAGTTGCAGGACGCGGAGGGGGAGGTGGAACCAACAGCCCAGGTGATAGAGAGAAGCCCACACGTTGCCCAAGTCCTTGTAGGAACTTCGTAATGTCCGTCGGCATCTACGCCTAGTCCTCTGGTGCCCGGCCTCTAGCTCCTGGCGTTGCCTCATTTCTTATTTCAGCCGGGCATGCAATATTTCACTCCAATGTTTCAGTAATGCAAAGCTAATTAAGGTGTGTATAGATCAATGTATGATGAGTAAAACATGAATAAACTCGAGTGCGTCAACCTGGTGCTATGCAGCGGTCGGCCATGTGCGAATGGTCGGGCTCTCGCTCATGCTCCGTGCTCGGATCTGGGAGAGAGAGGGAGTAGAGGCCGTGTCGATGACGCCGTCGCCAAGCCAGAACCGCACATGCTTTTTGCCTTGCCCCGCCCTCATGACGGCCTCTCCATCGAAGTCCTAGGTGCTCGGATCGTGGTCTGGCCCATGGAGCGACCTTGCCACCTCAGTGTACTCACTGATGCGGGAGTGGACGCTCGGGTTCGTGTATGCCTTGGGCGGGTCCTCCAGGTTGAAGGAGATGTCGGACGTCGCCTTGCCCTTGTAGGCCATACACCATGCCTAAAAGTCCGAGCAAGCCTGGTCACTATGTGATGCCGACTGCGAGAAAGACAGCACGATGATTACAAATCAGGCAGAACTGAGCGTCACAATAGATAAATGAATTCGCGTACCCATGCTTATTTGTATCCGGCGAGTCTGCGGCTGCCTTGATGGTGTGCTGGACCTTGCATCTGCAAACGATGGTCCCAGGCATCCCTGTGCCTTGATGCGTAGATGAGGTTAGTTTCCATGCTCTACTCCTATCCAAGACAGAATTTCGGCAGCACTTCCCCGCTGTTCTCTAGATACACGTCCTGCCAAAGAAGAGTGCGTATCCGGAGAACAACAGGGAGGTGATGCCGAAAGTCTGTCTCGAACCAGAGCAGACCATGGAAACTAACTCATCTACGCATCCGTAGGCTGTCCAAAAAACGTGGACAATCCGAAACAGATACGGTCATAGATATGCAAAGATCTGCATACCTCCAATCGTATCTCTTTTGAACGGGAGACGCCTAACAGGGTTACGCGATCTACGACCATGATACGGAAAGAGGGGTTATACCTAGGGTGGCGGCGGAGTTAGGCTAGCGGGGCCATGGCGGGTCGGTGTAGTGGCGAGGCGACGCGGTGTAGGCAGACCGGCACAGCGACAGGAACTTCGACTTGGCTCCGACGGGCTCTTCTCTACAAAAATGGAACAAAATACTGTCATTTAAAAAAAATTCGGTAGAACCTCCTCTGCACGGTGAGGTTTCCAAAACCTGCAAAAAACAGCGGCACGATGGCCGACAAGCACATATGTCTCAAGAGAAGCCATGTAGTTTGGATATCAATCCATGCAGAAGAATATATCCAAGTAGTACCATTACTTCTACTACTACTTCCACTACTTCTACTACTACTACTACCACTAGTTGTACTGCTACTACTACCACTACTTCTACTACTACCACTAGTTCTACTACTACTACTACCACTAGCACTACTACTACAACTAATACTACTACAACTATCACTACCACGACAACAAGAAGAGAGAGGGCATACCTGATGGGCGCCGCGGGTAGGGGCGGGCGGTGTCGGGGTTGGGGTCGGGGTCGCCGGAGTCGAGAACGGGGTCGGGCACGGGCGGCGTCGGGGCGGGCGGTCCACGGGGCGCGGCCGGGGGCAGGGCCGGCTCCTCGGCGTTGGTGGGCCGGCGTGGGAGAGTTGGCCACGCTCGGCCACACGCGGGTGCGGGGGCGGGGGCAGGCGCCGGCGCGTGGCCCAGTGACTGGCGAGCGCGGGGGCGGCGCACAGGGAGGGGACGGCAGCGCGCGGCTCGGGGGCGGAGGCGGGCCGACGTGGGCGCGGATGGCAGCGCGCGGCGTGGGGGCGGGGGTGGGCTGGCGTGGGCGCGGATTGCGGCGCGCGGCGCGGGGGCGGGCCGGCGGGGGCTGGCTGGCTGTCTGAGGCTTGGACTGCCCGGCCGACCGAAATCACCTAAGTGCCCCACCCGCCGCTTTGCCGAACACCGGATCAGGGAGGCACTCGGCAAAGGAGGCAACTTTGCCGAGTGCCCCGATCCGACCATCGACAAATTTTTTTTTTTGAAATGCCTTTGCCGAGTGCCCCTGTGAAGGCACTCGGAAAAGAGGAAATTTCTAAAAAAATTCAAAAACCTCTTTGTCGAGCGCCTTATTCTTGGCACTCGGCAAAGACCCCCTTTGTCGAGTGCCATGCCCCGGCACTCGGCAAAGTTTTTTTATTTTTTTTTGTACGTACGTGACAACATGCATGAAATCTTCTGAAATTTTTATCATAGCCTCCACATACGATATCACGACATCTCAACAAGTTTTATGATTTTCGGATTTCGTTTGCTTTTTATAGAATTTAAAAACACTTCGCATGCAAGTTCGCGGTCATGTTTCGTGAACAAGATGTTCGAAATTTCGAGTCCGTTCCTGGATACGGCCTCACACTACACTCACTAACATGGCTATCAATTTTTGAATCATTAAATTCTATTATTCGTACCACGTGCAGTTCAAATTTATATTTTTTGAAAAAATTCAAGTAAACAAAATAAAGTAACTAAATATATCAAAAAGGCACAAAAAATCTCCAAATTCTAATTAGGAGTTTCTGATACTTTAGAAGGGCTGCAAAAAAATTTAGAGGCCAAAAACAAAAAAAAACTTTGCCGAGTGCCGGGGCATGGCACTCGGCAAAGGGGGTCTTTGCCGAGTGCCTTCACAGGGGCACTCGGCAAAGGTATTTAAAAAAAAGTATTTTTTTAATTCCTCCCTTTACCGAGTGCCAAAGCTGTTAGGCACTCGGCAAAGACATTTCGAAAAAAAATATTGAATCTTTGCCGAGCGCCGTGTCAGGGGCACTCGACAAAGTATTTTTTTTAAAAAAAATCTTTGCTGAGTGCCTAACAGCAGGCACTCGACAAAGAAGGACATGACCGAACACCATTACGCGGGGCAACCTATGCCGAGTGCCGAGATTTTGCCGAGACCCTGGCACTCGGCAAATAAGTCCTTTGCCGAGTGTCCGATTTTTGACACTCGGCAAAGCAGTTTGCACTCGGCAAAGACTTTGTTTCCCGTAGTGAATGACAACAGAAATCAACCAAACATACGTAGAGTGGAGTTTAGTCAATCCGATGTAGTTGGTGATCCTAGAAATCGCAAATCAATTGAAGAATATGTACATGAAATTAGAGACCAAGTAAGAAGGGCATATGCTTTGAGAGGTCCAACCCAACCTCATAATCTTACCTTTGTTTCTAAATGGCAAAGTGGTCAATGGAGATCATTTCAACAAACTTGATTTGACAAGTTTGATTGGCTTGAGTATAGTGAGTGCAAGGATGCAGCATATTGCGATGCTTATATTGTTATTTTTCTTTGATCCGAGAAAGCCTGAAAAAATTGGTTGTTCCGTGCTTGCGATGAAAGGTTATAATAAATAGAAAAAAGCTAAGGAAACTTTTAATCGTCACACTACTTGCAAGACCCACAATGATGCTAGGCTAAAGTGTGATAACTTTATGAAGCAAAGAACAAATGTGGCTAGAAAAATTGATGCAATTAGCAAGGAGGAAGAGAAAATATATGAGATTTGCTTGACATCTTCTTTAGATGTAGCAAGATTTTTCATAATGCAAGGTGATGCTTTCCGTGGACACAATGAGTCCTCTACTTCCAACAACAAGGGTACATTCGGAGAGATGGTTGATCGGTACAAAGATAAAGTTGAGATTGTTAAGGATGCATATGATAAAGGTGCAAAAAAATTGCACAATGATATCTCGATATTAATTCTTCCGGTGGCAACACCTTCAGTTTAGAGGATATTTTTCTGCTATGTCTATTGTAAAGACAGATTTGCGTAACAAAATCAGTGATGAAAGGCTTGATGACTTAATGATATGCTACACTAAGAAGAAGATATTTAGAAGCATCAAGAATGACAAAATCATAAAACGATTTGAAGAGATGAAAACCCGGTATATGTTAGTGCCTCGGAACAATTTAGTGGTATGATATACGTTCTCGTCTACCTTCAAAACTTTGATGTTAAATACTTGAAATTTGTCACTAATTTTTTTCTTCTTGTATATAGATTACTTCTAATGATTCATGAAGAATATGGCAGCGTGAATGTGTCATCATCTATCGATCTTTTGTTGGTTAGTTATAAAAATTGTATCTTTTACTTCTTCTTATGCGTTTTATGATGCACTTTCAATTGTTTATCTAAGTTGTCATGTAAAAGGTTTAAAACTGCTATATGTTAGCTTTGTATGGGATATAATTGAGTTAAGTTGGTCTAGCTCTCTTTGACCTAGCCCTCCTAAATTTTTTTTTCTGGATCCGCCACTGCCAACACTAGTTGCTAGCAAGCTCACTAAGAGTTCAAGCAATACTGATGCGAAAATAAAAGGACATCAATTGAACGGCACGACTTTTGCCTCTAATAATGATTGGCATACTATAACTATCTTCTCTTTCGTAGCATATATATCCTTGCACAGCAACTGGGTCTAAATTGAAACCAATGCGGTAATGCGTCCCTAAAAGGACACCCAACTCGATTGAATTTCTCAGTTCTAGACGAACATCAACTATCTCAAGATTATATGACTATTGAGTTATGAGAGAGAGATTTTTTTGTTTTTTGAAACCTCGCAAGGACATTGAGAGAGAAATTATCGGGAGTGTTCGACTGCCATTATAAGCCGGTTTATAAGTCATAGTATAATATTTCCCCCTCTCAACAAATCAGCCGTACAAATCAGCACAAGCGGCTTTACGAGCAGCCGAACAGAGCCATCACTTACAACATTTCTCAATGACGCGGGTCAAACAATTCCTAGAACATTATATACAGAGCATAAAGGAAGCAAGGCCCAATATGAGGAGTTCATTGCGTTATTTTTCTATCCTATTCCATGGGCCTCAATTCTGGCTTGCATAGTAGCGGGGCAGACAGGCTTAATAAATTTTGAAAAGTACTCAAAGTGAGGCATCTGGTTTTATGTAGTGCAAGGCTTAAATTGGAGCAGACAGGCTTAAAATTCGAAAAGTACTCAAATTGAGGCATTTGGTTTTATGTAGTACAAGGCATAAATTGGGGCAGACAGGCTTAAAATTTGGAAAGTACTCAAATTGGGGCCTTGTTTAAATTGCAAGTTTTTTTACTCTCTCTCCATCACATCAAATCTTTGGACACATGCATGGAGTATTAAATGTAGATAAAAAAATAACTAATTACACAGTTTAATTATAAATTACGAGACGAATCTTTTGAGCCTAGTTAGGCCATGATTGGACAATAATTGTCAAATACAAATGAAAGTGCTACAGTGCCAAATACTGATTCCTAACCTCAATCTAAACCAGGCCTGGGGCAGACAGGCTTAAATTTTGAGAAGTACAGGGCCTCAAATTTTTAGTAATGTACTGTCGCCTCAAATTCCCATAAAACCTTCAACGGAGCAAGGCATCGTCCGGTAGGGCATATTGGACCTGTGGAGGGCATCTCCGATCCAACCCGCGCGGCGCACAAGGAAACCAGCGAAGAACAACACAAAAACGCATGATCTACCGGCCATGGCAAAGTTACAGCATTCGTGTGACTCACCTACCTGCTCGCCAACACCCTAGTTTACCCAGCCACGCGTGCCGGCACACAACTCGCGCATCTCCTCGCAGTCGTCCTCGCCAGCGAGTCGTCGTCTACAAATAGCGGAACCGACGGCGCATGCTCTCTCTCGATCGCGCCGCACCGGACGCGCACAGCCGGGCAACACACAATGTCGAGCGCCACGACGGCCGCTGAAGGGGACGACGACGAGGTCGTGCACGACTTCGCCCCGCAACTCCTGGTGTACAAGAGCGGCCGCCTGGAGCGGCCACTCGCGATGCCGCCGATCCCACCCGGCCGCGACGCCGCCACGGGCGTCGTGTCCAAGGACGTGGCCCTCTCGCCGCACTCCTTCGTGCGCCTGTACCTCCCGCCCGCCGCCGCTACGGCCGAGAGGAAGCTCCCCGTGGTCGTCTACTTCCACGGCGGCGGCTTCGTGATCGGATCGGCCGGGTCGGCCGCGTACCACCGCTGCATCAACGACCTCGCCGCCTCCTGCCCGGCCGTGGCCGTCTCCGTGGACTACCGCCTCGCGCCGGAGCACCCGGTCCCCGCCGCGTACGAGGACTCCCTCGCGGCGCTCAAGTGGGCGCTGTCGTCGTCGTCCGTGGCCGAGGCCGAGGCCGACCCGTGGCTCGCGGCGCACGGCGACCCCGCCCGCGTGTTCCTCGCCGGCGACAGCGCGGGAGGCAACATCTGCCACCACCTCGCCATGCACCCGGACATCCGAGACGACGCTGCTGGCCTCAAGCTCAAGGGCGTCGTGCTCATCCACCCCTGGTTCTGGGGCAAGGACCCCATCGCCGGGGAGCCGCGGAGCCCCTCGAAACAACAGCAGCAGAAGGGCCTGTGGGAGTTCGTGTGCCCCGGCGCGGTGGACGGCGTGGACGACCCGCGGATGAACCCGACGGCGCCCGGCGCGCCGGGGCTGGAGAACCTGCAGTGCCGGAAGGTGATGGTGTGCGTGGCCGAGGGCGACGTCCTTCGGTGGCGCGGGAAGCTGTACGCGGAGGAGGCGGCGCGGGCCAGAAAGGACGCGGAGCTGTTCGAGTCCCAAGGAGTCGGGCATGTGTTCTACCTGCTGGAGCCCGCGCAAGAGAAGGCCAGGGAGCTGCTGGACAGGATCGCGGCGTTTGTCAGTACGGAGTGAGCAGGATGACGCGTTGGTGGTGGACCCGTGTGTCTAGTTGAACAACACTGTCGATTCGTAGTTCTAACCGACAATAATGATTACTTTAAGAGTGTCGGTTCTTGACTCAAGCCAACAGTATTGAGCTAAGTCTACATTGTCGGTTCATGGTTTAAGTCGGCAGTGTTGAGTTAGCCAACACTGTCGGTTGATGGTTCAAACCGGCAGTGTTGAGCAAGACAACACTGTCGGTTCATGGCTCAAGCCGACAGTGTTTTGCAAAACAACACTATCGGTTTGTTGATAACCGGTAGTGTTTTACAAGACAACACTGTCGGTTCGTTGCTAATCGGCAGTGATGGCCTATTTATATTTTATTGTTTTATAATTAATTTTAATTTATATTTTTTTTTGTGAAATCGGGTTTCGCTTTATATTCGCTACGTAGACGACAAGTCCATCAATATTAAACATTACAAATGTTACGGTTACAGTTCAAATGTTCTTATCCAGATCTCGATCTCTCAAAATAAAAAAGAAATGTTTTCGGACTTCACAGATTGTACAATGCTTCTCGGACTTCTTACAATAATCTGGCGAGCCACTCTGAGCCATACTGGCCCTTGTACCTCACGGATTGTGCAATGGAAAATACTCCATTTTTTTTCCAATACCTCAGCTAAGATGAATTTTGCGAGCTCCGATTGTAGTGCGACGATCTCCATGTCTAACAGCCTTTGGTGGTTATATTTCTTGCGCTGTCGTTCAAAAAAGATGATATCCAAAGAGGAACAGTAAATTATTTTGTTGAATTATTAATAGACATAAATGAAATGAGGATTATACACACCAACTTATCGGTTTCTTTCAATTTCCCACCGATGTAGCGAAGCATTGCCCACATTACATAAAACCCGTATTCATTGTTTCCCGCCGGCTGTGACAGGTACTTCCCCTCCATTTCGACAACCTTGAATGGGACCGGCGTCCCACCGATATGTCTTCTTCGGACACTGAGCAACATTAAAGGGAGAAACATTAGAAAGCGGTATGTGTGAATAGAAAATAATATGTTATTAGGATCGCTTACTAATTTAGCACAGTCACCAGTGCATCTAGATGATGAAATGATTTTTTCTTCGAGTCCCACACCTCAATCAGATTTTTGGCAAGATTGACACAAATGAAGACGAAATGGTTGCTACAATCACAGAATCCTAATTATCGAATAATCTTAACAAAAAAAGAAGCATAAAATTAAAAGTCAAGAACACATACTCGCAGTTGTAGGCTAGAAGTATGTGGGTTTTCTTCTTCATCGTGAATTCATCGAAAACAGCAATCAATCTCTATTTCAGGTCTTCCACGTCACATCCATAGAGGTCTAGACATGTCCTCTCATTGACTCGCAAGGGGTCCAAGAAGCCTATATAATCTCATTTGCTTTTTACAATGCAAAATTTTGCTATACACCTACATAAAATCATGGAAAGTGCTCAAAAGTTAAAAATTTATCTCGAGAGAGTAGTTAATTGTAATATCGTGCGTGTAGAGTACTTACATAGTCCACAACGTCAACATTTGAACATCGAGAGAGCGTTTCTGGCATAGCTGGAACAAGCACTCCCACTCGACATCAAACTTCTCTCCTTCAGAATAATGGAAAACATGTGGCGAACAGATAATAACCTCAAAACCAAAGTCGTCCGTCTCTATTGTTTGAGCTATGTAATATTCATGCAACTGGCGCATATATATTGTCAAATTTTTATACTCGTCATCGGGAACCAAAAGATTGCCCCTTTCATACTTCATTGTCGGTGTTCTCGTCCCTTGTACGTCATAATAGATGTTCGTGGCCTCTTCCATGGTTAATCCTGGGTTGTCTTTGACGTACTTCTATATGTTCTTTAAATCTTTATTGTGTATTTATTCGTCTCTTGTTGTAGCATATTTATTCTGTGTTTGCCTTTTGAATTCAGACTTCAACAAATACGAAGGCAGTGAGGCACAGAGATTGAAGAAACTAACACAATCTTTCTTCGAGATGTGTGCTATAAATTTTTCTTTCATCAAAGTGGTAACGCTGCCACTGAACAGCCTTTTTCTTTTCTATTGGTCCACTTTGGGAGCATTAGCGACCGAATCCAAGAACCTTTTCTATGACCGCGAGGATGTCCTTGATCTTGTTTTAGGCTGAGGTGGAGGAGGAGGAGGACGACGACGAGAATTCTGTTTTCCCGGCGCTGATGAAGATAGAGGAGGAGTCTCTTTTCTCGGGCCTGATGAAGACGGAGTCGGACGAGGAGAAATAGAAGGAGACCTTTGTCTTCTTGGGGGTGATGGCTCTGGGTGAGGAGGGGAGTGATCTCTGTTGAGAGATGGTGAGTGATCATCATGGGTGGGCGAAGACTCGCAATCGTCCTCATCATCAGAGGACAATTGATGGTCAAGCTTAATGAAGCGCTTGCGCTAGGCCACTTGAGAGCCCTTGTTTTGACCATGTTTCAGCCTGTCTTCTGCTATGGAATACTCAATGGGTATCTTGTTAAACTTCTTATCAAGTATTCTGTCAATGGTGACGCGAGCGTACCCCTATGAAATTGGGCGGCCATTAATTGTCCCATCTCCCGTAGGCTAGACCTGGCCAAGTGCCACCTTGTCCTTTGTCCATTCCTGACGGATGTACAACTTGATATTGACGGATTCAGTGACGTCGTCCACCGGATGAGGCACATTCACCTCTTCTTCGTTGAGCGGGGTCGATCCGCAGCTACTGCAACCCCTAAACTATGGGCTAAAGGCAGTAGGAGTAGGGTTTTGTGGTTCTCCTGACCCCTTAGATAGCAAAATTTACTCAACTCGTGCTTCAATAGTTGCCTCAATCCGTGCTTCTATTCTGTCTTCCATCTCTTTTAGTCACCTCAAATACTCTACCTCCTATTTCACTCTACCCCTCGAGCGGCTCTAGTAAGTGTTGGATTCTTGGAGGAATGCTAGTTTCTAAGAAATAACACCGGTTCCTCTAGTGCGACTAGGGTGTTCCTTGGTTCCGAGTGCTTGGGTGAGCACGTCTTTCTTCCTATTAGAAGTGCGAGTCCTTTGCCTCACCTCCTTAGTTACCTAGGAGATCATCTGGATGAGTTCGCTCATGGGTTCATTTGTGGAGCTAAAGCTCCCATCCTCGGCGTGCTGTACATTCCTCCCCATATAGTATAATACCGACCTGGCTCTCAATCGGCTGTCTCAACCTGAACGCCTTCCTCAGCAAGGCGATCCATCTTTTGAAGTTCTGCTTCAAATTATGACATCTTTTTGGCGTAGCCACAAGAGCCGAGATGATGAGGATTCATCGCTTTCTACGAGTTCTCCTTATTCTTCCTGCTCAGTGCTAAGTACTCCTTGGATAACCTGTATTCCTTGAAATGCTGCTAGAAGTCCTTCTGCTTGCTAAACTGTCCACCATCGAAATCTGGCTCTTTATTTTGGAGGACAAAATTCTTGTACAATGTCTCCTTGAAATTCTTGAAGCATGTCCCCATAATTTCTTTTGCTTTTTTCTTGACTAACTCCCTGTCATACTCGGTTGGGAAAGTGAAATACTCTGGGATCTTGACATCCCATATGTAATCCTTCTCACTTTTGGGAACCCTCCATGGGTCATCATCTTTCCCAATCCACTTCCTATACCTAATCGGGATGAAGTCACTAACAAGTAACCCGAGGATAGTCTTGTATTTGGTCAAAGCTATAGGGGGTGAGAATAGATCCCCAAATTCATCGAACTCAGTAATGTGCCTGTGTACATTCCTACCAACAGGAATCTTTGACACGCCTTGCTTGGATCTAGCCTTCCTGCTACCTGAACCCTCTGGCTCCTCGGCCGACGGAGGCTCCTGCTAGAGACACCAAGTAAGCTATGACCCTCTCAATTGATTAGCGTGTGTGGCTACATAGTCACATGATACCAAAGTTACCTGGCCATCTTGGTCATTTTGACCCAGATCGAGCAGGCCGGACGGGGTCCATGGCTGCTCGTTCTCACCAACCTGATTGACACCATCACCATTTGTTGGATCATACGTCTCTCCTGTCCCAGCGATATCAGCCGCTTCTTGTTGTCGATCTGTTCTTCGGCGATGGGGTAATAGGCGACGATGAGTCATGGCTATGACACGATCATGGTTAGTTTTGGCCACGGACAACTACTAATAGCATATGTTCATATATATATAATATGTTTAATGCAAAGTCTAATAATAAGTCCACATACAACAAAGTCAAATAATAGCATATGTTCACCTAGAACAAATTCATTGTTTGATTTACCACATACAACAAAGTTCACCTACTGTTATATGAAACTAAGCCTACATCAACTTTCAAATAACAAAAGCGATGACCATAGTCATAAATAAAAGCATGACATCTTTCCAAGACTAAGGAGCATTTCTCCTAATCTTCACATCTCCGGCGGGTGGCTTCTCTTCGATCTCTAGTGTCAGCGGATGGCCATGGTTTGCATTCATTGGACCATAGTAGGCCGGTTGCCCATGGTTTGCAAGGTAGGCTGGATGACTATAGTAGGCCCTCAAAGCTTTAGCTTCTGTGTTGTATTTTTTGTGTAAATTACCCGGGTAGCGATTGACTTGAGCATTACAATCTTTATAGGTTCGATAAATCCTAGGCATGTGACCAACATGCACTACATACCATGCCATGGTTGCCTATACATTTAAGTAAATTAGGTTGTTATTCAAACATAATGTATTCTTATACAATTTAATATATTTATGAATAACACACAACCCTTACATAGATAGGAGTGTTTGGAAAATAGCTATTCACGTGCCTTAGTAATAGTTGTTAGATGTAGGAAAGATATAAAGAATATTTTTTATTCATTAAAAACCAAATGATGATTTAGAGAGCCAGTTTAAGACTTTTGGATATACTCCTAGAGATGTCTCAGAGTCTTCAGTCTCACTATAAATCCCCCAACCATCGGCACGAGGTTCTTTCACAAGTATCAGTGCAGGTAAGCATCTTTCCGAATTAGTGATACTTTGATCTGAAACTTACATGGTTGGTAGGGACAAATATGCATCTCATACTATCCTAGGAAAGTGACATGCAAAAACTCATAATAAAATAGGATTATTGGAAAATATTCCTAGTTTAATGCACAAGGCTACATAACTATGTATTACTTGTAATCTTACATAGTTAATAATTATACATCTTTATGCTGATAGCATGAAGAATTCCATGACAAGTTTGGACATATATTAGTTCTATAGGTCTAAAGTATATATACTCCATCCTCACATCCAAAAACATTGAGCATTGGTGGCACAGTTCTAAAAACATTTACGCCTGATGGGAGCGTAGTTGCAATTGCAAGCTACGAGGTGAGGCCAGCCATTGGTTTCACATATGTATCCAGCCAAGCTCCAATGATGCACAAGATGGTTTCATAGAGAAAAGGTAAGTTTGTTTCACAGAGAAAATGCAAGTACTCCGAAAACAAACTACCATTAACGTTCAGAGAGCAATTTCTGTCAAGTATTATGAGTCCTTGCTATGTTTATCCTGGTAAACAAAACTAAAATTATGCTTTTGTTCTTATCAGTATACTGATGAATAGAGCTGAGCAACGTGCTACTAAGTAACAATGTACTACTTACTAGCAATGCATCCAGAAACACAAAGAAACAGATAGCACACACTATTATAGGGTCGAGGTGTCAGACTAGAGGGAGGGTGAATAGTCTTTTCTAAAATTAATCGTGTCGGCTAACCGAGACAAGTGTGGAATTAAAACAATCGGTCTAGCCAAGACTACACCCCTCTATCTATGTTCTCTAGTACCTTCCAAAGATACTAATCAAGCAACAAAGGTGCCAGGCTAGCTAGAGCTCACCTAACCAAATCTAGGAGCAAGGTCACACAAACCTGTGCCACTAGTACTTTAAGCAACAAGAGAGCTCCTACACATGCTAGTAAGCAAAAGCACAAAGCCACCTAATGCTTACTAGCAATGCTCAATAATAAGGCAACCAATGCCAAATTAGAGAGCACAAATACTTATCTATACAAACTAAGCAAAGTGACTAACAAGGTTACACAAACCAAATTAGCCACGCAAGGGAGCTACTTCTATTCCACATAAGCAAGAAGGTAACTAGTAAGCTACACAAACTAACTAATTACAAGAGCAACTACACAAGCACAATGCATATGAAAGTAATTACAAGCTTGTGTAACGAGGATGCAAACCGACGGGAAGAACAAGGTTGACACGGTGATTTTTCTCCCGAGGTTCACGTGTTTGCCAACATGTTATGTCCCCGTTGTGTCGACCGCTCACTTGGTGGTTCGGTGGCTAATTGGCATCACCCGTCAAGCCCGCACATCGGGCACCGCAAGAACCTACCCCAAAAGTGAGGGTAGCTCAATGATACGCTCAACTAGAGTTGCTCTTCATAGCTCCCGCGGGGCGAGCACCATGCCCCTCACAAAGCTCTTCTCTAGAGCACCGCACATGCTTCTTGCGGGCTTCGACGGAGACCACCATCAAGCCGTCTAGGAGGTGGCAACCTCCAAGAGTAACAAGCACCACCGGCTTGCAAGTTGATCACCTAGTGCCACTCGATGCAATCGCACTAGAATCGCTCTCTCACACAATCTAATAATCACTATCAAGTGTATGTGAGATGGAGGGCTCCCAAGCACTACTACACAAGCCACCAAGGCTCTAGTGTGCTTAGCTTGTGGCCCAAGGCTGACCATGGCTTCTATTTATAACCCCCCGAACAAATAGAGCCGTTACCCCTTCACTAGGCAAAACTCGGGATGATCGGACGCTCTGATCCGATCGACCGGATGCTGGACCTTAGTGTCTGGTCGTGCGATGCACGCCACGTGTCCCCTTCTTCAAATACTATTCACCTAATCTCAACGGTCATCTGTCGACCGGACGTAGCAGCTTGAACTGATCGGACTCAGCAACCCCAGCGTCCAGTCGTTTCTAGTAAGGTACTAGACATGACCGGACGTGTCCGGTCAGTCGCAATCGGACGCAGCATCAGCGTCCGGTCACTCTCTAGCTTCTGCTCTACCTGTGTCACCATATGTTAGCTCTGACCGGACACACCCTGCCAGCGTCCGGTCTCATTCAGCGCCAGCGTCCGATCGAAGACCGACGCCTGCATGCTCTCTGCCGCCACTGACTGGACGCACTAGTCCAACCGAGACCAGCGTCTAGTCACTTACAGTGACCTCTATCTTTTCTTTCTAGGGCGCTGGTGGCACCATCGGACTGTCCGCACTCTACGAGCGGATACTCCACCGGTGGAGTTTCTAACCCTTCTCGCCTCCGTTTCATCGCTGAGTTGATCCACATCAACTCCAACTTCATCTCCTTTGTAAATGTGCCAACACCACCAAGTGTACACCACCATGTGTATGTGTGTTAGCATTTTCATAGTCATTTTTCAAAGGATTAGCCACTCAACTTGCCACGCCACTCAATCCTAGCGATGATGCAAAATTAAATCACTCGAGTGGCACTAGATGACCGATATGCAAACAAGTTTGCCCCTCTTGATAGTACAACCATCTATCCTAAACCCAGTCATAAACTTCTCTACACACCTATGACTGGTGAAATAAAATACCCTAGGTTATACCTTTGCCTTGCGCATTCCATTCCATCTCCTCCAATGTTGATGCAACACATGCATCAACATAATCAACAATGATATGATCCACTTCATATCATCACGTGATCATATTGGTTCATCGATCTTGACATCACTTGCTTTTCACCGTTGCCTTCATCCATCGGCGCCAAGTCTTGCTCAAGCTTCACCGCCACGCGGTCCATCACTCCAAAGCCTCCGACTTGCCCTTCACGCTTGCAACCGGTCCATCAAGCCAAGTCTTGTCTTGATCTTCTCCACCTTGATCACATGACTCAGTGTCATGTCTCATGTGCAATGAGCTCCTTCATCATCACATGTGTGAGCTTTGCAACATCTCTAAGCCCTTTTCATCTTCATGGCATATGTTGCTCACACATATGTACCTGTGGACTAATCACCTGTGTATCTCACATAAACACAATTAGTCCACCTAGGTTGTCACTCAATTACCAAAACCACACAAGGACCTTTCAACTGTGTGGCAAACCTAGGTTCTAGCATTCACAGCTGCATGATCAAACTGTACGACAGCACACACTGTATGATCAAACTGATTCAAGTAAGCAACTGTGGGACATTTCATTAGACACGTAGCGGGCAGTGAGCCACGCACTCACCATGGGGGTGGGAAAGCAGCTGTCCACGCACTCCTAAAGGCCTCGGTGGTGGGACGGATGGCGCGGTGCTCCGGACGGTGCGGTGCTCCGGCTTGGGGCGATGGATGGCATGGGGCGGTGCTCTGGCATGGGGTGGTGGATGGCATGGGGCGGTGCTCCGACGCGGGGTGGTGCTCCGGTGGCGTGGGGGGCGCGGTGCTCTGGCATGGGGCGGTGGATGACGTGGGGCGATGCTCCGACGCGGGGTTGAAATGAATTGGGATAATTTCAACCCGCGCCACTTTTATAGCAGTAGCCTATCACTATCGGTTCTGCTTGTAAACCGACAGTGATGGGGCACATCAATGCCGGGTCACTACCCAAACCGCCAGTGATGTGTTGTAGCTGTTATGTGTTAAGTTAGGTGTTAAGTAGGATAAGTTTCTATTTTCTTTTGAACTCCTCCTACTGGCGCAACGGTTAAGACCCCTCAACTTAGCCCCTGAGACCCGTGTTTGAGTCCTAGGCGGGCCAATTTTTTTTGTTCTATTTTATAAATTATTAATTTATTTTGGGAAATAGCTCATCACTACCGATTCTGCTTGTAAACCGACAGTGATGGGGTAGATCACTGCCGGGTCACTCCCCAAACTGACAATGATGTTGTGTAGCAGTCGAGTGTTAACTTAGGTGTTAAGTAGGATAAGTTTTTGTTTTCTTTCGAACTCCTACTAGCGCAACGGTTAAGACCCCTCAAGTTAGCCCTCGAGACCCGTGTTCGAGTCCCAGGCGGCCTAAATTTTTTTGTTCTATTTTATAATTTTTTAAGCGGCCTAAATGTCAAAAGGAAAAAGTTAATAACCTATGGCACACATCCTATACTAGCGCAGCGATTAAATCTCTGAACTCTGCAGCCCGAGACCCGTGCTCGAACCCGAGGACTGGCATAATTTTTTTTATTTTTTTATATATCACTACCGGTTTTCAAAAATAAACCGATAGTGATAACGAGTATCACTATCGGTTTATTCTCATCAATATCGGTTTTTTGAAACCGACAGTGATGTTTATATATATTAAAAGATTTCTTTTATATACTGAATAAATAGAAGCATATGTATTCTTATGTCAAAATGGCTTGAAATTTTTTTGCAAGCTTGTACACCCAAATTAAGACTCCACACAAGATCTTAGGTTTTTCTAATTAGTTTTTTTATTTATTATATTTTTCTGTGTGCTGAATGTGACAAAAGAGGGTGAATTTCATCTTGGACCCAATAAATTTTTTATCCACCTCCACAAAATTCTTATCCCTAGGGCACATTAGAGACTGTGTAAAAGTTTGGCACCATTCTAAATCTTTTCGTGGGTAGACTCAGTTCAACCTATAATTAATCGGTGTCGTCGAGCAGAAATTCAATTAAACCTCAGAAAGTAGCAAACCATCTTCGGAAAATCTCAAACCTGGTGTTTCCTTCACACGTGGCATGTGAAAGCCTAAGAAAAAGTTTGAGACGAATACAACACCAGAATGCCTATGAACCATAGAAACCTTGATAACGTATGTGTATAGTCATGGTTCAATGAAAGTGCACGTGTACCTCTGTGAAGCATGTATACTCTGCCTATGCCGAAGTGGCTTGAATTTTTTTGACAAGCATGTACACCCAAATTAAGACCCCACAGAGAATCTAAGGTTTTTCTGATCTTTTTTATTTATTTATTATATTTTTCTCTATGCCGAATGAGACAAACGAGGGTGAATTTCATCTTGGACCCAATAGATTTTTTTATACACCTCCACAAAATTCTTATCCCTAGGGCACATTAGAGCCTGTGTAAAAGTTTGACACCATTTCGGATCTTTTCGTGAGTAGACTCCGTTCAACCTATAATTAAACGGTGTCGTTTCGCGAAGCAAACCATCTCCAAAAAATCCCAAACTTGGTGTTTCCTTCACACGTGGCACGTGCAAGCTTGAGAATAATTTTGAGATTAATACGACATTGGAATGTATATTTCTAGTTACCCAACAAAAGTTACACGAATTACATGCATGACAATAATTAAACACACAAAGCTGTATATATTAAAATTAGAACCAAATTAAAATACGACCTTGAAAACCTAGCTAAATAAATATTAATTACTATCGGAATCACTGCCGGGATCGATCAGGCCACGCACACTAACATACCTCTATAGCCATATATGGTAATTGATGTCACGAATTATGTATCCGCTTGTATCGATGAAGTCCAATGCTCGTATGAGTGTACTCTCTCGTGCCTCACAATACCGAAAGAATGGTCGGTCATAGATGTAACCTACTGAACGACCACTGCCCCTGTTAGTAATCCTTATGCAATACTGGCGTCCTTCTATAATGAGCTGGTCGAGGTTTTCATTGCAGAAGTCCCAATCGTACCCGAGTTGCTCCGTAGCTTGGTCTAGAACGGCCCACAAGCCACATGCAGCATAGGTAAGGTCCTAGAGTGCAATCTATATGCGGGGAAAAAAATTAGAGAATGTTATTACAATAATAAACAATAAATAACCACGACTCAGGTATAAGTGACCATTTTACCACATCCGCATGGTTGTAGCTCGCAAACCATTCGCTTGCTTGCGGGATGGGGATATCACCGGCATTCAAAGCAAGTGCCTTAAAGTGCGGGAAATCAGGCACATCATAGCAAATACGTCGTAGTGCCTCTAAACAGATGCGCACGACACTTAATTGGGCGTTTATCACGTCCGGGCTTTGTATTCCCATCCCGTGGATATGGTTCCGATGATTTGAACTCCTCACAGGGATGGAAAAACTGAGTTCACACGTCCATAGCCGACCACTTGCATTAGATGTCATGTTCTCGATGATGTTCGAGATAAAGAACCAGCTAAGTATTGTTTGCAGCCAATCTATTGGGGATATAGTCTGTGACATATATGCATGCAACAATAATATTAAACTAATTACACTTATTTGTTAGCATAAAAACAAAAGATATTGGAAAATATTTCATACAATAGCTGGAACAGGGAACCGTGAAATGGCTACATTAGGAGCGAATGGCTCATCGCCAGGGTGGAAACTTGGTTCTTGTGGTGGGGGAGGTCCGTTGTTCATACCACCTGATCGATAAAATGCAAAAAAATATGAACATAAAATATATGCACAAAAAATTCTTCCAAGTAAAATGTGGCAACATAATTAAATATAGATCGAATGCAAGGAATAAGAATATATATAAATGTAGAATGCAAAGAAACATGAATATAAATATAGATCAAATAAATATAGATAGAACATTAGAGAAGACAACATATCAATACCATTGAAAAATGCAGGAGCCATGACCAAATCATGTAGAGAGAGTGGATGTCTTGAGAAGTGAGAGTGAAATATGAGAAATGAGACTGAGAGAGTTCGTGGGTGGGTGGGATAGATATATGTGGCCAGCAGTTTGTTTTATATAGAGGGGCATGGACATCACTGTTGGTTTGTTGTGAGAGAAAAACATTGTATCATGGCTGATAAGGCCTGGCTGAAATCAACATGCATGGAGAGGCTAGCTCCTAGCCGAGGGCCATTTTATACGGGCTAGCAGTTGTGGTACATTTTGATTTCTGAACTAAAGTTATTGGGGTAGGTAGGAGCAGTATTCCAACTGTTGTGGTCATGGGAGCACTATTGGCATGTGAGGAGCATCTACACATCACTTTTGATTTTAGTTTAAAAACCGACAGTGAATTGGGCCTTCTGTGTTGGTTTAAGCAACCGACTATGATAGAAGCTATCACTGCTGGTTTTAAAACCAAAATCGGCAGCGAAGGGCCCTGCCGCCATCTTTTTGTAAAAAATATAAAAAAATATGGTCCGTCTGAGATTCGAGCGTGGGTCGTGGGGTCGAGAGTGCGCGGCCTTAATCGCTGAGTTAGGATTGGGAGTTCGGTTAGAATGGTTTTATTTTTTTCTTTTATCCCATCGTAATGCACTACTAAATAATAAATGCAAAATCAAAAAAGTTTGGCCTGCCCGGGATTCGAGCGCGGGTCTCAGAGTACAGAGTGCGCGGCCTTAACCGTTGAGCTAGGATAGGGAGTTTAGTTAGTTTGCTTTTCTTTATTTATTTATTAATAGAAATAATGCAGTTAGTTTATATTCTAAAATAACACAAAAATTTGTGTCTTGATTATTTAATTCTATGATAATTAATTAATGGTATATAATTATCAAATAATAGTGTTTATGAACATCATCTTAATATTTGATTACATAGTCAATAATTAAATTGTAGAGATGCGCATAAAATATAAATTACATATTCAGTGCGAATTACTAATATAACGTTAGCATAATGATTACATAGTTAGCAATAATCTAACTATCTTTTCATGCATCAACAATGAGGGCCTCATTGTGATCAATTTGTACGTAAGTAGGTAGGGGTATGTTCGCACCGAATGGATGCATTTCCTGATAGCCCCTGTAGTCTTCTTCGTCCGTCACTACATCGACACCAACAATCTTTCTTTTCTCATCTAGGACTACTTTTAGCCTTCCTTTTGTCTTGTTGTCCCTTGCATAGAAGACTTGCATAACATCTCTTACAAGGACGAAGGGGTCGTCTCTATATGCGGTCTTAGTGAGATCAACGGTAGTGAACCCTTCGCTGTCAGTGTTGATTTCCTCAAGCCGGACCCACTCACAGTGAAAAAGACCTGCCTTCAATGGACCGTAGGCTAGCTCCCATATCTTCTCTATGAAACCATAGTATGTCGCCTGCACATTGCCATTTTCATCGTGAGCATCAAAACGAACATCACAATTTTGGTATGTGCTCTTTCTATCTTGTTTTTTTTGTGTAAAATGTGAATCCATTGATCTCATACCCTTGGTACTTAAGATATGTACTCGAAGGCCCCTTGGCTAAGGCATCCAGTTGATTACTTAACTTTATTCCAAGCAAGCGACACGCAACCAGCTGATAAATTCCTCCTTATATTTTTTATCCAGCCAAGCCTATGACCTGCTCGGATACAGAGTTTGCAGCGATTGCCTGCGCTCGTCAATGTATGGCATCACACCCTCGGTTTGTTGGAGAACAGCGAACTGTGCCTGTCTAAAATAAATAGGGTCATCTACTGTAACAGATTTCTCCCCGATTGTTCTTTTGCCACGTAGTCTTCCCTCGTGATGAGATTCTAGAACTCTGACCCTTTTGATGTCTAGATAATATGTGCAAAACTCAATGGCCTCCTCCATTGACCATCCTTCAACCATGCCCCCTTCTGGCCTGAATCTATTCCTAACATACCTCCTGAAAACTTTCATTAATCTTTCAAAAGGGAACATCTGATGCAGGTACATTAGGCCAAAGGCTCTAATTTGGTCAATATGATGAATGAGCAGATGCAATGAGATATCAAAGTAAGTTGGTAGGAAATGCATCTCAAGTCTAATGAGAGTTTCAGCTATGTCCCGCTGCAGCTGCTCTAGCGTGGGCACATCAATGACCTTTTTTGAGATCGCGTTGAAGAACGAGCAAAGCTTTATGATTGTTGTGCGGACCTTTGGGGGAGGATACCACGCAGGGCAATAGGGAGTAGCTGAGTCATAATGACATGACATTCATGGGCCTTCATAGGGCCATAGTTGAACTTGAGTTCTCTCATGTTCACTACCCTCTTCGGGTTCACATAGTAGCCTATTGGGACTTTGAGTTCATTAAAGAAAGAAATAAGCACACACTTTTCTTCCTTCTTCAATGTCCATGACACAACTAGAAGTTCGAACTGGCCATTCTCTAGCTCCATGAGATGCAGCTCCTTCCTGATTCCCCAGTGTTGCATGTGTAGGCATGTGGCTAGTGAATCCTTTGATGTCCCCCCGGTGTCCATCAAGGTGTTAAGAGTGTTAGCGCTCACGTTTTTAGTGATGTGCATGGGATCAAGACAGTGTCATACACTCAGAAATAGCCAATAAGGTAGTTTCTAGAAAACCATTTTTTTCTTCCAAACACTCCCATCAGCGCTGCTACTGCATTGTCCCCCTTCCCAAGGATAACCTCTAGTTTGTTGAGTTCTCGAAGTATCACAGGCCCGTCTTGATATTTTGGAGCTAAGCGTTTCTCAATAGTATTGTTGAAATCTTTTCTATTCCTACGGTAAGGGTGATCCTTAGGTAGGAACCTATGGTGTCCCATATAAACTATCTTTGAGTTATTTGGCACATTTACCGCATCGGTGTCGTCCAAGCACTCGACATATCCAGTATAGCCTTTTGTCTTCTCTCTAGAGAACGAACCTTGACCTGGCAGGTCGGTGATTGTAGCGATAAGTACTGCCTTGATCGTGACATGTTCCTTTTTGTACTCATCCCAAACATCCGGCACACCCTTTTCAAACATCTCCACTAGTTCATCGATCACTGGTTCTAGAAACACATCGATGTCATTCCTAGGTTGTCTTGGCCCTTGGATCAGTAGTGGCATCTGGATGTATGACCGCTTCATACGGACCTAAGGTGGAATGTTGTATATACAAAGCATCACTGGCTAGGTGCTATGATTGCTTTTAACCTGGTCGAAAGGATTCATCCCATCTATGCTCAAAGCAAACCAAAGGTGCCATATCTCTCCACCGATGTCCTTATAGAACATAGTATTAACAGTCCTCCAGTCATGCCCATCGGCGGGGTGCCTCATCATTGTATCTTTGTTATGCTCTTTGTCATGCCAGCGCAGCAACTTGGCTGACTTTGCACATGCAAACAACCTATGCACCTGGGGAGCTATAGGGAAATACCAAATGATCTTTATGGGACCTCCTCTAGTCTTGATACCCTCATCTGATGGCCCTTCCTTGTACCGTGGAGCTCCACACTTGGGGCACTTGTTCAAGTCTTTGTATTTTTCTCCATGGTACAACATGCAATCATTGGAACACCCATGGATTTTATCAACCTCGAGGTCGATGGGGCAGATCATTTGCTTGGCCAAGTATGTCTTTTCTAGCAACTCATTTTTTTCTGGGAGCATTTTCCTTATTATACCTAACAACTGATCGAAGACTTTATCGCTCAATCCGTTTGTCGATTTGAACTCTAATAGCATGATGTTGGCTTCTAGTTTGCTCATTGGACAATCCCTATACAATGGTGTTTTGCCATCTTATCTTATTTTCTCTAGCTTTCTCAGTTGTCTTTCACTAAGACATCCGGTCTCTACATTATGTAGCAGCTAAGAAATGCCATCGTTATCCTCGGTGTCGTCAGCTAGCATGTTCCTAAACACATTATTAACTGTGGGCATAGGTTCCATGTTGACACCGGGTTCCTCGTCACCATCGTGGATGGCTACGTCAGGCATGTCCACATCATCATCGTTTTCCTGCAGAACATTCCCACCAACCTCGCCATGCATGGTCTATATCATATAGTTTGGCATGAATCCCCTGGTAATCAAGTGTGATCGTATAGACTCAATTTGACGAAAGTTTCTTTGATTCTTGCAATCTTTGCATGGGCAGAAGATAGGGTTCCCATTCCTAGCATGGGCTTTGGCATCGGTGATAAACTGGCTGACGACATGCATGTACCGCTTGTCTGTTCGGGATAGATGCATCCACTCTCGATCCATCTCTACACAAAAAATACTAAGACAGTAATTACAAAGAATTAATAAGAAATCAAGCTTCATGAACAATAATTGTAGCTCGAAAGTACCATTTTTGGAAAACATTATTGTACACTAATTATTGGAAAATTGAAGTTGGTAGCCCCGGCCCTGTAAATTGAAAATCATAGTAAAAATCAATTATTGCACAATATTGAAGAACAATTATTCTACTCTACTTCTAAGAACTAATTATAGCATCACATACTAACAATTATGATCTTGACCACCATGGAATAATTAGCCATGAATTTAAATGTGTTCATTGACACCAACCGTTTGGATGATAGATTCACCACATTTTTGAGCCTTGCACAAATGTCCAATTGGAAAAGTGCTCTCTAGAATGGAGAAAGTACTAGAATGAAAATCAAGCAATGTAGCCATCAAAACGAAGCTATTTAAGCAACTAAATCAAAGGAGTGGATGTTTGTTACTAACCTTAAAGCAAAAAGATCATGCCATTCTTCAAAATCCAAGCGCTAGCTTCATGGTGAAGAGCAGCCGCAACAATGGAGGGAAGGGCCCAAACACGTGCCTCTGTTCTCGGGATGGAAGAGAGGAGGAAGAAGAGGACAGTTGTAGCCTTTTTATGCTGTAGGCTTATCACTGTCGGTTCTTGGCTAGAACCGATAGTGATAGAGCCTAATCACTGCCGATTTGTGGCTTCAACCGGTAGTGATTAGTGGCCGCCAAAATACTGCCGGTTCAAGCCACAAACCGACAGTGATGTGGTGCTTCACTACCGGTTTTATCCTAGCCCCAATCATTTTCTTATTTTCAAGCTCATAACCGGTAGTGAAGGTACATCACTGCCGGTTCTCACAAATTCGGCAGTGATGAGGCTGGCAGTGATGTCCAAATCTAGCATAGTGGTGTGGTATATATATGTACACAGCGTTACGTACGGTACATGCGAGCGGTGTGTGTTTTACATACCTGGGATTAGGATAAAAATGCACGTACGATGGAACGGCAAAAGAAATAAAAAATACATGGAAGTCACACGTACCATATCACACAGTTCACAACACCGGTCACTACTACAGAATCGATTTTTAGGGCGGCTCCTGACCCTTTGTGGGGGCAGTTTGGCCAGCTACCCCTACCAAACCGTCTCTATAAATCATGCATTTGTAGGGGCGGTTCCCAGGCCGCCCCTACAAATTAATTTGTAAGGGTGGCTTGTCTTACCAGCCACCCCTATAAATACCTATTTGTAGGGGCGGCTCAATCTAGAACCGCCCCTACAGTACGTTTTCCTGCAAAAAATCAAATTTACAATTCAAAATCGCGTTGTCGAACACTCCGCGACCAACATTCCGAACCGTGTTCGCGTTGCCGAACGCCCCATGACCAACATTCTGAACCACATTCACATTGTCGAATGTCCCATGACCAATGTTCTGAACCACATTCGTGTTGCTGAACGCCCCACGATCAGCGTTCCAAACCACGTTCATGTTGCCGAACGCCCCACGACCAGCGTTCCGAACCGCGTTCGCGTTGCCGCACGCCCCGCGACCGTGACTACAAGCACAAGAGTATTATATAAACTATAATTATAAGTCCAATTCACAAGAATATATACAATCCATCATTAAATATACAAATTCCATACACATTGTTATCAACATTCTAGAGCTAGCCTTTGTCTCACGAAGGTGTTGGTACTGAGGATTTCTACCTAAGTTAGACTCTCGGTCATGGTAGGCGCCTCTGACGTGTACAATCTAGTCCAATATGAATTGCAAAGGTCGCCGATGAGCTCTAAGAGTTGGTCATCCTTGTATGGGTCTCTTTTCATTCCTTTCTCTTCTTTCCACTACAAGAGAATAAGTTTTGGTTTAGTATTTCATACCATGTATGAAGTTTTTATACTACGGGTGAAGAGGTTCAAACTTACCCTTAAGGGGTGTCTCCTGTAGGCACCGGTGTTACTCATCATAGAACATATATAGTATCCACAATATACACTCCCAGGCTTCTGCTTGGGGCACTGTTTGTTTTGCATATGAAAATGTTAAGTAATACTTTTGACAACCATGTAACAGAGTACTAAAGAAGTAAGTTACATAGTGTTTTTATAGCTAGCTTTTCCTTCCTTGCTAGATCATGCCTTCTATGATGATTAGTGACATAGAACCTAAATGCCCTGTTCGAATTATTTTAGCAAATACAACTTGTTAGTATCCAAAAGTGAACGTTACAAGTATGTATACAAACATATAAGCTAATGAGGATTGTCGATATGTATACATCTTGAGAATCGATATGAAGTCTTTATATGTCACCGGGTCCCTATCTATTGAATTAAAGACCCATGCCATGCTCCTCTCGACATTGACGACTATACAAATCCAGTGGTTGCTGTATGGATTTAATCATAGAACTAGATAAGCTCTTTTGCATCAAATAAAATATATCGAACAAAGCTTTAAGTATAGAGTTGAACTTACTCGAAGTTGTATGGTAGCCATATAGTAGAGTGTTGTTGGAGATTTTTGAAAGCCAGGGCAATGTATGCCGCAACCTTAAGGGACTCTTCCCTTAGTTTCGCCATACGAATGTGCTCTTTCTCCCAAAGAGTCTTTGCAGCAGCTAGCTCTTTGGCATCTAGTGTCCACTATTTAGGGTAATTAAAATTTATTTGGGCTATAGCTTGAGGGTCTAGATACCCGGCTTTCACACTTAGCATTTGTTTGACAATGTGCACTTGCATTCTACAAATCATGGCATGGGTTAGTTACAACAAAATTCAAAGATTACATTCATATCATATCGGGAGGACAATGACTTATAGGCACCACGTGCGAATTAGATTCATCTCCTTTTCTCCCAGGTGAAAGCATGTGTGCATGTCATTGAAGTCAAAGACAATTTTCCTAGATGGGCTTCCAAATGTGCCGGTGAGGAAGCATACTTGTATGAGATCTATGCTCGTTGGGAGATCTATGCTCATTGGGCTTCCAAATGTTCCCAGTTAGGGATTGCTGGGTTCAATTTATCTCTTACTAGGGCCCCGATCGCATTACAGAATCGTCCTCTTAATTCCTTCGGCTCAAGGATCTCCCCTGCTGGCCCGACCTCCATTATCACATAGCATGCCTTATCTAGATATAGATTTCCTTTTCTATCCCCTCGTTTCCTCTTAGGCTTGGTAGTCGTGGTTGTGTCTTGAGGTTATGGAGCAGAGGCATCGTGATCCGTCTCTATGGCTGTTGCCTCTACTCTCCTTTCCTCTACTCCGTCTTATCCAACGAAATGTCACGGACATCGATGTCATCTTTTCTGAGTTTTAGGAGGGACCTATATATACGACAGGTCAAAGTGTTAGCCGAGGTAACATAGCCAAAGCTTTAGTAAAATTTACAAGCTAAGGCTTTTCCCTACGTCCTTGTTCGGGTCAAAATCCTTGTCCAAATCTTCCTCCGTTGGCCTCCTTCTGGCTTCACGTGGGAAAGGATTCTCGGGACTTACATATCCCTCTTTTGAGTCCTTCTCATCATCATCATCAACTTCTTTGCCTTCAGCAGCCTCTCCTGCTCTTCCTTCTGCTCCCCCTTCCTCCTCGTCACACTGCTCCTAAGTAAGCATCACTTCTAGATCCTTTTCTACCTCGTTATCAAACTGTTCCTGAGTAAGCTAGTTCTCTAGTGCTTGCTCCTCATAGGTTGGCTGCTCATCATACTCGGGGCATTGGGCTACACTGTCTGGTGTCCATGACATTATTTTGTGCTTTGTTCTAATAGATGCAAGAAAGTGTGCTTTAGGTACACGAGAAGGTATAAGAAATAAAAAAGGTCTATAAACCAAAGTAGTCCTATAAAACAATAATATATCAAAAAATGAGAAGTAGCAGTAGTAGAGGCCTCAGAAACATGTCAATTATTATCTGATCTTGAACTTGGAGCATCAAGGCATCATAAGAGAGAAGAGAGGAGAAGGTAATGTAGGGGCGGCTGCTAATGATGCCAAGTTCCTCACAAGTTCTTGATCATTAGCTCATATTCCATATAATGTATGGACTTGGACAATTTCATCATCGGCAAAATAAAGGAGAGGTGAGGAGAGGGGAGATTTGGCAAAAAAAGCAACAACTGCTTAACAAACATAGAGAGAAAAAGGTGTAAAAAAGCAACTGCTGCTTCCCAAATATAAAGGATAGGAAAGGTGGCAAAATAGAGGAGAGGGGAGATTTGGCAAAAAAAAGCTGGTGCTGCTTCCCAAAAGAAGCAACAGCTGCCATACTGACTTTGCTCGATCACACATGAACATCATATGCTTAATATCTTCTGAACCTGATAGGCAGATCGGACAATCAGAAGTAGTAGACAGTAGTAGTAGGGAAGTAATAGAAGTAGTTGATAGAAGTACAAGTAGTCGATAGAAGACAGAAGTAGAAGTAGTAAACAGTAGTAGTATGGAAGTAGTAGAAATAGTAGAAGTAGCAAATAAAGCAACAACTGCTTAGGAGAGGAGGGGAGTAGAGTGGAGTAGAGGAGAGTAGTAGGAGAAGAGGAGTGGTAGAGTAGTAGGAGAAGAGCAGGAGGACAATATAGTTGTAGAGTAGTAGTAGGAGTAGCAAGTAGTAGTAATAAGAGTTGTAGGAGACCAGGAGGCCGGGTGCGCCGCGGCACCTCAAGGTCGGAAACCCTAGCGCCGCCGGCCGGTCGAAAACCCTAGGGCGAGGAGCAGGCGCGTGGGTGCGGGGAGGGGGCGCGGGCATCGGGACAGGTCCAGGAGGTGGCGTCGGCGGGGTAGCCTAACGGCGTCGGAGGAAGAAGATAGCGCCCAATAGGCTAACACCCGTGCGCCCTTGTATTTATACTCGGATGATTTCTAGGGGAGGTTCCTGATCCAGCCGTCCCTAAAAATACATTTGTAGGGGTAGTTTCTGATCCAACCGCCCCTACAAATATTTTCTATTTTTTAAATTATTAATTCTATATTTTTTATCTCATAAAAACACAAAGTAATATAAAAACAATTGTGTATATGCACAAATATAATATTTTGTATTATTCTATATATGAAGAAATATATATATAAACAATTGTAGTCAAAACAATATAGAAAACAAAAAAACAAAAATTAAAAATTTGAATTTTAAAACTTCAACTACAATTTTATGACATTAAATGAAATAAAATGAAAATATTGTAAACATAAAAGTTGTATAACTCATCAACATTTACAACTTTTATTTTGGTCATCTTGTCATGTGACTTTGTTTGAACGATTCAAATTTTGAAATTCAAACAATTTCAACTTAAAATAATATTTTGAAAGAGTAAATGATTTCAGATGAAAAACTCATGAATACCAAAGTTGTAGAACTCATCAATATCTACAACTTTTATTTTGATAATATTTTCATTTGACCAAATTTGAATAGTTGAAATTTTGAATTTCAATAAATGGCAAATTCAAACAAGATTTTGAAACCTTAAATGATTTCAACAATAAAAGTTGTGAACATAAAAGTTGTTGAACTCATCACTACCTATAACTTTTATTTTGGTCACTTCTTCATGTGACAAAGTATTAGTAAACATTATTCATAAATTCACATATGACTCATAGTTTCATAAACTATACGAGAAACATGTTGATTTGTGAACAATGTTGCAAAGGGTAGTCATCTGGATGTTGCAAAGGGTAGTCTCACACACAAGCATAAGTGTAGTCTCACACACATACAAAAATATGTAGTCTTACACACGTACATAAATATATAGTCTCACACGCATGCATAAATGAAGTCTTACAAACATACACTTACATAAACACTCCACGTTCAACAACTAGCTAGCCCGTTGTAACGACTTTCCCCTTGACACCTTTTCGTTCCCATGGCAATATGTCTTTGGGGAGGTTCTTTTCTACAACACTGATCTTCTTAGGAAAGTCTGTGAATAGCGACATCTCATCGTAGTTATTGTAAGCTTCAACATCGTCCACGCCATCAACTCCAATAATGTGTTGTTTCCCGGAGACAACCACGTGCTTTGTCTTCTTCTTCGGGGGGAGGTTACTTTGTGGGTTAGACATATAGAAAACTTGTGAGACATGTGAAGCGAGCACCCAAGGGTCATCTTGGTAGCCTAGATTCTCGAGGTCCAGGACTCTCAATCCGATCTCGTCCAGTTGGTGTTGTTTGATCTAGTGGTATCGAAATAGGGCCACCATTATATCCCTTCCATAGTCAAGTTCCCATATCTCTTCAATGATGCCAAAGTATTGGATCTTTCGTCCCAATCCATCGAGAGCTTCTATTCGAATGCCGCTATTTTGGTTCATATATTTACTATCCTTTGCGTGGGTATAGTACGTATACCCATTGATGTCATAAGCATTCCAAGATATCACTTGTCTCGATGGCCCCTCTGCCAACCTACTGATGGTAATAGAGTCTATGGTTTCTCTAGGCGGTATGTTTTGGTCCTTCAACCATGTAGTTGGTCATTGCTTGTGTTGTTTCATGACCCAATCATTCAAACAGCCATTTTTCTTCGCCATAATGATTGCCAAGTGTTCATCAATGTACGGTTGCATCAGTTGTGTACTCTGCAAGATACTATAATGCGCCCGACTCACCTCTTTATAATCATGGCCGATGAACACTTTTCTACCACTGGTGCCCTTCCTAGCCAGCCTACCCTTATGACGAGAATCGGGTTTACCAATCCCTTTCTGTACTTTTAGGTACTTTTGACAGCATTCGATGACTTCTTCAGTACTGTAACCCTCTATCATGGAGCTCTCTGGGTATGCTCGATTATGCACGTATCGACTTAGAACCGACATGAACCGCTCATAGGACCACATTTCATGCAAGTAGCAAGGGCCTAGCGCCTATATTTGATGAACCATGTGAATCATGAGATGTGGCATTATATCAAAAAAAGCAGGAGGTAAACACATCTCTAGTTGGTTTTGTGTCTCCACCACAAATTTATGTAGGTCACTCAACTCTTGCTTGCCAATCGTCTTCTATGAGATCTTCGAAAAGAAGTAGCACATGTGGGTGATGGCCATTTTCAAGAACTCTGGCTTTATAGCCCTGATTGCAATAGGTAGAAACACTGTCAGCATCACATGGCAATCGTGAGCCTTACAGTGTGTTATTGACAAGTCCTTCATCGACACTAGCTTCTTCATATTTGCTGAAAACTTAGTCGGGACTTTGACCCCCTCAGGAAAGTGCATATAGCTCTCTTCTCGTCTAGTGTTAGGTTGAAGCACGCCATGGGCAGAGTGTATTTTCCATTAGCATCAGGTACCGGGTGAAGCTGTGGCATCATGTTTAGCTGCACCATGTCTTTCCGTGCTTTTAGACCATCCTTTGACTTGCCTGTCTCCATTAAGGTAGCAATGAGACTCTCAAAGACATTCTTCTACACGTGCATAGCATCAATGGCATAGGGGACCTCCATGTCTGGCCAATAAGGTAGGTACTGAAAGAAGATCGATTATTTCTTGAAAGGTACGCCTTCGATAGGAGTTGTGCTTCTATCTCTGTTAGTCCCATTTAGATCCTTTTTTCCATAGACAACGTGTATGTTTTTCACTATTCTGTATACGTGTTCTCCGTTATGATGTCTCTCCGAAGGGGGTTCAATCTTCGGGGTGTTGTCATAAAATCTAAAGAACAATTTGTTGCGGTACTTGTGTCTTGTCTTTAAGAAGCGTCAGTTCCTTAGGTAAACTATTTTCTTGGATGCATCCAGGTACACCCATGTAGTACCATCCAAGCAAACCAAGCATCCCGTCTTCCCTTTGATCTGTCCAGACAAAGCAAATAGTGCGGGGTAATCATTGGTAGTAACAAATATTATTGCTCTACGTATGAAGTCCTTCTTTCGAAACGCATCATACATCTACTCCCTATGCCTCCATAGTCTCTCCATTTCTTGCATCAAAGGCTCGAGGAACACGTCTATATCAATGTCTGATTGTTTAGGGCCAGAAATAAGAATAGTGAGGAGGTGGTACTTTCTCTTCTGACACAACCATGTTGGTATGTTGTACATGGTCAAGATCACTGGCCAAGTGCTGTGGTCGCTCATCCTCTCATTGAAGGGATTTATTCCATCGGTGCTCAAGCCAAACCATACATTCCTTGGGTCATCGCTGAATTCTTTGTGCTTCTCATCAAACCTTTGCCACTGACTACAATCAGCTAGGTGTGCAATCTTATCATCATCCACCTTGCGCTCATTATCCCACCATGTCATGAGTGCGGCTTCTTTAGGGTTTAGGAAGATATGTCTCAAGCGGTCGGTCACTAGCAGGTACCACATTACCAAGGCATGAATTCTTCTCTGCTTTGCATCGTTGCCTAATGGAGTGTCCTCTAGGAGCTGAGATTCTTGTATCACCTTTTTTGTACCCTTCTTATTCCTCTTTTTCCCCATGGAGGCTTCGTCCCCACCGTAAAGGTCATTGTTCTTATACCGGCCGGCCCTAAGGGATGGCAACAGGGATGTACCCGTCGGGTATCGCCGAAACGTTCTCTTCCCCGCTATGGAGAATTCATCCCATCCTCGTCCCCATTAACTATCTCGGGTATAGATTCTTGCCCATCCCCGTACCCATCGGGCATCAATCGGGTAATAGATACCCGATGTGTACTGCATACTCGATAAACAAGGACACTTGGGGTCATAGCTTTGCAATTAGAGCTGTTTCTTCTTCACTCGGGTATAAGTGTCGGAGTCTTAGAGATGCCGAGGAGAAGGAGCGAGGTTGCGAGGAGGACGAGCAAAGGTGGCAGAGAGACCAAATTGAGAAAGCGAGGGGCACAAGCGCTCATGAGGTAGGCGTGCTTGTGCTGCTAGTGGAGATGGTAAGGAAAAATTAAACTAGGGTTCCTAGAACACACAAACTATATATATGATTGTTCAGATTTGGGCCAAAATACCTATGTTGAGCTTCTTTGGGCCTAATACTCGCATGACAGCTCAAATAGTCGGGTTCCCCAATGGGTAATGGGGACGGGTAAACAGGGAACGTTCCTGTACCCGCTATACCCGTCGGAGATGGATTCTTGCCCATTTAGATGCCCACGGGTAAAGATATAATCCCATCCTCGTCCCCTAATGGATCAAATACCCGTCGGGTATCGGGGGTCCATTGCCATCTTTATGCCCGGCCCCACACCGAGGACATTTATCGAGTGACTTGAATGTTTCGCCACGAAAAAGTATACAGTGGTTGGGGCATGCATGGATTTTTTAGCCCCCATTGTCAATGGACTTATGACCTTCTTCGCTTGGTATGTGTTGGCGGGAACTGAGTTTGGTTGTGGCAGCACCCATGACAGGAAATGCAATGGATCATTGAAACTATAGTCTAACCAGCTATACTTAGCCTTCAGGATGAGCAGCTCAAGCACAAAACGTAGCAATGTCCAATGTGTCGGACAGCCCTTTTTAACACCATACACAGTCTCCTTCGATGCTTTTGTCACCCTTTCTAAATTTTCTAGATCTTTCGGGCTATTTAGTAAAATCTCTGGTCCAAGGGCTCGAATCATGTCCTTCAAATCATCTTCATCCCTGACCTGTGCTCTACCATCGTTATTGGCACCACCTTTGTCGTTACTATCCCAACCACCAGTATTACCACCTTGTTTATTGCCAAACTCAAAATCCATTCGTGCATCAAGCTCTGCTGAATATTGGGACAGGGATTCTATGGTTTCGTCATCGTATTCCTCCTCATCCTCGTCGTTAACAATAACCGTTTCACCCTGATGAATCCACACTGTATAGTCCTCAACAAATCCTCGCATAATCAAATATGATCTGATGATAGTCACATCTGTCCATGCCATACGATTTTTGCAATCTTTATAGGGGCAAATAATTATATCCTTATTCTCTTTCAATGTCGTTGCATGCTTCTTTGCGGCTTCAATAAATTTATCCACCTCTTCATAGAAACCTGCCTTGAACCTTAACGAACCATACATCCAAGAGTTCCTGTACTCCATCTTTTATGACAACAACAAAACAAACATTGAAGGACTACTTATTCAGATATATATAAAAGTGAATCAAATTAATAATTACTTGAGAATAATTGTATATACTTCAGATATATATGAATATAAATCTAATATAATTACATGAAGCATACAAACACACCATGGTAGAGGAAAATTAATTAATGATCCATTTATCCATAAATAATTAAAATACATATTTATTGATTATAATAAACAATTTCAAAGACAACAATTAGCAACAATTATACTTTACCCAATATTTTTCATACAAACCCTAGTCCAATTTTATCAAACATAAATTTACAAAAACAAAATTAATAAAAAAATCAAACCCTAGATCTAGATCTACATGCACATAAAACATGCATAAAACTAACTAATTGTTCACTAAAATCAAGAAACATGGACCAAGTAAGGGTATGATCTTGTTCCCCTCTCTAATTTACCTTAGTACATTTAAAACTTGGATCTAATTTGTTCATAAGTAGCTAAAGCACCATAGAAGAGAGAGAAAAACAAAACTCTAATTACTCACTAACCAACCATTAAAACTTAAAAAAAAAGTGTGGAATAGCATTTTTTTACCTTCTACAACCTCTCCACCAAAGGATTTGAGACGAAAACCCTCCCCTCTTAGTAGAATAATTTTTGGAGGTGCCCAAGACCTCCACACCTTTCTTTCACGGGTTGAAGTGAGTGACTCGAGGAGAAAGAATGTGTTGCAGTTATTTTATATGTGGGTCATTTGTAGGGACGGCTGATGATTGAGCCGCCCCTACAAATCGGAGCTATTTATAAGGGGTATTTGTAGGGGAGGCTCAATCACCAGCCGCCCCTACAAATAACAACTCCGGAGGTAGCTGGTGATTGAGTCGTCCCTACAAATCAAACCCTATTTACAGGGGCGGCTCGTATCACCAGTTGCCCCTGCTGTTCTATTTGTAGGGGCGGCTAGTGTCTGGACACCCGAACACGCCAATATAGGGGCGGCTCTATCACTAGCCGCCCCTACAAAAAATTCAAATCGTTGCTAAAAATCATTTTTTAGGTAGTGGGTGACAGTGACATCACATAACATGCATACGAATTGACGAGCAGGCAGAGCCCAGAGGTTGTGTCCTTGTGAAAGGATCGTAACCGTTATCAGCCTGTTCGTTTGCTCGTAAACGATCGTAAATTTCTAGCTAGGAATAGTGTTTTTTTCTTACACCAAACCAACCAGCAATAAATAATCCACGATCGTTTAGCATTGAGAACGAAGTTACCAACTCCTGGACGCCACTGTGGGACTGTACCAAGATTCGAGCACGGTGTCGTCCATGTATTTTTTGAGGTCTATATACAAGCTCAAAGTAAGTTCTAACTTCTACGTCAAACAATCCAAGTTTGAGTAAAATTAAACAAAGCGTCGTCATTAGAACTACATGAAAAGGACTTTCGTAGTTTAGTTTCTTTGATGTGCTAGATGCTATGATTGTTCTATATGAATTTTGCTAAAATTGGGGCTCATTTGACAAAACTTCTAGAGCGAAGCCTTTTTCGGAGGAGCCGAAGCCAGCCTTTAGAATAGTTTAGCTTAGAAGGTTACAATTGCAATACCTTGACTTAAAACAAGCTCATAATAAATATTTATATTTGTAAACATGGAATTCAATAACAAAGCGAAAACCCATGTTAAATGGAATCTTTCTAGTAGTAGAGCTGATCCTTCAATAGCAAGACACTTGTGTTAACTTCGTTAGGGGGTGTTTGGGATTGCCCCACTCTATGTTTTTTAGCCAAACAGGTTCAGCTCCAGTGTGCTACGTAGCTCTGCTGAAAAAAAAGATGAAGCTGTGCGAGCACCTAAAGTGATGCTTCACAAACTCTAGGTTTTTATGGAGCTACTCCACGATGTAATTTGTGGAGCAGAGTTCATGAAGCAGTCCCAAACACGCCCATTTCAAAACTTTTGGCCCAACTCTGAAATATAGGTATAGTGTATGTGCATATAGTGTACTCCCTCCTTCCCTAAAAAGAGTCGCTATGGAAATCACGCTGGCCAAACTTTCTCAACTTTGACTAGGTTTATAGAAAATAAATGCAACATTTATATCTCCAAATAAATTTATTACGAAAATATATTCAACAATCTACGTAATGATACTAATTATGTGCTATAGATATTAATATTTTGTTAAATATATTGGTCAATGTTAAAAGTTATTGACTTTTCGGGAAGCGAGAATAACTTTTTTTTAGACGAAGGGAGTACAAGGGAGTACGTGTATATGTTTGTAAGGATGTAGCATGTTATATGTACATCCAGCAATAAAATGCAAATAACAACCAAATCAGAATATATACATTATTACAAGACAAACAATATCTAGTCTCAAACATTATCAGCATGTTCGTTTCGTCGTAAATGATCGTAGATTATTTACTGCTGGTTGGTTTGGTTGATTTAGTGTAATAGATGGCTGGTTTGGTGTAAGAGAAAAATGATCGTATACGACCGTATAAGCCCGAACAGGATGTATATTGATATCGTCCGCTCGGGGCTGACAGCAGCCTGACATGGAAATGGAACCGACGAATTGAGGACATTCATGGCTCACCAATCCCACAACAGCCGCCTGCGGCCTGCCCACCCAGCACATGCGTCGCCATGAAGGTCCATATCGCTTCTGAGCTTACAAGTACGTAGCGGTTACTGGAGAAAGTCTGAAGCCACGAAACAAACCAGCAGACACTCCGGCGAGTTGTCACCCTTGCACACACAATGCCGGGCGCCACGGGAACCAACGGCGACAACGAGGTAGTCCACGACTTCTCCCCGCTCCTCCTGGTTTACAAGAGCGGCCGCCTCGAGCGGCCCCTCATCATGCCGTTCGACCAGCCCGGCCACGACGCCGCCACAGGCGTGGAGTCCAAGGACGTGCCCCTCTCGCCCTCCACCTTCGTGCGGCTGTACCTCCCGCCCGAAGCCACTAGCTCAGGCGACGACGACGTTGAGAAGAAGAAGGCCACCAAGCTCCCCGTCGTCGTCTACTTCCACGGCGGCGGCTTCGTGATGGGTTCGGCGGGCTCCTGCGTGTACCACCACTTCGTCAACGACCTCGTCGCCGCCTGCCCCGCCGTGGCCGTCTCTGTCGACTACCGCCTCGCGCCGGAGCACATGCTCCCCGCCGCGTACGAGGACTCCCTGGCGGCTCTCAAGTGGGTGCTCTCTGCAGCGGACACGTGGCTGGCGACGCACGGCGACCTCGCCCGCGTGTTCCTGGTCGGCGACAGCGCCGGCGGCAACATCTGCCACCACCTGGCCATGCACCCGGACGTCAAGCAGGGCGCGTCGGGCGGCCTAAAGGGCATCGTGCTCATCCACCCGTGGTTCTGGGGCAAGGAGCCCATCGGCGGGGAGCAGGAGCACCGGAGGCCCCGGGCGAAGCGCGCCGAGGCGGAGGGCCACGGGAGGAAGAAGCACATGTGGGAGTTCGTGTGCCCCGGCGCGGTCGACGGCGTGGACGACCCCCGGATGAACCCGACGGCGCCGGGCGCGCCGGCGCTGGAGAGCCTGGCGTGCGAGAAGGTGATGGTGTGCGTGGCCGAGGGAGACCACCTCCGGTGGCGCGGTAAGGCGTACGCGGACGCCGTGGCGCGGGCGAAGAAGGTTGGCGAGTCGCCGGCGGCGGCTGTGGAGGTGTTGGAGTCGGAGGGGGTCGGTCACGTCTTCTTCCTGCTGGATCCCGAGATGGAGGAGGCCAAGGAGCTCCTCGGCAGGATCGCGGCGTTTGTCAGTGCGAAGTGAACCAGCATCGAGCTGGAGGATGAAGATGCATGCATTGCATACACGCCGGGCACGCTGCGTTGATCTGTTGGTCTGCCGGAGCGCCGCGTGCAGCCGACCATGCAGCAGTGCATGTACCGTACGTAACGTTAATAGAGACGGGCATGTGTGTGTACTAGTATCGCAGTCTTTCTTTTTTTTCCCCATGGGTACGTGAGGACCAGTGAATGTAACCGCGTCGTACGTGTCATGTGATGTGGTGAAGGTGAATACTACCACGCCCTGCCCTGAATTCCATGGTTTGTTGCTTGCTTTCAGTGCTGTGTTACTCCTCTGCTCTGTGACAAGCTTCGAACAGGTGGCCTGCTGACTCGATCCCCAGTCTGCACCGTGTGCGCCGCTGTCCGCTTGGATTAACGCCACCGTATGGGCGAGGACGTGAGGCCACGAACTTGCATGCAAGAACCATTGAATGTCGTGAAGGTGCGCAGCGTAGCCCTTGTCTCAACCACGACGAGAAATTTCGATATTTAATAAGGGAGGCGTTATATTTCAGTCGTCTCATATCTCCTACAATTAAAAAGAATAAAATATAGATATTTTTTAGTGTGATATTTATTTCAGGTCTGTCTCTCCCCAGCGATCCCCACCTCCTGTTCACGCGCAAGTCGCTTTAAAAATGAAAAGCCGCAATCAACGCACCCCCTCCCCCCGCGATGGATCCATCCCCACCCTACCTCGACGCCGTCGTCCTCGCTGATCCCACACCCCGCTGGATCCCACGGGCCGCCGCTGCGCGTGCCGCTCCCCATCCCCATCCCTGCACCCCGCACCACTGTCGCCCTCTCCCCTCGTGCGCTTCCACGCTCACGCCACCGTCGACGGGTCGGCATAGCCGAGGTGGAGGCGCTTGCCGTAGGCAGGAGCTCCGAGAAGGCCAGCAAGTACAACGCAAGCGAGGCAAGCCACCAGGGCGAGGGCGTCGGCCAACAGGCGGGGCAAGGGCACCTTCCAGGCCGCCGCCGGCCACCCAAGCGAGGGCGACGCCGGGCCGTCGGCCCCGAGACCACCAGGCGATGGAGCGCCTCCGCCTCAGATCCAACCCCCACCGATACGAAGGCACAGGAGCTAGGGTTTCAATCATCCATGAGAAGGAGAGCGAAAAACGGTGGCACAACATGGGAGCCCCTGCGCGCGTGCGGCCACACCCTAGCGGCGTGCGGGAGGGCGCGCGACCACACCCGGAGGCGCGTGGGACGGGGAGCGTGGTGTGGGCTCGGAGCGCGACGGACGCAATCGTGCACGACATCCCCGTCGCCGCGGCTCTCCATCCCTGTTGTGCGATCTAGATCCAGGTCCGTTCTCTCTCCCTCCCTCCCCGTAGCTCCTAAATCCGTCCGCTTAGGGTGTAGTTGATTTCTCCATGGACGAAAATCTAATCCAATCTGTCGGTTTTCTATTCATTCATTTTGCTTCTGATTTGTTGCCCTGGTGGCTTATAGTTAATTAATTGCTGCTTCCATATAAAGAATATGCTTGGATGGATGGAGCCTGATTGGATTGTGCGGAACTGCGGGTGCTTGGGTGGCGTGGAATCAAATACATATATGGACGAAATGAAAGGCAAAGCACAACAGATTGGAGATGGCCTTGGCGCATAAGCACTAGAAAGAGTCACTGTGAAATTACAGGTAAAAGGTACTGGAGAAATTAATTTTATTTTAAACCCATTTAGATCACCTGGAGATCAACTTACTATTCTTAATTGGCACCTTTGCAGTTCTTTTAACTAATGCAATTGCATGTGTGTAACACCCTAAAATTTGAATTCTTTTAAAAATAGTAAATTTGATTTAAATATACAATTATATGTGCAATTCAAATTAGGAAGTAATATTTCTTTTATAAAATTAAAAGAAAATGCAAGAATAGAAACATGTGATGCATTCATGCTATTGCGTATTTATTTCTGTGACGGGTGTTTTATTCAAATGCTAAAAGATTTTAAAAACCTTTTGAAATTGAGTTTGAAAATGTTATTTATAAAAAGAAAAAGGAAAATTTCCTTCCATTCCTCCCTTCCTCAGATTCGGCCCGCTGGCTTTTCTCCTTCCCGCGGCCCAGCACCGCAGCCAGCAGCCCAGCTCACCTTCCCTTCCCCGCTCGGCCCAGCCACGCGCTCAGCCCAGCCCAGCAGCCGCGCGCTCCGCGCCGGCCCGGCAACTGCCGCGCCGGCCCGGCAACTGCCGCGCCCAGCCGCTGACGCCAGGGCCCCATCTGTCGGCGCCGCCCCCAACCTCCCGCATCCAGCGCCCGCTCCCGGTCAAGGCGGAACCATCGCCATGACGCGCGTCGTGGGCGCGCCCCCGCTCCCTCGGCCTCGTTAAAAGGCAGCCGAGCCCCCCTCGCGCGCCCTCCTGCTGCCCCCGCTCCATTTTCGCCTCGTCCCGGCCGTAACTGCCGCACGGAGGAGCCCCGCCGACCACCGTCCTCGCCGTCCGCGTCGCCGTCGTCTCCGAGCCGTCACCGCCTCCGTTTTTCGCCCGTGGTGAGCTCGTCGTGGTCCCCTCTCTCTCCCCATGCATTTCTTTTCGAGTTTCGTGGCTTTTTAGCGCCCTTACCGCGCGCGCCAGTGAGCTTCACGCCGCCGGCCATGGCTTGCCTCGCCGGAGTCACTGTTCCGGCCGGCCGAAACCCCCAGGCTAATCCGAACCGTCCATCGCGCGATCAACGGCCGGAAATAGAAGATACCCCTTCGGGGGTAAATTTGCTAAAGAGTCCCTGGATTTTTCTAAGTCCTAACCCGCCGTCCTTAGCGTATTTCTCCGAATGCGCAAACCCGTTTAGAAAGCGTAAACTTCGCTGTTTAAGTCAAAAGTACGCTTTCAGTATTTACAGAAATGCCATTCGAACTGTTTCGCTTATAGAATTGTCGTTTTAACTCCGAATTGATCCATTCAAATCGCGTTAGCTTCGTAATTTCATAAGCTACATGTTGGAGCTACTGTTAGTCAAGTTTGGAACTTTTTAATTTCATGATTAGAATTAATTAAATATAGGGCTTTTGGAAAAACCGTTTTAATCATAACTTTCGCATTTTAGCTCCGTTTTTTGTGAACTTCGCGTTGACGTGATCGTAGCGAAACGTAGATCAGTTTTACAAACATTTTATTTTGATTTCAATACTGTTGGTGTACTGTTCTAATGATAGGAGTGTTTGCCTTGCATGAATGCTTTTGGAATGTTGTATGTTGCCGTGTTGGTCGCGTTCAGACGGTGAGGAAAACGTTGGAGACCAAGAACTCTTCGACGACCAGCAGGACCAGCACGAGTTTGTGAACCAAGGCAAGTATAACATGGGCCTTCCTTGATGTCCTATTTCACTTTAATCAATTACCCATTGCATGTGTCTAAATTTGATACCCGTAAGGACATCCTAGTGATTGTTATCCTGTTTCTTGTCTCCTATGGGTTAAATGCATATGGGTAGATGGCTAGTGCTCTAACTGAACATGATATACATATTGATGAATGATACTATGGAACAAAGTGAGTAACATGAATTATAACAACTGTTCCATAGGGCGAAAGTGCAAATGACCTTTGTTCATGTTGCTCCCGGCCCTCCATAAGGACTTATCTGTCGGCAAAAGCTGGGACTGACAGTGCAACCGGGAGAGTCATATGGCTCTGACTTTAGCTCAGTAATAGGATCTTTCCTAACTAGTTAGAGGTTACCTTTTTGGCGCAAATGGGGCTTGCCACTTTGGGTATAGGGCTGCCTCTGTTCCTATGAGTATAGCCGCGATGGATTTGTGCCATAGGAAAGGGGGGGTCCCTACATCTGCCTACCAAGGAAACCTAGCGGCCCTAACTTGTTAGGGAAACCTATGAAATGGCTTCATAGTGTACCCTGCCCGTTCACCTTGGAAGTGACATGGGAGTAATTAACCCGGGCATATGGGGATCACGACTCGCGATGAATGTGCACCACCTCTGCAGAGGGTAACAAACTGTTATAACAGCCGTGCTCACGGTTACGAGCGGCCCGGAAAACTCACAGAATAATTGGATGCTTGATGACGATCAATTAAGTTGTTCTATGATGAATTATGGTAATCTTGACCCCGTTATATGTTCTTATGGGAATTAATTGGGAGCTTAAGCATAACTTGATAATACTTGAGAATAAAAGTTTGACCTACTAAAAATGCTAACTGCAGTAAACCAGAGTCTATCCTTTTGAGCTTCATAACCCCATGTTAGCTTGCTAAGTACGGAATGTACTTACACTTGTTTATTTTCTTTACTTGGATAAAAATCCCGGATGGGTAACAGATGACAACGGGTATGAGGATTTCCCAGAGGATTATTAGGCTTGTGGTCAACCAGTTGACCTTCCCTGTGATGACTGCCATGAGAGTTTATTCTATTTTTATTATTCTGCTGTGATGTATGAGACTAAGTTCGATTATAACTCTGATGTATGTGACACTGTGATGATACTATTGTAATTTGTCAGCTTGTGTGTGTGATTGAATCCTGGGCACACACGAGTTTAGTGCATTCAATTTTATCCTTAAAATTGGGTGTGACAAATTGGTATCAGAGCCGTGTTGACTGTAGGACGCAAGCCTAGTTAGAAAATGGTCGTTTTAGCAGCTTTGCTCCTCTGGTTTCTTGCTTACTGACTTATCCTTGCTATTTGATTAAAACATTTATGTTTTTCATACCTTAATCTATTATTTAAAATTGTTGATTCTAATTTCTATCTCACTTTAAATCTATAGATGTCTCATAATCCAAAGACTGCTCGACTCAGCACCGCCGGCTATCGTGCCATGTTCACCCCACGTGCCCCACCAGCGGAGAGGGAGATTGTGATCATCTCCGACGATGAGGAGATGGCTACACCGACGCCTACACCTACTCCTACACCAGTCGCTGTGCCCATCTACCCCGTGGTAGCTACACCTGAGGAGTCGACGGCTACTTCCCCCACACCTGCACCCGCCCCAGCTGCCCCCGTGGAGGACGAGGAGATTGGCTGGAAGTGCAAGTACTACTTCAAGCCAGCTCCAAAGACAGCCTACTACCACACTCTTCTCACCCACGTGCTGGACGACTACTTCCCCGACTTGCACGCCTCCATCAGCTATCACTGCGCCGAGTACAAGCACCCACTGGAGGCTACCTTCTGGAAGGTAGAGCTAGTGGTCACCACATGGAATGATATCATCAATGGACATGAGGTGGAGACTGTCCACAGTGCCCCTGCCAGGAGAGCCCATGCTTTGGATGGCATGGAGGATGCAGCACAGAATGCCTACATCCACTACCATGGTCGTCGCTTCGAGGCCATGAGGGAGGATCGCTTCAGGTTCCTTCCTCGAAATGATCATGAGGGTGTTTGGCAAGTTTTGGCTCCACCAGAGAATGACCCCACTTTGGAGGCAACGGTGCAGCATGTCCACGCTATGCAGGGAGTGGATGATGAGGTCAAAGGAGAACTATGTGCATCTCAGAGGGCGCAGAGACGTCTTCAGAAACAAGTGGATGAACTTCGAGCACAGCTGGGACAGCCTTCAATCTACAAGAAGAAGCGCCGTTCTTTCACCATGATTGACACCGCTCCATAGGTGTTAGGTGCCTTGATCTAGATTATCACGTCGTTAGTTCGTGTCCTTATTTAGTCTTGTTGGTCTTGTGAACTTGGTTGTTTAGATGTTTGATTTGTGAACTTGGTTGAGTTGGTATTTTGCTTGATTGCTGGAAGTTTGTGGGCATGTCCACAACTTCCTTAGATTGGAACTTTAAATTTTAGAATGAAATCTTAATGCAGAAGTATCATTTTATCTTATCTCTGCTGTGCTGACTTCTGGAGCAGCCTGTGTTCTTTATCTGGTAACTCGAAATCTGGGATGATAAAAATTCTGAAATTTTTGTGGAGATAACTAGACCTCTGTATCTCTCAAGTGTCTTTGGAATCACGTCAATAGCTATTCAGGTTTGGGAGATATAATTGGCACAAGTTGATGTTCCTGCGCTGTCTGGAACTCAGAACAGTTTCGGTTTAGCTCTATTTTTGACTATGTGTGAGTTCGAATCTGTAAAAATGGTCTAAATGAAAGTTGTAGCTGATGTCCTAAGCTTTCTAACGAATCTTGGTGCACCTCTGTTGGATCTCTGAAACTCGAGTTATAACAGTTTTACTGAACTGCTGAGTTTGAATCTTGCCCAGAAAATTTTCAGCATTGTTTCTTATCTCTTGTAAGTTCTCTATAATTGGAAAAATCCCTAAATTTTGCACATTTGTTGGAAAACAGATGGCCGCAAGAGGAGGAAGGGGCAGAGGCCGTGGTCGTGGGCGTGATGCTCTTATGAATCCACCACCGCCACCTGTGACCATGGAGCAGATTTTGGGAATGCAAGCGCAGCTGATGCAAGCTATGATGCAGCGCTTGGACAATGAACCTGCAAGAGGTCCACCGTCTGTCCAGGTTAGAGATAAGCGTGGAGAGTTTATGAAAGGTCGTCCACCGGTGTTCACACATGCCACAGACCCTATGGAGGCCGATGACTAGTTGCGTGCTGTGGAGAAACAACTGAACATAGCACAATGCAATGACCTGGAGAAAGTGTTGTATGCTTCCGGGCAACTCCAAGGAGCTGCTCAGGATTGGTGGGAATCATTTCAGTTTGGACATCCCAACAATGCTCCTGATATCACTTGGCAGGAATTTAAGGACAGTTTCCGATCATACCATATTTCTGATGGACTAGTGGAACTGAAGCAGGAAGAATTCAGATCTCTCAAGCAAGGATCAATGACTGTGGCGGAATATCGGGACAAGTTTGCACAACTATCTCGCTACGCTCCTAATGATGTGGCAGATGACAAGGATAAGCAGCGCCGTTTCCTCAAGGGACTCTATGATGGACTGCAGCTCCAGCTGATGTCTAATACTTATCCTAACTTCCAGTCTTTGGTGAATCGCGCAATCGTGATTGATGATAAGCGCAAGGAGATGGAAGCTAAGAAGAGAAGGCTCCAAGGGCAAGCTTCTGGAAGCAACACTCGCCCGCGTGCTTATCCCCAGCAAGGTTTCCAGCAGAGGAATCAAGGACCAACTCATCAGGGAAACCATGGTCAGTATCCTCAGCGGAACCAGTTCCAGCAATGCCCTCAGTTTCAGCAACAGTTTGGAAATCAGCGTCCCCCGCAATAGACTGGCAATCCTGCAACATGCCAGGGAGTGCCTAACAATGCTCCTGTGAAGAGTGGTGCACCCAACAATCCCAATGCCTGTTACCGATGTGGAGAAGTAGGTCACTATGCTCATTAGTGTCCTAAGAAGCAGAACCAACAAGCACCTCAGAACCAGGCCAACAATCAGAAGTTCAACGCCCGACCACCTCTCACAGCGAAGGTGAACTATGTGTCATCTGATGCAGCTCAGGAGACGCCTGAGGTCATGTTGGGTACGTTCAGTGTCAACTCTATTTCTGCTACCGTACTTTTTGATTCTGGTGCTTCGCATTCTTTTATCTCCCAAGCTTTTGTTAGAATGCATAGCATACCTTTGTGTGCCATGAAAAACCCAATACTAGTGAATTCCCCGGGAGGTAGTATGCCCGCTTCTTATTGGAGCCCCTCAACTAGCATTTCCTTAAGGGGGGTAGACTTCAAGGTGAAGCCTATTGTTTTGAGAACGGCGGGAATTGACCTTATCCTGGGAATGGATTGGATGAAACAACACCGGGCAGTGATACAGTGTCAGGAGAAATCTGTGGTTGTGACATCACTCAATGGGGATAGAATCTGTGTAGAAGTAGTAGTGCAAGCTCAGCCTACAGCCACAGTGAATCAGCTAGATGGTGAAATCAATGAACAAGATCGTGTCGTGGAGGAATTTCCGGATGTCTTCCCCGATGACTTGCCAGGTATGCCACCTGACCGAGACATTGAATTCATTATTGAATTATTACCTGGAACTGCACCAATAGCTAAACGTCCATATAGAATGGGAGTTAATGAATTAGAAGAGCTTAAGAAACAACTAAAAGAGTTGCAAGAAAAAGGTTTCATACGCCCCAGTTCTTCCCTGTGGGGGGCACCTGTGATCTTTGTGGATAAGAAGGATGGTAGTCAACGGATGTGTGTGGATTACCGCTCACTTAATGAGGTTACCATCAAGAATAAATACCCTTTGCCTAGGATAGATGATTTGTTTGATCAGTTGAGAGGAGCTCATGTGTTCTCCAAGATTGATCTCCGATCTGGTTATCATCAGCTTAAGATTCGGAACTCGGATATACCCAAGACAGCATTTACAACACGGTATGGATTATATGAGTACACCGTTATGTCTTTTGGATTGACCAATGCACCTGCATACTTCATGTATTTGATGAATAAGGTGTTCATGGAGTTTCTGGATAAATTTGTGGTAGTATTCATAGATGACATACTAATATTCTCCAAGACTGAAGAAGAACATGTGGAACACATAAGGATGGTTTTGCAAAAGCTTAGAGAACATAAGTTGTACGCTAAACGGAGCAAGTGTGAGTTTTGGTTAAAGGAAGTCTCTTTTCTAGGTCATGTTGTCTCCAACGGTGGAATAGCAGTGGATCCAGGCAAAGTGCAAGATGTACTGAATTGGAAACCACCAACTACTGTAAGTGAGATTCGAAGCTTTTTGGGATTGGCTGGTTATTACCGAAGGTTCATTGAAGGCTTTTCTAAGCTAGCCAAGCCTATGACAGCTCTGTTGGAAAAGAATGCTAAGTATGTATGGTCGGATAAATGCCAGGCAAACTTTGAAGAGCTAAAGAAGAGATTGACTACAGCTCCAGTATTAATTTTGCCCGATTTAAACAAGAACTTCTCTATATATTGTGATGCATCCCGTTTGGGTCTTGGATGTGTGCTTATGCAAGAAGGAAGAGTGGTTGCATATGCATCTAGACAACTAAGGAAGCATGAGTTGAATTATCCTACTCATGACTTGGAATTGGCAGCGGTGGTTCATGCTTTGAAGATCTGGAGACATTATCTGATTGGACATAAGAGTGATATCTATACTGATCATAAGAGTTTGAAGTATATATTCACCCAATCAGATCTGAATCTAAGACAACGTCGTTGGTTGGAATTGATCAAAGACTATGATTTGGAAGTGCATTATCACCCAGGAAAGGCAAACGTCGTAGCTGATGCACTTAGCAGAAAGAGTTATGCCAATGGTATTCAGACAACATCTATGTCAGTAGAGTTGTGTGCTGAAATGGAGTATCTCAACTTGAGTCTGGTCACTAATGCAATGGAATTGGTGATAGAGCCTACTCTAGAGCAGGAGATACGCAAAGGTCAATTGGAGGATGAAAAACTTAAAGAGATAGCAGAGAATGTAGTGCTTGGAAAGGCACCCGGATTCAGAATGGATGAGAATGGAACCCTTTGGTTTGGGAAAAGGATATGTGTACCGGAAGTGAAAGCTATCCGAGATGCAATTCTGCAAGAGGCCCATGAGTCTGCTTATTCTATACATCCCGGAAGTACCAAAATGTACTTGGCTCTCAAAGAAAAGTATTGGTGGTATGGTTTGAAGAGAGATGTGGCAGAATATGTGGCTTTGTGTGACACTTGCCAAAGAGTGAAAGCTGAGCATCAAAGACCTGCAGGGTTACTACAACCAATGAAGATCCCTGAATGGAAATGGGAAGAAGTGGGCATGGATTTTATTGTAGGATTACCCCGCACTCAAAGAGGTTATGATTCAATATGGGTAATAGTGGATCGACTCACCAAGGTCGCTCACTTTTTACCAGTCAAGACTACTTATAATGGTGCAAGATTAGCAGAGTTATACATGGAACGAATAGTGTGCTTGCATGGTGTTCCCAAGAAAATTGTGTCGGATAGAGGCACCCAATTTACATCGCAATTCTGGCATAAAGTACATAGATCTTTGGGAACAAAGTTGAATTTCAGTTCTGCTTACCACCCGCAAACTGATGGACAGACGGAAAGGATCAACCAGATTTTGGAAGATATGTTGAGAGCCTGTGCACTTCAGTATGGTGATAGTTGGGATAAGAGTCTGCCTTACGCAGAGTTCTCGTACAACAACAGTTATCAAAAGAGCCTCAAGATGGCACCTTTCGAGGCATTGTATGGACGTAAGTGTAGAACGCCTTTGTTCTGGAATCAGACTGGAGAAACTCAAGTGTTTGGTCCCGATGTCCTTAGAGACGCGGAAGAACAAGTGAGAATGATTAGAGACAATTTGAGAGTAGCTCAGTCTCGACAGAAGAGTTACGCTGATAACCACAGAAGAGAGCTGACTTTCGAGATTGGTGATTATGTGTACCTGAAAGTGTCACCAATGAGAAGTGTGAGAAGATTCAATATGAAAGGAAAGTTAGCCCCAAGGTATATAGGACCTTTTAAGATCCTAGAGAGACGTGGAGAAGTAGCTTATCAGTTGGAACTGCCTGAGAGCTTGTCTGGTGTGCACGACGTGTTCCATGTTTCCCAGTTGAAAAAGTGTCTGAGGGTACCAGAAGAACAAATTCCTTTGGAAGAACTTGTTGTCAAGGAAGATCTTACTTATGAGGAGTATCCGATAAAGATCTTGGAAACTGCCGAAAGAGTTACGAGAAGCCGAACAGTAAAGATGTGCAAGGTGCAGTGGAATCGTTACACAGAGGATGAGGCTACTTGGGAAAGAGAAGAGGATCTGAGGAAGACCTATCCCCAACTGTTTGAGTAAGCAATCACCCGAATCTCGAGGACGAGATTCATCTTAAGGGGGGTAGAATTGTAACACCCTAAAATTTGAATTCTTTTAAAAATAGTAAATTTGATTTAAATATGCAATTATATGTGCAATTCAAATTAGGAAGTAATATTTCTTTTATAAAATTAAAGAAAATGCAAGAATAGAAACATGTGATGCATTCATGCTATTGCGTATTTATTTCTGTGACGGGTGTTTTATTCAAATGCTAAAAGATTTTAAAAACCTTTTGAAATTGAGTTTGAAAATGTTATTTATAAAAAGAAAAAGGAAAATTTCCTTCCATTCCTCCCTTCCTCAGATTCGGCCCGCTGGCTTTTCTCCTTCCCGCGGCCTAGCACCGCAGCCAGCAGCCCAGCTCACCTTCCCTTCCCCGCTCGGCCCAGCCACGCGCTCAGCCCAGCCCAGCAGCCGCGCGCTCCGCGCCGGCCCGGCAACTGCCGCGCCCAGCCGCTGACGCTAGGGCCCCATCTGTCGGTGCCGCCCCCAACCTCCCGCATCCAGCGCCCGCTCCCGGTCAAGGCGGAACCGTCGCCATGACGCGCGTCGTGGGCGCGCCCCCGCTCCCTCGGCCTCGTTAAAAGGCAGCCGAGCCCCCCTCGCGCGCCCTCCTGCTGCCCCCGCTCCATTTTCGCCTCGTCCCGGCCGTAACTGCCGCACGGAGGAGCCCCGCCGACCACCGTCCTCGCCGTCCGCGTCGTCGTCGTCTCCGAGCCGTCACCGCCTCCGTTTTTCGCCCGTGGTGAGCTCACCGTGGTCCCCTCTCTCTCCCCATGCATTTCTTTTTGAGTTTCGTGGCTTTTTAGCGCCCTTACCGCGCGCGCCAGTGAGCTTCACGCCGCCGGCCATGGCTTGCCTCGCCGGAGTCACTGTTCCGGCCGGCCGAAACCCCCAGGCTAATCCGAACCGTCCATCGCGCGATCAACGGCCGGAAATAGAAGATACCCCTTCGGGGGTAAATTTGCTAAAGAGTCCCTGGATTTTTCTAAGTCCTAACCCGCCGTCCTTAGCGTATTTCTCCGAATGCGCAAACCCGTTTAGAAAGCGTAAACTTCACTGTTTAAGTCAAAAGTACGCTTTCAGTATTTACAGAAATGCCATTCGAACTGTTTCGCTTATAGAATTGTCGTTTTAACTCCGAATTGATCCATTCAAATCGCGTTAGCTTCGTAATTTCATAAGCTACATGTTGGAGCTACTGTTAGTCAAGTTTGGAACTTTTTAATTTCATGATTAGAATTAATTAAATATAGGGCTTTTGGAAAAAAACCGTTTTAATCATAACTTTCGCATTTTAGCTCCGTTTTTCGTGAACTTCGCGTTGACGTGATCGTAGCGAAACGTAGATTAGTTTTACAAACATTTTATTTTGATTTCAATACTGTTGGTGTACTGTTCTAATGATAGGAGTGTTTGCCTTGCATGAATGCTTTTGGAATGTTGTATGTTGCCGTGTTGGTCGCGTTCAGACGGTGAGGAAAACGTTGGAGACCAAGAACTCTTCGACGACCAGCAGGACCAGCACGAGTTTGTGAACCAAGGCAAGTATAACATGGGCCTTCCTTGATGTCCTATTTCACTTTAATCAATTACCCATTGCATGTGTCTAAATTTGATACCCGTAAGGACATCCTAGTGATTGTTATCCTATTTCTTGTCTCCTATGGGTTAAATGCATATGGGTAGATGGCTAGTGCTCTAACTGAACATGATATACATATTGATGAATGATACTATGGAACAAAGTGAGTAACATGAATTATAACAACTGTTCCATAGGGCGAAAGTGCAAATGACCTTTGTTCATGTTGCTCCCGGCCCTCCATAAGGACTTATCTGTCGGCAAAAGCTGGGACTGACAGTGCAACCGGGAGAGTCATATGGCTCTGACTTTAGCTCAGTAATAGGATCTTTCCTAACTAGTTAGAGGTTACCTTTTTGGCGCAAATGGGGCTTGCCACTTTGGGTATAGGGCTGCCTCTGTTCCTATGAGTATAGCCGCGATGGATTTGTGCCATAGGAAAGGGGGGTCCCTACATCTGCCTGCCAAGGAAACCTAGCGGCCCTAACTTGTTAGGGAAACCTATGAAATGGCTTCATAGTGTACCCTGCCCGTTCACCTTGGAAGTGACATGGGAGTAATTAACCCGGGCATATGGGGATCACGACTCGCGGTGAATGTGCACCACCTCTGCAGAGGGTAACAAACTGTTATAACAGCCGTGCTCACGGTTACGAGCGGCCCGGAAAACTCACAGAATAATTGGATGCTTGATGACGATCAATTAAGTTGTTCTATGATGAATTATGGTAATCTTGACCCCGCTATATGTTCTTATGGGAATTAATTGGGAGCTTAAGCATAACTTGATAATACTTGAGAATAAAAGTTTGACCTACTAAAAATGCTAACTGCAGTAAACCAGAGTCTATCCTTTTGAGCTTCATAACCCCATGTTAGCTTGCTAAGTACGGAATGTACTTACACTTGTTTATTTTCTTTACTTGGATAAAAATCCCGGATGGGTAACAGATGACAACGGGTATGAGGATTTCCCGGAGGATTATTAGGCTTGTGGTCAACCAGTTGACCTTCCCTGTGATGACTGCCATGAGAGTTTATTCTATTTTTATTATTCCGCTGTGATGTATGAGACTAAGTTCGATTATAACTCTGATGTATGTGACACTGTGATGATACTATTGTAATTTGTCAGCTTGTGTGTGTGATTGAATCCTGGGCACACACGAGTTTAGTGCATTCAATTTTATCCTTAAAATTGGGTGTGACAATGTGGGAGACATAACATTGCAGAATTAGTTTGTTAGAAACTGCGAGCACTATGCATAGATGTATTTAAAGAAAATATATTTAACTTTGTTTTTTTCAACCATTCATGTCTGAAAAAGCATTCTGATACTTTCTTGGAGCCTACGAACTTAGGGACGACCAATTAGTTCGAAAGTAAGATCTAAACTGTAAGAAGCACTTTGCATTTTCAATGTACCTTGATCCAATTTGGTTAAAATATTGTGTTACTCAATTTTTGTTAGCACGGGCAATTTATGTTACTCAATTTTTAAAATTCTAGAGAACTAAGAAAGCAAGGGAAAATTATATGTGGTTCTAATTAAATGAATGTTTATGTAGACTTTTTATTTTATGTAAGTTCCAGTCAAGCCATATTATCTTATCAATTACTATTTTGATGTGCACGATCTTTTTTCATAGAGATTAATCAGACATGGGTATCTATAATGGTAGCATATTTTTTTTGAAAAATTTGCCAGTGTGATCTCATCTTCTTAAATTCTTAATCAGACATTGTTTCAGTTTTGAATATAGTATTGTCAGGAATTTTACTATCTTCATAGCTTCCTGAAATAAAGCCATGAAATGTTAAGGTCTTTCGAAGCTATGCAATTATATTTCTAACTGATATGCTTATTATTGAAGTTAGCTTATGCGTGATGCCAGCTGCTTACACTAGATATCTACTAATGCGCTACAAGAGTGCAATGTGCAGTGGGAGAACTATGATCCAAACACAAGGCACTGCTTGTATGGATTGGTATACGGACTAACTAAATATTTGAATAATTTTCTACATCACTGATCTTCTAATTGTTCTCTTTTTTGTGTCTCTTTTACACACTGAATATTAGTACAGGATGCGTACCTAATAATGCTCGCTTTGGCATCAAATGAACTTCACTTTTCGATTTTGCGTGAAGTCTATTAATCCATCCTCATTGTCAACTCATGGATTCATCCATACTATGATGGTTTTTGGCAAACCACATTTATTTAACTGCATTTAGCAAGCAATAGTGTATTGATGTTAAATGTAGTTGCAGAATTTTGTAAATATTGAGTTCAAGATACTCCTTTTGTTAACTTGAACAAGTGTGAACCGTTAAAAAATGTAGATTCCTCAAGAAAATGTAGAGGATGGTTCCCACGAGTAACTGAAACAACTCCTAGGGACAGTCTCCCAAGAAACCTTATCAAGTTTGTTCCTCTGAGATGATAACAGGGTCTTTCTATTTTTGAATTTTTTATAACACCACCTTCTTGCAGTTTTTTATCATAATATGGGTTCAAAGGGAGTACCTGGAGCTTAATTTGAGGATACCAAACCCAGTTGTCAAAATAGATATCGAGAAGCTTATAGATGATTTCATATTTATTTGTTTCTTAATAGGAAATGACTTCATTCCAGATATTCCTGTTGCTACCAAAAACTCATAGATGATTTTATATTTATGTTTTGATGTACTTCTGTTGCTACCAAAAATAGTTAAAAGACAGGCATGCTGCATATCTCAAAGTTTCAGGGTTGGAAAAGTTTCTTAAGATATCGAGAAGCTTTAGACCTGATTCATCTTTTTATGTTTTAGTCATTCTTAGGTACATGTAACCCGTTGAAAATCATGGTTGCCGCACACTATTTAAAGACTTGACAAACCAGACAAACATAGGTAACTACTGGTCCTTTTATATATAATATTAATGCTTTGTAATGTAAGTAAATGGTATTAATTAGTCTTTTTGTGTCGGTGCAGAAAGTGACCAACACGTAAATATTTATAGTTTTGCCATACGTTGTGATCGGATGTGGCCTAGCACTCAATGACACATGGTTTATACTGGTTCAAGCAACGTGCCCTACGTTTAGTATGAGTCGGTCGATGACTTTATTCCTAAGCCCAGGTGCTCAAAGTTTGTTGTGGAGTTATAAACAGAAGGGATAAAGATGGGGGGTACAAGAGGTCCGGTCGGACTCTGGTCTGAAGGGCCGAGAGTGATGGGAGCTCCGCTATGTGCTAAGTGTTTGAGCGTGTGCTCGAGGTTTGAACCTAGTGGTTCTGCTGTTGTGTGTGAGTGAACTCTAGGATCTATCTATTGGGAGAGAGCGCATCCCCTTTTATAGATGAAGGGAACGGTCTTACAAGCGAGAGGGAGAGAGTATACATCCTAGTGTTAGGCGTTGCCGAGGTAGTTTAGGGATTGGGTGAGATGGAGTCGCGGATCCTAGCATCGGGCGCAACCAAGGCAGTTTAAGGATTGAGCGAGACAGTCGCAGATCCTAGCGTCGAGCGCAGCCATGGCAGTTTAGGGATCGGGCGAGATGGAGTTGCGGATCCTAGCGTCGGGCATAGCCGTGGCAGTTTAGGGATCGGGTGAGATGAAGTCGTGGATCCTAGCATCGGGCATAGCCGAGGCAGTTTTAGGCATTAGGCGAGATAGAGTCACAGATCCTAGTGTTGGGCATAGACGAGGCAGTTTAGGGATCGGGCGAGATGGAGTCACGGATCCTAGCGTCAGGCGTAGCCGAGGCCGTTTTAGGGATCGAGCGAGATGGAGTCGCAGAGCCTGGTGTCGGGCGCAGCTAAGGCATTTTTAGAGGTGCTAGGCGTTCTGAGCCCCAAGCCCTATTGGGTTTGATAGGAGTCAGGTTTGAGTGGGAGTTTTCGTGCGTTACCCTGTCCATGGTTTTTTTTCAACCAGAGGGGCTAGGCTAACATCACTTGCCTCGATGGCTCAAGTGATGTGCTCGGTGAGCTCACTAACAGGCATGTTCGAGTGAAATACGGGTCCATCGTTCATGACGGGGTCAGCATAGCCCTCATATGACATTCCACTGCTCCTTAACCCACAACTCGGTAGATGCCTGGGTCATTCCGGAGACTGACCCAGGTGGCCCGCTGGCCTCCCCTCGATGGAGATTCTATGAGTTTGGCTCGAGGTTAGGATCGAACAAGAAGATTGAGATGACCCTATCTGCTTTAGGGCAGACTAGGCGAGGGCCACTTGGGGCTCATCTGTGTTTTCTCCTCTAGCTCTGTTTCACTCGAGGCGGCCTCAAGCCCTTCGTGGGCCAGCCTTCAAACCCTGGTCAGTCGTTACTCATTTTTGAATGAGACAACTACTGCTTCATGACGCAACATAGAGCGTTATGATGCATTTAACTGCATATGCGATGCCTAAGATGTATGGAATGAATGAATACATGTATAGATGAGTGAATGACAACAGATGAATGAATGATTATATAAAGAAACAGTGGGGGTTGATAATGTTACCTTGATGACTCGAGTGATGGGGTTTGAGGATCTTCATTCAGAAATGTCTGACCGAGATCTACGCTTGTCGTTCGTGATAGAGTCAGCATGGCCCACATAGGGCGTCCCTCTGCTCCTCACCTATCTCTCGGTGTTTGTCTGAGCTGTCCGATCGACTTAGGAAGCCCGATGGTCTCTCCTGGGCAGAGATCTCGTAGTTGGGACTTTCCAAGTCCCACCTGGGAAGGCAAGGGGCCATTTGCGCATGGTAGCACTTTGTTTCTTGCGCCCGATGTGCGGTAGTGGTGGGCCATACCCAGGCCACATCCTGTTTGACCAGGCAGGGTGCTTTCCATCGGTTAGGATGCGTCCTGTCATTTCCCATCCGCATTGAATGGGGAAAGGGAGTGGGTTTCTTGCCCTAATCCTTTCGCCTTTCCTCAACTGCTCTGCTTCTTCTTTAAATAGGGGAAGGGAGAGGGAAAGGAGAACTCATAGACCCATTCATGATTTTGGAGTGCGATGTCAAGCTAGAGGTCATCCAGCATAGATGAGGTGGTGCTGGCCGCCTTCACCGAGAAGGGGCTGCTACTGCTGAAGGAGGTGGTGTGCTGGAGGGTACTACACATCGCTGGCTTCGTCACCATCTATGAGGCTTTCATTGGGATGGAGCCACACGTGGACTCCTTCCAACAAATCTTCTCTAGGCAAGTTTTGTTAGAGGGGAAACCGCTTAGGACTACGCTGGTGGGGGGTTTTGCCCTTGCAGTTGCTCAGGTCGGCTAGTTCATCAAGTTTGATGAGGCATCCTTTAGCCACAGTGGCCATACTTTGGCGGGTAGCGTCCCTGTCCAGGAGCTGCCTCGATAGCATGAGAAGGCCCGGAGCTCCATGTTCTTCTGCTGAGCATCTATGGGTGCGACACCCTTGAGGTACCCATTGCGCTCACCGAAGTTGAGGGAGCAGAACCAGGCGGGGCCCTTGCGGTGGTGGTTATGTCCGGTGGCATGTATCGTGCCCTTACCTTTGGTATCAGCCGATGCCGCCGAGCGGCCATAGTAGTATTTGGAGTAGAAGTAGTCAGCAAATGTAACTGTTAAGTTTGTGGGGGAGCCCCTATGTGAATAGTTTTTGTATCAATGAATACATTAGTTCTGCTTTGTGATAGAATCACTATCCGTTCCTAGCATAGCTTTGTTTTTATCCTTTTTTCGCACCTGCCCGTTTGTTCTGTAGGCTTCAACTTTAAGAACCTAGGCATGGCCCGTGAGGCTTGGCTACTCATAACCATAGGTCATGGCAGGGTGCGCTCGGTCAGGAGTAAAAACAAAGTCACATCGGGTAATCAAAGGAATGGAATGCCCTTTTGCTTGGGCAACGCCCCTTTGTTCGGGTAGAAAGTTTTTACCATGTGATACTAAAAAGAGAGGTAGTATTTAGTATTATACCCTCATGGAGTATTGTACCCTCATGGAGCCCCCGAGCGACCCAGGCTAAAAGTGTTCAGGCTAGGGTGCTTTACAGGAGCAAGTGTTGAATAAAAGCAGTAAGATCAAATTTAGGGAAAAAATGATGTAGCCGTTCAATGTTCTAGGTGTTGGTGAGAATGTTACTGTTATCGTCCTTCAGTCAGTAGGTGCCCGGTCGGATCACCTCAGTCACCATATGGGGACCTTCCCATGATGGAGAGAGTTTGTGCTTCTCCTTCGTTGATTGGGTCCTCTAGAGTACGAGATCACTGACTTCAAGGATCTTCCCCCTAATCTTCCTTTCGTGGTACCTGTGGAGAGTTTGCTGGTAGCGAGCAGAGCGGACGACGGTCGTCTCACAGGCCTCCTTAAGTAGGTCGATTGTGTCTTGTTGAGCCTTTGTGGCTCGATCGTGGTCAAAATCCTTCACTCTTGGGCATCGTTGTCGAGGTCGGAGGGTCGCACTGCTTCAGCTTCGTAGACCAGGAAGAAGGGTGTGAATCCTATGGATCGGTTCGGGGTTGTTCTCAGGCTCTAGAGGATCACTGGGACCTCTACAACCCATCGCCCTATGTACTTGTTGAGTCGGTCAAAGATGCATGGCTTAAGTCCTTGGAGGACCATGCCATTGGCATGCTCAACCTAACCGTAAGTACATGGATGTTCGACCGAGGCCCAGTCGATCCTGATGTCGTATCCATCACTGAAGTCTAGGAACTTCTTCCCGGTGAAGTTAGTCCCATGGTCAGTGATGATATAGTTAGGAACGCCGAACCGGTAGATGATGTCGAGGAAGAATTTGACTGCCTCTTCTGAGCGGATGTTGGTGATGGGCTTGGCCTCTATCCACTTGGTGAACTTGTCGACCGCTATGAGTAGGTGAGTGAAGCCGCTCAGGCCCTTTTTGAGGGGTCCTACCATGACAAGACCCTAGACCGCGAACAGCCAAGTGATGGGGATGGTTTGAAGCTCCTGTGCCGGCAAATGAGTTTGCTGAGCATAGAATTGGCATCCCTCACACTTGTGGACAACCACCTCTGCATCTCATAATGCGGTGGGTCAATAAAAACCTTAGCGAAAGGCTTTTCCAACCAACAACCTCGGGGCCACGTGATGTCTGTAGATCTTAGCATGGAGCTCGAGGAGGCTCTGCTTCCCCTGGTTGGTAGGGATGCACTTCTTGAGCACCCCTGTTGGACTCCATTTGTAGAGTTTGTCACCGAGCACGATGAAGGTCATGGAGCATCGAGTGATCTATCGAGCTTCAGTCCTTTTAGGTGGGAGAACCTCCTCGAGGAGGTAGGCGAGTAGTGGTGCTCTCCAATCGGTTTGATCGAGTGGCAACATGGTGACGTCGACGGGCGATGTCATCATGGAGGCACTGGGTCGGAGCCCCCAAGCATTGACTTGGCATCGGGGTCAAAGCCCCCGAGCGCTAGGTTGGCATTAGGGTGTGTCTGGCTTGGACCTTCTAGGATGTGAGCGGACGGCTCATGGAGACCGTTGATGAAGATCCCGCTTAGAGATGGATCCCTCCTAGCAGCCAATTTTATGAGAAAATCAGTGGCATCGTTGTCCTTAAGGGGGGCATGATGTAGCTCGATCTCCTAGAATTTGTCCTCAAGCTTACGCACCTCTTGGCAGTACGCTGCCATGAGGGGGTTTTTACAGGAGGACACCTTCATGACTTGGTCAACGACCAACTCCGAGTTGCCACGGACAGTGTCACATAGCGCTGAGCTCCATTATGGACCCCTCAAAGTACATTGTCCAGTACTCGTGGGTGATGTCCGGGGTCGGTAGATGGACCTCCATCAATTCGGCGACAAAATGCGCGAGAGTGAAAGCTCTAGTTTTGTTTTGGTGAATTGATGAAACCCTAAGTGCTAACCTAGTTTATCAAGTGATCATGAGATAGGTAGCACATTCCAAGTGGTGAAGCAAATGAAGATCATAACATGATGATGATGCCATGATGATGATCAAGTGCTTGGACTTAGAAAGAAGAAAGAGAAAAACAAAAAGCTCAAGGCAAAGGTATAAACCATAGGAGCTATTTTGTTTTGGTGATCAAGACACTTAGAGAATGTGATCACATTTAGGTTTGATAGCCGTACTATCAAGAGGGGTGAAACTCGTATCGGAATGCGGTTATCAAAGTGCCACTAGATGCTCTAACTCATTGCATATGCATTTAGGATCTAGTGGAGTGCTAACACCCTTGAAAATGTTTGTGAAAATATGCTAACACATGTGCACAAGGTGATACACTTGGTGGTTGGCACATTTGAGCAAGGGTGAACAAGATAGAGTTGAAAAAGAGTTAGTCGGGCTGGTTACAGAGTGACCGGACGCGTCTGGTATGGTGACCAGACATGTCCGGTATTTTGGCGACAAACTCAGCGACCGGACGCATCCGGTCGCCACATCGAACACGTCCAGTGTGACTCAGAAAACACCATGTTCAGCAGAGTAGTCGATCGAATGCTGGCAGCGTCCGGTTCGGTATCACCGGACGCGTCCGGTTGAGCAAGGATGCTTACTGTACTCCACCAGACGCTAAGGCTCAGCATCCGGTCATTTTCTAACAGACATGTCCGGTCAGCCTAGTGGCTTATTGGACTCAATCGAACTCAGTGGCTCAGCGTCCGGTCATTCGTAGTTCTACGTCCGGTCTGAGCATCCGATCGCATGAAAGTATGCAGCAATGGCTATGTTATTTTGAACTGGACGCGTGGCAGTCTAGGAGCTACCAGACACGTCTGGTATGCCAACTGGACGCGTCCGGTATTCACGACCGGTGCGTCCGGTTAGTTGGACTAGAGCGTCCGGTCACCCCGCATTATGCCCAATGAAGGGGTATAACGGCTCTATTTCATGGGGCTTCTATTTAAGCCCCATGGCTGGTTGAAGCTTACACCTTTGGCCATTTTCATTGACATAGCAACCTTGTGAGCTTAGCCAAAGCCCTCCCACTCATCTCCATCATTGATTCATTATCATAGTGAGATTGTGAGTGAATCCAAGTGCATTGCTTGAGTGTTTGCATCTAGAGGCACTTGGTGTTCGTGTTTCGCTGTGGATTTTGCTTGTTACTCTTGGTGGTTGCCGCCACCTAGACAGCTTGGAGCAGCGAGGATCATTGAGCAGAGGTTGGTGATTGTCTCCGGCTCTGATCATGATGATTGTGAGGGGTTCTTGACCTTTCCCTGGTGGAGCGCCAAAAGGTACTCTAGTGGATTGCTCGTGGCTTATGTGATTCTCATCTTGTGTTGGTTGTGTGGCACCCTATTGAGGATTTAGCGTGTGAAGCCAATTAGCGCGTAAACCTCCAAGTGAGTGAATTGCCACAATGAGGACTACCTTGCTGGCAAGCAAGTGAACCTCGGTAAAAAAATCATTGTGTTCATCATTGATTTCAAGGTGATTGGTCTTCATTGTTATTCATCCTTGTAATTGATTGGTTCCTTCATCTACATGGCGGTATAATCTTCTTGATCACTCTCTTTACATTACCGCAAACTAGTTGTCAAGCTCTTTAGTGTAGCTAGTTGTGAGAGCTTGCTTGCTTGGTTGGTGTGGCTCTTTAGTTAGCCTTTGAGAGCACACTAACATAGGGTAGTGTCATAGCTATTGTGTGAATAGATACTATTCAAACTAGAATTGTGGTAGGTGGCTTGCATTTTGAGTAGGCTAGTGCTACACTTGCTTCGCCTCATAATTGTCTAACCATTTTGTTAAGTGTTGTTGTAGAAATTTTTATTAGGCTATTCACCCCCCCTCTAGCCATTAGGACCTTTCAAGTGGTATCAGAGCCGAGGTCATCGGGATTTGAGGCTTAACAACCTTCGGTGTAAAAATGGCTCAAATCAACAACACCAAGAAGCCACCCTAATTTGATAGCACAAATTATCCTTATTGAAAGTCAAAGATGACCACACATATCAAGTCAATCAATAGAAAGGTGTGGAAGGTGGTAGAAACTAAAATTGAGATTGGTGATCCGGAGAATCCCACCGCGGCCGAAGAAGTACTTCTCCAAAACAATAACATTGCTCTAAGTGCTATTCATGATGCAATTGATGAGAGAACATTTGAGCAAATCAAGAATATTGAGATGGCTCATGAGGCTTGGAAGAAGTTGAAAGAATCATTTGAGGGCACTCAAGCCGTGAAGGGTGCAAAGGCTTACATTCTCAAGGAGAAGTTTGCAAGCTTCAAGATGAAGGAGGATGAGAGTGTGCTGGAGATGTTCCATAGGCTTCAAGTGCTTGTCAATGATCTCAAATCACTTGGAGAAGAGGTGAAGGACAAGAACTTCTCCCACAAGTTCTTGAGATGCTTGCCTTCAAGATTTGGTACATTGGTCACCATTCTAGTGAGAAGCAGTTTGGACACCATGACACCAAACCAAGTGTTGGGAGATATAATGACCGATGATACTTATAGAGATGATGATGAGAAGGAAGAAAAGAAGGAGAAGAAAGATGACAAGAAGAAGAGCATGGCATTCAAAGCCACATCATCCAAGGGCAAAGCTAAGCAAGAAACATTAAGTGAAGAAGATGAATCTTGGGATGATGATGATGATGATGAGAAGATGGCTCTCTTTGTCAAGAGATTTGGCAAGTTCATGGTGAAGAAGGGCTACCATGCTAGAAGAAAGAAGTCTTCATCCAAGAACAAAGAAGAGTCAAGAAGGTGCTTCAAGTGTGGAAGCAAAGATCATCTTGTTGCTCAATGCCCATACAATAGTGACAATGATGATGATAACAAGAAGAACAAGAAGAAGGACAAGAAAGAAAAGAAAGAGAAGAAGGACAAGATGGCATTTAAGAAGAAGAAAGGTGGTTCATATGTAGTCACTTGGGATAGTGATGCCTCCTCAAGTGATGATGATGATAGTGATGATAATAAGACCACCAAGAAGAAGGTTCTTGCAAGCATTGCCATCAATGAGAAGCCTTTTCTCTTTGAATCTTCATCATGCTTCATGGCTAAGGCCACTAAGGTACAATCTTGTGATGATGAAAGTGATGAAGAACATGATGATGAAAATGAACATGAAAATGAAAATGATAGTGATAGTGATAATGATGAACCCACTAAAGATGAATTATTTGACATGTTAGAAGATGCTAGAGAACACTTTGACATCAAAAGAAGGGAATGCAAAAGCTTGTGTAAGGAACTAAAAGACCTTAAGCAAGCCTTTGATGAGCTCAATGCATCTCATGAGAGGCTAGAGGAAGCCCATGAGAAGCTTGGCAAAGCTCACAAAAAGCTTGAAAATGCTCATTCCTCTTTTCTTGATGAGCAAAATAAAAAGAAGTATGTTGAAACTTGCAATATAGGTTTAACTTGTGACATAATTGATGAATCACTATCTATGCCTATCATTGTTGCTCCTACTAACCCTTCTTGTAGCACTTCCACTTCTACCTCATCTAGTAGTGATGGTCTCACTTGTGATGCCTCACTAGTGGTTGAGAATGAGAACCTCAAGAAGGAGGTCACTAAGCTCACTCACACCTTAGCTAAGGCTTATGGTGGTGAGGACCGCTTGCTTATGTGCTTGGGTAGCCAAAGATCTTCTCTCTATAAAGAGGGATTGGGCTATACCCCTAAGAAAGGCAAGGCGGCCTTTACTCCTCACAAGACTAGTTTTGTGAAGAATAATGGTCGGTTTTACACTAGTTGCAAGCAAGTTGGTCATAAAGAGCATGAATGCACCAACAAGAGCAAAAATGCTAATGTATCCTCCCTTAAGCTTGATTTATGTTATATCCTTACTAAGGGTACAAATGGTGTAAAGGCTAAGTTCATTGGTAAACCATGGATGGGCTCAAAGAAGAAAGCCATTTGGGTTCCAAAGAGCTTAGTGACTAACCTTCAAGGACCCAAGCAAGTTTGGGTACCTAAAAAGAATTGATCTTCTTTTGTAAGTCAATTACAAAGCCAGAGGAAGGTATTGGGTTCTTGATAGTGGGTGCACTCAACACATGACCGGAGATGTAAGAATGTTCAACTCAATCAACACAAATGACAATGATGGATATGATAGTATCACATTTGGTGACAATGGAAAAGGCAAGGTCAAAGGGCTTGGTAAGATTGCAATATCCAATGACATGAGCATTTCCAATGTGTTGCTAGTAGAGAGCTTGAACTTCAATTTGCTATCCGTGGCTCAATTGTGTGATCTTGGATTCAAATGCATATTTGGGGTAGATGATGTAGAGATCATAAGTGTAGATGGCTCTAACTTGATCTTCAAAGGTTTTAGATATGAAAATCTATATTTGGTTGATTTCAATGCTAGTGAAGCTAAATTATCTACATGCTTGTTCACTAAGTCTAGCATGGGTTGGTTATGGTATAGAAGGCTTGGTCATGTTGGAATGAAATAATTGAATATATTGGTCAAGCATGACTTGGTTAGAGGCTTAAAAGATGTGTTTGAAAAGGATAAGCTTTGTAGCTCTTGTCAAGCCGGCAAACAAGTTGGAAACACCCATCCTAAGAAAAGCATGATGAGCACTAGTAAATCATTTGAGTTATTGCACATGGATGAAGGCCACTTTGAGTGACTTTAGAATCAAGTTCAAGAAAGTGCCATTGCTATGTGACAACGAGAGTGCAATCAAGCTAACCAACAATCCGGTTCAACATGCAAGAACAAAGCACATTGATGTCCACCACCATTTCATAAGAGATCACCAACAAAAAAGGGACATTTGCATTGAGAGTGTAGGCACCGAAGATCAACTTGCCAACATATTCACCAAGCCATTGGATGAGAAAAGGTTTTGCAAGCTAAGGAATGAGTTGAACATATTAGATTTCTCAAATATGTGTTGATGCACCCCCCTCCCATTTACATGACATGCATCTCCTTCGAGCAATCCAAGGTAAAAGTTGATTGGCATGACATACATCTTTGCTAAGGACATGGTTAGTGCATCTAGTCACATTTTTAATTTTATTAGGACCTTTCAAGTGATTCTATTTTATTAGGCTCATTCATGAAAATCAAATAATTTTGATGTCTATATGGTATCACTATTGCTTCTATGCTTGACTTGATCTAGTGGCAGCACATGACATGTTTATGGGCTTGTAAACCTAGTGTTTGATCTAGAAAATGAGCTCTAAGTGTTTAACTCAACATGGTACAAGATAACCCTTATTTGGAGGTGTGAAGAAGCTTGTCCTTGGATCAAACCGAGTTAAATATCTTTGGCAAATGATCTAGATTGGGCCAAATTTAGGGAAATGATCCTCACCCCATTAATTGACATTGATAATCTCGACCCTACAAGTAATACTATCTATATTTAGAACCTTTGTGGTCATTGATGACAAAGGGGGAGAGAAACAAAGATAGTAGTAAAGATAGTGAAAAAGGGGAAGAAATATCATAAAAGGAGATAAACATAAAGATATCTTGATATATGACATAGGGGGAGAAAAGTGAAAAAGGAAAGGGATCAATTAAAATTTTGAGCACACAAGTAGGGGGACCAAGCTCATGAACTAGTATGGTGCATTTGAATGTGCATTTCATATGTTCGCTTGCATGGCATAAGTTCTAAATTTAAAATATCCATCCTTGTGTGATGTATGCTAGTTGTTAGAGTGAATGATGAAATGAAATCACTAGATAACTTTCATTTCCAAATATTTCCAAGTGGTATTGAGCTAACCATGGTGCTAAGGATGGTATATTGGTGCACTCTGATTGGTATCACGCTTTAAAGGTCCATCTTTTATACCTTAGCATCATTTGGTAGACATTGTCTCCTATATTTCCTATCTAAGCATATGTGCAAGCTACAATCCAAACTCTTAGCACATATATAGGGGGAGCAATTGCTACCATTTGGAGTTCATGAAATTTATCCATATCCTTTTACACATGGTAAATATGCTTAGGCAGGCAACATGGATTCAATTGAATTTTATTTCATATCTTTGTATAAGGGTTGTCATCAATTACCAAAAAGGGGGAGATTGAAAGCTCTAGTTTGGTTTTGGTGAATTGATGAAACCCTAAGTGCTAACCTAGTTTATCAAGTGATCATGAGATAGGTAGCACATTCTAAGTGGTGAAGCAAATGAAGATCATAACATGATGATGATGCCATGATGATGATCAAGTGCTTGGACTTGGAAAGAAGAAAGAGAAAAACAAAAAGCTCAAGGCAAAGGTATAAACCATAGGAGCTATTTTGTTTTGGTGATCAAGACACTTAGAGATTGTGATCACATTTAGGTTTGATAGCCGTACTATCAAGAGGGGTGAAACTCGTATCGGAATGCGGTTATCAAAGTGCCACTAGATGCTCTAACTCATTGCATATGCATTTAGGATCTAGTGGAGTGCTAACACCCTTGAAAATGTTTGTGAAAATATGCTAACACATGTGCACAAGGTGATACACTTGGTGGTTGGCACATTTGAGCAAGGGTGAACAAGATAGAGTTGAAAAAGAGTTAGTTGCGCTGGTTATAGAGTGACCAGACGCGTCTGGTATGGTGACCGGACATGTCCGGTATTTTGGCGACAAACTCAGCGACCGGACGCATCCGGTCGCCACACCAGACACGTCCGGTGTGAATTAGAAAACATCATGTTCGGCAGAGCAGTCGATCGGATGCTGGCAGTGTCCGGTCCGGTATCACCGGACGCGTTCGGTTGAGCATGGATGCTTACTGTACTCCACCGGATGCTGAGGCTCAGCGTCCGGTCATTTTCTAACAGACACATCCGGTCAGCCTGGTGGCTTACTGGACTCGATCGGACTCAGTGGCTCAGTGTCCGGTCATTTGTAGTTCTGCGTTCGGTCTGAGCGTCCGATCACATGAAAGTATGCAGCAATGGCTATGTTGTTTTGAACTGGACGCATGGCAGTCTGGGAGCTACCAGACACATCTGGTATGCTGACCGGACGCGTCCGGTATTCACGATCGGTGTGTCTGGTGCTGCGTCTGGTTAGTTGGACTGAAGCGTCCGGTCACCCCGCATTATGCCCAATGAAGGGGTATAACGGCTCTATTTCATGGGGGCTTCTATTTACGCCCCATGGCCGATTGAAGCTCACACCTTTGGCCATTTTCATTGACATAGCAACCTTGTGAGCTTAGCCAAAGCCCTCCCACTCATCTCCATCATTGATTCATCATCATAGTGAGATTGGGAGTGAATCCAAGTGCATTGCTTGAGTGTTTGCATCTAGAGACACTTGGTGTTAGTGTTTCACTATGGATTTCGCTTGTTACTCTTGGTGGTTGCCGCCACCTAGATGGCTTGGAGTAGCGAGGATCGTTGAGCGAAGGTTGGTGATTGTCTTCGGCTCCGATCGTGGTGATTGTGAGGGGTTCTTAACCTTTCCCTGGTGGAGCGTCAAAAGGTACTCAGGTGGATTGCTCGTGGCTTGTGTGATTCTCATCTTGTGTTGGTTGTGCGGCACCCTATTGAGGGTTTGGCGTGTGAAGCCAATTAGCGTGTGAACCTCCAAGTGAGTGAATCATCACAACGAGGACTAGCTTGCCGGCAAGCAAGTGAACCTCAGTAAAAATCATTGTGTTCATCATTGATTCTAAGGTGGATTGGTCTTCATTGTTATCGATCCTTGTGATTGATTGGTTCTTTCATCTAAACGGTGGTATAATCTTCTTGATCACTCTCTTTACATTACCGCAAACTAGTTGTCAAGCTCTTTAGTGTAGCTAGTTCTGAGAGCTTGCTTACTTGGTTGGTGTGGCTCTTTAGTAAGCCTTTGAGAGCACACTAACATAGGGTAGTGTCATAGCTATTGTGTGAATAGATACTATCCAAACTAGAATTGTGGTAGGTGGCTTGCATTTTGAGTAGGCTAGCGCTATACTTGCTTCGCCTCATAATTGTCTAACCATTTTGTTAAGTGTTGTTGTAGAAATTTTTATTAGGCTATTCACCCCCCTCTAGCCATTAGGACCTTTCAGAGAGCCTGAGATTTAATAGCGGTATGGGGAATATACCTAATGTCATGGCCCATGAGTTTGAGTGCCCACTTGGAGATCCATCTCATGGCATCGCGGTTGTAGACGATGTCCTTGAGCGGGTATGAAGTGACGACCGCGACTTCGTGGTCTGTGAATTAGTGCAAGAGCTTCTGGGTTACCATCAGCATAGCATATAGGAGTGTATGCACCTAGGGGTACCAGACCTTGGGGTCGGTGAGTACCTCTCCAACGAAGTATACGGGTCGCTGGACCTTAAGGTGGTGTCCTAGCTCTTCCCTTTCGATGACTAGGGTGGCGCTCACCACATGGTTGCTTGCTGCGATGTAGAGGAGGAGGGGTTCTCCCTATTCAGAAGTGATGAGGATTGAGGCCGATGTCAGTGGCGCTTTGAGGCTCTCTAGAGCCTGCTGAGCTTCCTTAGTCCAAACAAAGTCGTCCATCTTTTTGAGGAGCTTGTAGAGTGGCATCCCCTGTTTGCCGAGCTGGGAGATGAATCGGCTCAGGGTAGACAGCCAGTGAGCCTTTGTACACCCTTGATGTTGCATATAGGGCCCATGTTGGAGATGGCCATGATCTTTTTGGGGTTGGCGTCGATGCCACGCTCGGACACAATGTATCCAAGCAGCTTTCCCTTTAGAACCCCAAAAACACATTTCTCAGGATTCAATCTGATGTTGAACCTTTGGAGGTTCATGAATGTTGCGGCCAAGTTTGCGATCAGGTTGCAAGCTTGAGTATTTTTTACCACTATGTCATCAACATACATGGTGATTGTTGGTTTCGGCTACTCGGCTTGATCAGGCTGATCGAGCAGGTCTATTTGGTCGACGAAGCATTGCTACATGCACCTTTGGTAGGTGATGCCAGCATTCTTTAGACCAAAAAGCATGGTTACGTAATAGTATGAACCATATAGGGTGATGAATGAGGTTGTGAGTTGATCAGACTCTTTCATCGCAATCTGGTGATAGCTAGAATAGGCATCTAGAAAGGAGAGGATCTCACATCCTGAGGTGGAGTCGACTATCTGGTCTATATGTGGCAAAGAAAAGTGATCCTTTGGACATGCTTTGTTGAGGCCAGTATAATCAATGCACATTCTCTATTTCCCCGTCTTCTTTATAATAAGAACAGGATTGGCAAGCCAGTTGGAGTGGAATACCTCTCTAATGAATCCAGCTTTCAGAAGTTTGGTGATCTCTTCACCTATGGCCCTACGCCTCTCATTGTCGAAGCAACACAGGCATTGCTTAGCAGGCTTCAAGCCTAGGATGAGGTGCAGTGCATGCTCAGCAACATCCTACGATATGCCCATCATGTTAGATGGCTTCCATGCGAAGACATCGTGATTAGTGCATAGGAAGTCGACGAGTTTGCATTCCTATTTGGCCAGGAGCTAGGTCCCGATCCGCACCATCTTGGTTGTGTTAGTGGGGTCAATCCCCACTGCCTTGGTTTCATTGAGTGGGCGCAAGGCCATCAAGGAGGTTGGTTTGTTGCAGTCCGGGACTGCTAGGGTCGATGACTCCCTGAGCTGCGGGAGCTCGGATGAGTTGATGACCATGGTGGTGAGCTCAAAATGCTCGTGGTCGCACGTGAAGGCATGTGAGAAGGCGCTATCCATGGTGATGACGTTGTTTGCTCCTAGCATCTTCAGCTTGAGGTAGGTGTAGTTGGGGATCGCCATGAATTTGGCATAGCATGGCCACCCCAAGAAGGTGTGGTAGGACCATGGGAAGTCCATCACTTCAAAGGTGAGGACCTCTGAGCGAAAGTTGGCTCGGTTGCCAAACGTGATGGGTAGGTTGATCTGCCCGAGCAGGTACACTTGCACTCCCAGGATCATGCCGTGGAAGGGAGAGCCTATTGGGAGGAGTTCCAACCAGGGGATGCGCATGGCGTTGAGGGTGTCGATATAGAGGATGTTGAGGTCGCTGCCTCCGTCCATCAGCACCTTGGTGAGGCGCTTCCTACAAACGATGGGGTTGACAACGAGCGGGTAGAGTCTTGGTTTGGCGACATGGGAAGGATGGTCCCTCTGATCGAAGGTGATCAGAGATTCCGACCAGCTAAGGAAGGAGGGGACGGTCATCTCGGTGGCGCATGCCTCTCTATAGTGTACCTTGTGCTGGTGCTTGGAGCAGATGGCGTCGGATCCCCCGAAGATCATGTTGCATTCCTCGGGGTCGGGGAAGTTGTCCCCATCCTTGCTCGCCATGCCTCCTTTCTTGGCTACCGCCTTTTTGTTGTCTCCTTCTTTCGGCCCACCGGCCTATCGTAGGAAATGTTTGAGGAGCTTATAGTCCTTATAGAGGTGCTTGATAGGGCAGGCGTGGTTGGTGCATGGGCTATCCATAAGCTTGTTGAAGTGGTCAGGCAAGCCCTGCTAGGGCTGCTTGCCCGCATGATCAGCTGTGGCGACCAACATGGTGTTGGCCAGTCAGTGTAGATCCTTTTTATTCTTCTTGCCCCTCTACATGGAGGGGCCCTCATCTTGGTCCTCGCGCTTGGCCTTGCCTTTGTCCCGGCCTTCGTTGAAGACCGCTCCAACCGCCACCTCACCGGAGGCGTGGTTTGTGGCGACGTCGAGCAGGTCGCAGGTGGTATGGGACTTTAGGTAGCCAAGCTTGTGGAATAAGGACTCGCAGGTTATTTCAGAGAGGAATGCGCTGATGACGTCCGCATCAACGATATCAAGGAGGGAGTTGCATCATTGGGAGAACCTATGGATGTAATCCCATAGGGACTTGCTAGGCTCCTGCTGATAGCTCTTGAGGTCCTAGGAGTTACCAGGATGAACATACATCCCCTAGAAATTTCCAACAAAGATCCTCTTGAGGTCCACCCAGTCGCGAATGCTATTGTGCGAGAGGAATTCAAGCCGTGCCCGAACATGTTCCCCCACACAGATGGGGAGATATTGAATGATGAAAAGGTCATCATCCACCCCTTCGACTCAGTAGGCAAGCCAGAAATCTTCAAGCCAAATACTGGGGTTCGTCTCCTTAGTGTACTTGGCGATGTTGGTGAGCGGTCGGAAGCACTGTGGGAATGGTGCTCTCTAGATGCATCGGCCAAAGGCCTATGGTCCTAAGCCATCTAGGCTGGGACTCCGGTTGTCTAGCCGGTGACCATGCCTGGGGCATGTTTCACCACTCCCCTTGATGGTCTGGCCGGGGCATGTGTCGCCTGCCCTCACCACCACCCGATGGACGTCATCATGATGCCGAGCCTGATGTTGATTGTTGATGACACTGTGAGTGTCTTGGTTCGAACCTAGCCATTCACGTACCGACGATCGGTGTGAAGCAGGCGCCAGGTCGGACCGTGGTGCAGCTGCGGCCTCCAGTACCGCGCTTGGCGGCTGTAGCAGTGAGCGGATGGAGCGATCCGTCTAGTGCATCCCTAGACTCCTGGTGGGGAGGGAGGCCGCTAGTTGGAGTTGCGATGCGGAGCTTTCCGCCTGTTGAACGACGACGGCTTCCACCAGCGCCCAGAGATTCCGGTGGACTGCCCGCTCCTAGGCGTCGACGGGCTTGGGAACGCCGCGTAGAAACATTACCGCAATGGCAATGTTCTGGCTAGCCCGAGTGAACTATGGGGAGCTGTTCCCATCGTTCATGATGCCACGCTGGACCTGGCGGGCGCGACACCGAGGGCCGCTCATCGGGTTACGTGCATGGGGTGCAACGTGCTGCACCGAGCGCGCCAATGCAAGTGGTGGCTAGTTCTGCCACTGTTGTCATAGCTCCTCGACATGCTCTTGTGCGAGCATGAGGGCCCTTGTACGAGGGTCTGGAGGGGTGTGAGTCTGCAAGGACTCCGCTACCACCGGCGGTTGTCCCAGAGCGTCTGCCATAGCGCACTCCTGGGATGGACGGTGGCTAGGTGCCACGTCGCCGATGTTGGAGCCATCGTTCTCAACCTTGTCATCTAGGAGTTCATGGAAAGTGGTGGGAGCATATCTCGCCATTCCCACAAATTCGGATGTGAGAGGGGGCGACGCCAGCATCCTTTGGAGCCCCCGAGCGTACGCGTCCATGGGGGATGCGAGGCCATAGGGCAACCGATCGTATGGTGGTTGTGGTGCGGACAATGCGGTCCCTCTAGATAATCTACGGAAGATAGTAAATAGCGAGTAAATAACAACATGTACATTACTCACAGCGGGGTTTGAGCAGAGCGTTTACTCAGAATGAAGCGCAGGCGCCTCATCGTTGAAGTCGTCGTGTATCTTGGATCTGTGTATATCATGATGTTGACACATTTTCTTTTCATGATGTTCATTTATTTGTTTCATAATTTTGGACTGGCTGGCCTTTAGTTACATTGTTCTTGCCATGTGTAGGTTGAGTACCATAGTTCAGTGACAATAATTTCGATGCAAATGATTTCTTGACGAAGATCATGAACAAGGATCCTGAGGGCTATGTTATTTAAAAGTCTACATCACCTTCTTTTTATACAATAAAAAGAGGCTAGAGCGTACAGATAATGTACTATTTGCACACATGCATGGAACATAAATAAATTATATGACCCTAAAATACAGCGCCACCTCTGCAGAAATTATGTGTTCTATTCTAATTTGGCCCCGGTGTAGCTTAATTAGCAGCATTTTCCTAATTCTTTATTACTATTTTTTCTATGCTGAAAGCGACAAGAATATGAACCAATGTAATTTACTGAATTGTAGAGGTGTTTTACTAACTAGCCCTGATTTACTCATATATAAACATTTGTCTTGAAAAAGTGAACCGGGGCACTGACATCCCTTGTGAGATTCCAAAATATAAAGTGATACTCTTCAGTTCTTATATGTCATGCTTGAAACAAATTTCTCAATACCCTTTTCAAACAATTCCTTCTTATGATGTCACAACATTGTGCCCCTAATGAAGCATTGGCACAACCACAGCAGGAGAAATTCAACACCTTGAACCAGACCATCGGCTGGGACCGTCTTCCCGCGCCCTTAAGCCAGGCCTCATCATCCATGCCCTCAAGCACCGCCAATGCTGCTGCCGCCCGTCCAACTCCTGTCGGGGACTGGAAGAGAGGCGATCGCTCACTGCCTCCATTGTCGCACATTGGGGAAGGGAAGAAAGGCGATTGCTCGCGCTCAACAAGCCCCGCCACCCCCTGCCATGATCGGGCAACCGCTGGCGGTCGCGCATTGGTGCCGATGCACCGTCCCCATGGCGTGGCGCTCACAGTCGCGGCCATCGTCATCGAGCACCCTAGCGGCCACCCCATCATCGCCCTTCCATTGCATGTGTAAGGGACCGTGATGCCTAAGAGGAGGGGTGAATTAGGCAACTTAAAAATCTACTTCTTACTATAGCAAGAAAATTTCTTTTGAGGGATTTTACATGTCGATTGCCTTTTTAGCAGTTTATTAATATTCCCTTTTGAGCTGTGGAGCATACGTTTCATTCTTTATAATATCGTGTGTATCTTCTTAACATGTGTCTGGATGGAGTGGACTGTCAAACGCATAAGCCTACAATATTTGGTGCCCTTGCCACCTGAACAACAGGTTTTTGTTTAACTGGCTTTTGTTTCTTGATATTGCAATCAATTAGGTAATTATTTTCTGTTGATTACTGGCAAGACAATTATCAAGCCAAACATAACTCACTCCTTGATTACAGTAATTAGTATTAGTTAGTTATGAGGTCAGTAAGTCATATTAGCTTATGGCCCTTCCATCTTTGCGAAAGTGCTCCGCTTATGTCATCCCTGGTCCTTAATCTTAGTTGTTTTCTGAAGGTAATGAAGATCAAAGAGTAGAACAGAGAGGGCTGGCTCTTAGATGTAACATGGAATCTATGTGCATTTTTATAAATGTGTGTTTCTTGTGCTGATTCTGATGGCTTTTTGTTTTTTTAAACCTGACATGGTTTCTATAGTCCAAGCGAGGTATTCTACTTTGACATTGCCTGGTGCTTGGAAACTCCCAACATGATTCATTCATATAAGGATGTAATTCCATAAAATTAATCTTTTTTCACTGCCAATGATCAACTTCATGTTGTGTTTCATATTTCTTGTTGCAATCCTAGCGGTATTTGGAACAATAATATTGTAAATTTGTGATCGTTTGCTGCTATAGTAAGCTCTACGACAAGTAATGTAGACATAAATAACTGTTAAATTATGTTTGATGTAAGTGATAAATAATGACAAGTAGGTTATCCTTTCATTTATTGATGGTTAGAAATAAGCAACCTTCTGTTACATGAGTGGCAAGCTTCTTATGTTGCTTCGTTGATACATTCTTTCCAATTATGCATGTCATAACCTTGTTTAATTTTTCTTCGAGAAGTTGTATTAGTATTTGATAATAATTGGCTAAATAGAATCACAACAATGCCACATTTCATGTCTTTTGCAGCTGGTCGCGCCACCGCCGCCTGCGCCCGCCCGTGCGATCTCCTCCCCGCACTCCTCCAATCCTCCCCGCAGCACCCCTCCGCTGACCGCCCTCACCAACACCTGCGACCTCCACGTGACTAGGGAGCCAGACCGCCGCCATCGAGGACCGCCGTCACTCCCGGCTCCTGGTACTCGCCGACCACCAGCATCCATGTCGGTGTCCGTATCTGCGTCCCTGATCCGGCTCGTCCGCATCTGCATCATCATATCTTCATCGAGCCCTTCACCGACGATGAAGACCCGCGGCAGCAGAAGCCGGGAGGGCGCCCGCGCGTCCCTCCCCCCCCTTGATCTGGCTCGTGTCTTTACCTCCGCTCCTGCCGCACTTCCACCTCCCTCCCATCCTACAAGGAGCACCACCAGGTGTGCCAATCCCTTCTCTTCCCTTCCTGCTGTGCGAAACCGAGCACCCAAACTCTACCTAACTTTGATCTAATTACATGTGTGTACATGTATTATGCCTGCTAACTTTGATCCCTTTCAAAGGTTATCATGAGGATTCAAGTATTGTGTACATTTCTTTGCACCGCTTCTCAAGAGGATTTCACAAACTTTGTTTTTTGAATTAACTGTAACTTTAATGTTGATATTTAATTTTTACAGTATTGTTATCTTATCGTGTGATCCGTGTGTTTTTAGTATAAATTGTTAGCTATCCCGTAGCAACGCACGAGTGCGCTACATAGTTTCATTAATTTTTAGGCACCAGCTATAATATTAGAAAGAGAACAACGTCTCGCCGCCTGCAACATGCTCACAGCAGGTTTGGTTTTCAGAGGAGAAAATCTCGCCACAACATCAGTGTTATGCTGCATTGTTTGCAACATCGGATAAGAACATCTGCAACATTGATGAACAACTGCTGCTAAGACGGCTCAATTAAAAAAAAAAACAGGACGGCTCGGTCAGTCCACCGAATTCTAGTACCACAAGTTCGTTTGGCCCACGGCCCAGTACCACAGCAGCTCTTCCGACCCATCTTCCTAGTCTCCCCGGGCGGCCAGGCCCCCGCCCACGGGCCAGTAAGTCAGGGCCAACCGGATGATGGCCTCTGCAACATTAACTGGGCCTTGAGCCCAGGAGAGCCGCATGGCCCGAACTATAGAAGAAGAAAACTAGAGTAATTTTCTTCAAAAAAAAAAAAGTGGGAAAGGAAGGAAGAACAAGAACATTATATTTCCCTGAAAAATGAAGGGCGGCAGATAGCTGTTGCTACAGGAATCCCGTGTGGGGTGGTGGCGTGCTGCTGAGGTGGCCAGGTGCGGGGGCAGCTGGGCACGGACTGACAACAGGGTGGTGAGGGCGTGTTCGGCTGATGTATAACCGTCTGTGCTGTTTTATACGGCTAATTTATTAGGAGATATAAATATTGTGCTATGGCTGAAAAGCCAACTCATAAGCCGGCTTATTAGAGCCGCCGAACACACACAGTCGCCGGGCGCCGGCCTTGGGCGTACACACCATCTCATCTCGCAACCGCAAGCGTGGCCTTTGGGCGCCAGCTCGAGACAGCGGCTGCATCGTTCGTTCGCAAAGAGCAAGCCAACAAGACCCGCCCCGCGTCGTGCCTCCACGCAGAATCTGAGGATCTGCGTAGGCGGTAGGCTAGGCTCACACTTGCACTTGCACTTGCACTTGCACGTTCACAGGCCGCGAACCTCGGACCACAAGGATGCCTAGCTAGATTTGAGTCCCGCGCGGAATCAAATCCTGCAGCTGCAGGTCCCCCGACGCCGCACCGGGACACGTCGGGCAGAGAATCACTGTACGGAGTTCCAGACGTGGTACTACGTGGACGCCCTCTCCTCCGCCTCCTGCCGCGCGGGCAGCGGCTGGCCCGCCCGGGTCAGGTCAAACCGCTCCCGGCCAGTTCGTCGTCCCGTCGTGAAAACGTCTCCGCTCCAGCAGCCTAGCGGCGCGGCATGATTCACGAGCCCGTGATCGGCTGCGGAATCGAGGCCCAGATGACTGGGTCCCGAGGTCAGAGGTGATTGCGCTTGCGCAGCCGACGACGCCAACGCGGTTGGTGGATTCGGAACGGCCGAACGAATGGGGCAAGGCTCCGCGTCCGCGGTCCGCACCGATCGAAGAGGACGTTTGGCTGTGGCCTGTCGCTCGCCTGTGGGTTTGGTTTGGTCCAAAACGCTCGGAGGAACGCGAAAAGTGGTCGTGGACCAGGGGAAGAAGTTTCCAACACCAGCCAGCATGCCTACTACAGGGAGCCAGAGAAGCCTTCGCATAAAAGAAAGTCCATCCACCGGGTGCTTGCATTGCATGCCCGTTGGCCGGCGCTGCCGAATGGAAAAGCGCGATCTGGCTGTCACAATCAAAGTGTCTGTAGACGTGTTGATCTCGTACAGTGGAAGACCACGTCTAGTAGGTGAAAGGGATTTTTTTTTGTTCTAACTTTAAGACGAGTTAATAACACAAGGTGATTACATACAATTTAACTAGGACCATTAATTTTTTCCACGTTTACTTGGTAGTTTCTTAAGCTTACTTGGAAAGAACAAAAACCTATACTTCCTTCGTCCTAAAATAATGCAATTATGAGATTTGTGTTAGTCAAACTAGCTTAAGTTTGACCATGTTTATAGAAATAATATCGACATTTATATCTCCAGCTAGGATTATTATTAAAGTAAAATACATTCCATAATTAATATAATGGTGTTTATTTTGTATCATAAGTGTTAGTATTTTTTTTGCATAACTTTGGTCAGACTTCAAAACATTTGACTTTTTAAAAAGCGAGAATTGCATTTTTTAAAAGGACGGAGGGAGTACACACTAAAGTCGATGTGGCATTACACAATATTGGATTAGTTACATATATTGTCATGCTATTATTAACCATTTGTTTTTTGAGAGGTCAATAACCATTGGTTGGCAACAAGAAAATCAGCAAATCGGTTGGTCAAATGCTACTACTTACAATACTATAAATACTATAGCATAGGAGTACGTGCGTATTGCCTAAATAAAGTCATATAGAGATATATTATTCTTTTTGGGTACATATGTGCATTTTACAAATGCAGGGACCAGAAATCATGGATTTCCTTTATTGAAGTAAATATACCCCTATTTTATATTGGTTAAAAGAACGACAAGGTATAAATAAGAAGTAGCATACAACACATTTACGTCATGTGCTTCCATATCAAGCCTTTATCCACTTCTAATTAACAATCTAAGCAGCGGCGGATCCAGAAAATATTTTAGGGGGACTGAACAACACTGCTGCTCGATCTTAAGTCTTAACCCCCCTACACTATAGAACTTTGCCTAAAAATTCATATGGGCTCTACAGTAATTTACACTGCTTCGGTTTGGGTAGGGGGGCTTGACCCCCCCCCCACTCCACTGCTGGATCCGCCCCTGAATCTAAGCAATTCAACCCCTACAAAGCCGTGTTTCTAGTGCTTATGCAAACTTTTGCGTGTTATACTTTTTATATATATAGGAAAAGAGTGTTAACAAAAAGCGCACGAAAGAAGAAAAACAAAACTAATACTGATAACTAGACAATAGTAGAGATACAAAAGGTACAAAAATAACAAAGAACAAAAAGATTAAAATTCTGATTATGCAGTTTTGGTAGCAAATTTTATACAATGTTCCTGCCCAATTAAGAGTTTCTGTATAGCGATTCATCACAAACTGCATCGTTATAAGTTTTGGTTTCGATCTCATAAGAAAAAACAGAATGAGGTAAAAAAAATGAGAACAGATCAAAGCACTTGGATTTGAATCAACTATCTACCCAAATTTATTATTTAGAGGCGCAATAATAATTATTATACGAATCGAATCCAAACACCTCTCACTTCCTCTAACTAGAACATACAATACGGATTTTCACTACGAGTAAATATCATTCGTTTAATACAAGTAAATACTACACTAACCTTGGTTAATTGGAAACCACAAGTGTCCTACAAAATTAATAGGTTGGAAGTATAATACTCAACTTGAAAGCAAACTTAGTCATGTAAGGTAATTGAGTTTAACAAGTTAACAAAATAAATAACAACCTTAAGTTTTCTCCATCTCCATGTGTTTTCTATCCTATTTTTCTAAATGTTTTTGTCTTGGAAACCTGAAAGGTCCTAATATGGCTAGAAGGGGATGAATAGTCTCTTTAAAAATCTACCAACCAACTAGAGCAATTTGATTAGTATGACAAATAGCGAAATATAAACTTGTTCTACCTCTACGAGGGCTGCAAGCCACATATCCAACAATTCTAGTTACTATGATCACTAGGCACATAATTGGCTAAGTCACTACTCACTAAGAGCTCTCACACTTGCTACACTAAAGAGCTCCACTAGATGAACTTAAACTACAAAGCAAGCTCTCAATAACCGCAAGTCACTCACAAAGCAAGCATGAACCTAAATGCATATGCAAGAATCATGTGGCACTCGATAATTGCTTAGCCAAAGATTTTTCATCTTTATAGCACGGCTATCGATCCTAAGTCACTCACACCCTATATGGTATCTTGAGTGCAAAAAAAAAAATCTTATACCTTTGCTTTGATCTTCTCAGTTTTTGTTTTCCTCTTTTTTCTTTTCCAAGTTGAGCTTGATCATCATAATCTCATGTCCATCTTTAACTCCATGGACTTTATCACCATGCTCCATCACTTGATAGGTACTAACCTTGCTCACATAACACTTATGACAAATATTAGTACTTAGATTTTATCAATTAGCCAAAACCAAACTAAAGCTTTCAAAACCTCGAACCATTTGGAAACCAACCGAGCTCTTTATATTTTTTCTCTCTCTCTTACTCCTTTCTAATCTGCGTTTTCTCTAATTTACCCATCCTCCTCCTTCACGAGCATGAACGCACGCTATGGCCGGTCATAGCCATCCGCCAGCTGGACGCATAAATATAAATATTTTTTTTATATAAATTTAGTTAAAAATTTACTTAGACAACTCTAATAATTTATTTTAGTACTGTATTTAGGATCAGTGGTGGTAATAAATAGCCGACCAGAAGCACACGCAGAAAAAGCAAACTGGTATCTCTTCCTCACGCACTCACCACGAAATCGCAGACCAGATGTCGCCGGCCCACGCGTCAGCCACCCACCCTGGCGATCAGACGGCCAAGACCATAACGAACTCCAAGATCTGACGGTGCAGATCCGTTTCTAACCCCGTATAAATTCAGCTCACCCCACCACGAGCTCCATCTCTTTTCCGCTCTCCACCCCTCGCGAGCCCTCCAACCCCCACACGACCCCCCTCCTCGGCGGAGGCGGCTGCGGCGGGCCACCCACCATGGCGATCAGACGGCCAAGACCATAACGAACTCCAAGATCTGACGGTGCAGATCCGTTTCTAACCCCGTATATATTCAGCTCACCGCATCCTCGCGAGCCCTCCAACCCCCACACGGCCAAACGACCCCCCTCCTCGGCGGCGGCGGCTGCGGCGGCGATGCAGATGGCGGCGACCACCACCGACTCCCAGGCGGCCGTGCCGCCTCACCACCCTCACGCCCACCCCCACGTGCCCCCTCAGCATGCTCACCCGCACCACCACATGCCGCAGCCACGGTGGGTCGTCATCCCGTACCCGCCGCCGCCGCCCATGGTGGCCGCGCCACCGCCGCCGCCGCCGCAGTTTGCCAAGCACTTCGCTGCTGGGCCGCCGCCCCAGCCGCCCCAAGCTGCGGCCGGGCGCCGCACGCCGACCCCGCCCGCGGCCGGATCCGGCGGGAACGGGTGCGAGGAGAATAAGACCATTTGGGTCGGCGACCTCCAGTACTGGATGGACGAGAACTACCTCCACAGCTGCTTCGGGCCCAGCGGCGAGGTTTGCTTTCTCTCCCGATCCGGACTCCTCCGTACTGGATCTCATGAATACAGCTAGATTTGTACCATTTCGGCGCGTTGATTCGTGTGTTTTTGCCTCAGATTGATATAGAAGCTTAAACTCCGCTTGATTTTTGCTTGGTGCAAATAAAGGTGCCATATTTTTAGAATTTAGACGTTGCAAAATTGCTTAAGGCGCCAAGTTCGAGGTCATTCAATGCCGTACGGACGGAATGCTCTTGTTTGGTCATTTAGGTAGTGTTTAGTTCCCAAAATTTTTCAAGATTCCTCGTCACATCGAATCTTTGGACGCATGCATGAAGCATTAAATATAAATAAAAAATAAAACTAATTACACAGTTTAGACGAAATTCACGAGACGAATCTTTTAAGCCTAATTAGACTATGAACGGACACTAATTGCTAAATAACAACGAAAGTGCTACAGTACCATTTCCCAAAAAATTTCGCCAACTAAACAAGGCCAGTATCTCCTGTTTGGTTTAGAGCCGTGTAGTAGCTTTAAAATGTTTTTTTTTTGGTATAGCTTTTTTTTTCCTATAGAAGAAGGGGTCATCTTATTCCCTTTGGGATTGGTGTATGCGAGGTGACAAACGTGCCGACCTCTTGTAGGATTTATGCATATAACTTACTTGGAGGAAACGGTCTTGATTCTTGATAAGTAATAAACATTTTGAATGGGCCAAGTTAGCTGCTTCACTTTTGTGGATCATGTATCAGTAGAATAACTTTTAGAGGAGCAAAAGGAAGCAATAATTTCGGCCTTGGGCCAATTATCCTTTTCGGGGGTATGCTCACTGATGTTGACAGGAAGAGAAAAGATGCCTGATTATAGGATCCATGTGATGGGGTACTGATACAATGCCTCTTCAGGAGCAGAGATAAATGGACAAAGTGACTTGTATCTATTCTTTTTTTTTGTACTAGCTAGTAGTATTAGCTACCAGGGACCTTTCTTCAAACATAATTGAAAGTATGTTTATCGGATACAGATGAGGTTAACTGCCAATCAGGCCCGACTTACTATTTCTTCTTTCTGTTTTTGTGTGTTTGTGCTTCCAGAACTTTTTAACTAGTAATCTTATTGTCTTTTGCTACCTTACATTTTTGTAGGTGGTTACAATAAAAGTTATCCGCAATAGGCAAACAGGACAGTCAGAGGGGTATGGATTTGTTGAGTTCTTTTCTCATGCATCAGCAGAAAAGGCTCTTCAGAATTTTACTGGTCATGTGATGCCAAACACTGACCGGGCATTTAAGTTGAATTGGGCATCATATAGCATGGGTGAAAAGCGATCTGAAGTAGCTTCTGATCACTCGATATTTGTTGGTGATCTAGCTGCTGATGTTACTGATGAAATGCTGCTGGAGCTTTTCTCTAGCAAGTACCGCTCGGTGAAAGGAGCTAAAGTTATTATTGATGCAAACACAGGCCGTTCTAGGGGCTATGGATTTGTTAGGTTTGGAGATGACAACGACAAATCTCATGCAATGTCTGAAATGAATGGTGTATATTGCTCTACTAGGCCAATTCGTATAGGACCTGCGACTCCCAGAAGATCTTCAGGTATCCCCATCTTCTATTGTTGTTCCACAATCTCAAATGGTATAGCATCTTTTCATTCAACCATAGATTGTCAAATATTTTATGTTATGAAATGGTTAAGATACTCCCTAGACCCTAGGGTTGAAGGCATCGACCCTTGACCTGTGAACGCTGACCTTGACCTTGGTACGCGGGGTCATTTTCGACCCCGGCATGTAAAAACCTCTCACAAGTACCGTACCACATTCCTCGACCCTGTTTTTGACCCCCTCGATCTGGGATCTTTGTGACTACTGCCCATTTTCTAACGTGTCATTGAGTTTTTTTTTTTGCTAAAGTCCATAATATTGAGCGTAGAAGGGCAGGCCTGGTGCAATGGTGAGAGCTGTCTCACTGAGTCACCAGGTCGTGGGTTCAAAGCAGCCTCTCCGCAGATTTGCGGGGGGAAGGCTTGCCTCGTTTTTTCCCTTCCCCAGACCCCACTCATGTGGGAGCCTCTGGCATTGGGTCTGCCCTGCCCATAATATTGAGCGTAACTTGGATACCAAGGCGTGGTTAGTTCGTAGGACGGAAACCGAACAGGCGGTTGCATGGCGTTTGAGATGGGGTCGTGATAAAACGACTGTTTGCATGGCGATCACTATGGAGTTGCAATTAAAAGGAAACTGAAGCATTTAGCCGTGCATGCATCCATGCGAAATTGATGGACGCTAACCGCTGTGGAGCACAATGTGACACTTGAGACCGACACCCGTTAGGGAGTTACTCATATCCACGAGCGCAACGATTGATGGCCCTGTATTGGTATTCGTTTTTGTACCTGTCATGCCTTAGAAACTCGACTTGCGAGAGTATTACTCAATTTGATTTTTTTTTATGGAATGCAATGATTCTGACCTTCCTGGTCACCAATCCAGTCAAGTTCTTGAGTCACCATGTCATTTGTTGAACTGTATTTTATAGAAATCATTTGAATAATTCTATACATATTGCATACCAACCTTTTCTGATTAAGAGGTTCTAACCATTATTCAGTGGTCCTCTTTTAAGTAAAGGCAACTCTTTACCCTGATCCATCCAGTTGGCTAGAATGCTTAGTCCCTTTATTCAATCCTGCATATGCAAGCTGAACGCTAGCAGTCATGTATTTTTGTTACTGTCTGCAAGCGTCCGGGCCAAACAGATTCCCGGAATGACTCAGCAGCATGTACCTGACCAGAGGAGCTGTCTAACCATCTTTCATTCTGGGTACACTGATGATCTGGCTTTTATTTTATTGTTGATTGAATTCATGACTGCATTTTGGCAAAAAAAAAAAAAAAACTGCTAACACATTCGAAATTCACTTTGCTTCTTTTTTCCTTTTCACTTAGGAGACTAAAGTTGCCAAATCATCTGTTTCATCCTCCTGAGTCCTAACTAGGTTTTTTAGTACTTTCTAAAGTTCTGATGATATTAAAAAGTGAATTACTGAAACACATGCTTTATGATTGTAACTATAAAAAACTTCCGGTATATTGGCTTGTGGTATGTGAGCCTGATTTCTATGGCTACAGTGTTCTTAAAAAAAATCCGATTCTTAGGGAAATCCCACTATCTGATTGGATGGTTGTGGCCTCATCTCTAGCACTAGTCTACTAAGTGCTCATTCTCTTCCTTGGCCTGCTGATACGATTGTTACTTGTGTGATCCTCTTCTTACCTCAGGTGGATATCATATAGTTGATGCATCTTGATACATTTGGACCATGAATCCTGTGGTTTTGTGTCACAAGCCTGCAAGGCTAGATATCCTGGATTTTGTTCACCTCTTAACCGTAGGGCCATGTTTTCCTCCAATTTACCGCTCTGCGATTTATCTATGCGTACTTTGTTCTTTTGAGTGCCAAATATGTAGCCTGTTGAAATGAATGAATAGTATCAGGAAAACAACCTAGTGCATGAAAATTTTTCAGTGTGGAGCTAGCACTGCATGTACTAAACTGGCACATACCCTCTACAGTTACTCCTTGAATAACTTTATGTTATTCCATGGATAGTCAATCTAAACCAAGTTAGTGTTCCCAGAGCATGTTATGTGTTATGTACCATGATATTGCTCATGTTCTTTCGTGTAATCTCTAGTTTTTCTGATCTGCTCATTGAACTTGATGACTACTGTACTCAGGAGATTCTGGCTCCTCGACTCCTGGTCCTTCAGATGGCGATTCTTCTAATAGAACGGTTTGTGGTACTCTTTTCCTGTGGTGTTTGTCACCTTTAAGTTGATAGTTTTTAATCTGTAGTTGTCACCCTTCTCTAGGTATATGTTGGTGGGCTTGACCCCAATGTCAGTGAAGATGAACTTAGAAAAGCCTTTGCCAAATATGGTGATCTTGCCTCTGTGAAAATTCCTCTAGGAAAGCAATGTGGCTTTGTTCAATTTGTTAGCAGGTATGTACCTGAAGCATTTACATGATTTGCTATTTATTTTTGTCCATAACTTTGCTGAAGTGATGTTTAAGCCGTGCGGCTATTCTTCTAGAACTGATGCTGAAGAAGCACTACAAGGATTAAATGGATCACTCATTGGAAAGCAGGCAGTTCGCCTTTCATGGGGCCGCAGCCCATCGCATAAGCAGGTTTGTCATGCTTGACATTGCATTCCTCTGTTTTCATTTTTTTTTCCTTTGGTCAGGATTATTTGTTCTTTTGTGTAGTCACTTGTTATAGGGGCCAGAAGCTAGATTACACCGATCCCCACCCCTACCTCAAAATATGGGAACCGAGATTTGAACTCCCCATCCGGCCTGCCCACAACTCTAACGAGTGCGTGGCCAACGAGATATGAACCCAAGGCGCTAGCTCCAACTCTATCTCTGCTAGCTACCTGGGTTATCCACCCGTCCTCTGTAGTTGCTTGTTATAGTATCAGTTTTCGCTGACCCAATCAGATTTTGTTAAATTGTAGCGTTGCAATAGTTAGTTTTGCCAACTTAACAGCAATTCAGTAAATTATTGAGTACCCTAACTTTTGATATGCCTCAAAACTAACCTTTTCACATCTAAGATTGTGTTCATCACATGATGTTCATTAGCCTTTGTGATTGCACTCACCACCATCAGTGTCATTCATTGGGTTGGTGGAGGAATAAGAACTCTCAGGAGTTTGCTGGATGTTGTTCCACTCTCCACTTATTATCTCTCGAACAAACTAACTTGATCAATCTGCTGCGTATTTCTCTTTTTACCTTTAAGACTAAAAACCAGTTGTCTGAAAATTGTGACCTTGATTGCAACTAGCTTACCATAGCTGTAAGGGAGTACTGACAATATGTTCCTACAATCCTAATGGAAACAAAAGGTTAAATATGGTTGCATCTTGCAGTGCATTTTAAGCAGCAATGGGGTGGTTCTTAGTTTCCTATTTGAATTTCCCTGGCCATTCTGATCTCTTGCACATAATTATTACCTCTGTTCGTTTGAACTACTTTTCAGCCAATAAACAGTGTTTTCCTTTCACAACAAATCAGCATAAGCATCAGTATAAGCCAAATTTCAGCATAAGCATGAGTTGGTGTTTTTTCTGTTTAGCATTGCATATTTTTTGACATTTGTAATTTGTAATTCCTCACAATGGTGAAAGGTAGCTTTTGTGAAACCATTTGCTTCCTTCCTCCCCTTACAGTCTTTTCCTTTTCTGTTTCCAGTGGAGGGGTGACTCCGGCAACAGGAGGAACAACATGTACTATGGCACACCATTCTATGGCGGATATGGCTATGCCTCCCCGGTGCCACACCCAAACATGTACGCTGCAGCGTATGGCGCGTACCCGATGTATGGCAACCAGCAGCTAGTGAGCTAGAGAGCTCCCCTCCGATGTGTCCCCTCTGACGGGAAACAAAGGTTTTGGTCCGGTGAGCATAGTAGCGTCAGGTGAGAAGGTTATAGCCTTATAGGTTGTCCTAAAAAGTGGGCGAGATATGTTGTTGAACGGATGGTATGGTGCCTGTAGCTGTTGTGTGCGTGCGTCGCAAGAATTGGATGGAACTCGTGGCTTGTAGTACATCAGGGAGTCATGTCGGTGTTCTTTCAAGAAATTTTGACTTGGTAATAAATTAAACTATTGTTTGTGCGTCCATTTTTCCCTCTCGAGGTTGGCAATCATTTTCATGCTCTTGGTTACATATAACTTGTATTTTTGACCCTGGTATGTGATTTTTCTGTTTGGATTTAAAGTTTGGGGGCACAAATCAGTAGTGTTGCTGCCTACAGATGCTTGTGCAACTCATCTACTACTAGAAAATGCTTGTACATGAATCAAAAGGAAGATTGTTATTCATACAGCTGAGTCATCTGAGTTACGATGATGATCTAAAATAAAAACTCTGATCAAATAGAGTTGCTCTTTGCGGCTTCCACGGGGTGAGCATAATGCCTCTCACAATTCCTTCTCTGGAGCACCGCACAATCTTTCTTGCGTACTTCGACGGAGATCACCACCAAGCCATCTAGAAGGTGGCAACCTCCAAGAGTAACAAGCACCACTGACTTGCAACTCGAACATCTAGTGCCACTCGATGCAACCCCATGATGTAATCGCATTAGAATCGCACTCATACTCAAGCGTATGTGAGTTAGGGGGCTCCCAAGCACACCTACACAAGCCACCAAGGCTTAAGGGTGCTAAGCAAACAGACCAAGGTCGAGCTCCACCTCTATTTATAGCCCTCAAGCCAAATAGAGCCGTTGGAGCCTTGGAACGCATTTCTACGCGGTCACCGGACAACAACGTATGGGCACCGGACAAGGGGTGGCAGAGCCCCAATGGTCGAATTACAATGGCTAATTTGAACTATTTGTTAGCAAACTTGGCACTAGACAAGGGAGGGAGGTGCACCGCCCTAGGGGTGGCGGTGCCCCCGTGGCACCCAAAACACATTTTTGCCCCTCTCTAAAAAAAATATGACAGTGCTAGGCACCAGACAGTCCGGTGACCATGGCGGTGCCAACTTCTACTCAAACTTGATTTCCACCACCTCAAGGTTGTAGAGCATTTCATTAGCTTTTCGAAATGTCCTTGATCATCGAAATCAGAGTTCGGAGCTATGAGTTATGTCCAAAATACAAAAGGGTGGTGCTGCTGAAATGGGCATGTTGCAGGGGGTGGCGGTACACCGTGCAAGGGGTGGTGGTGCCACCGCCCTAGGGTGTCCGGTGCACACCGGAAAAGGCGGTGCCACCCCCCAGGTTGGGCTGTGCGTTGGCTACAAATTTGGTTGTGTTTTTTCGATCCTCGGACAACCCGAACTTGATGTTTTCTTCTCTTTTTCTTCTCCAACTTGATCCAAATCAACTCCAACAACTCCTCCTTTGCAAATGTACCAACACCACCAAGTGACCACCAACTTGTGCATGTGTGTTAGCTTTTCACAAATATTTTCCAAAGGATTAGTCACTCAATTCACCACGCCACTCGATCCTAGTAATGATGCAAAGTTAGATTACTCGAGTGGCACTAGATGATCGATATGCAAACAAGTTTGCTCCTCTTGATAGTACGGTCATCTATCCTAAACCTAGTCATAAACTTCTCTACACACCTATGACCGGTGAAATGAAATGCCCTATAGATTATACCTTTGCCTTGCGCATTTTATTCCATCTCTTCCAATGTTGATGCAACATATGCACCAACCTTGATCAACAAATGATATAATCCACTTTATATCATCACGTGACCTTGTTGGTTCATTGATGTTGACCTCACTTGCTTTTCACCGTTGCCTTTATCCATTGGCACCAAGTCTTGCTCAAGCTTCACCGCCACGTTGTCCATCGCTCTAACGATTCCAGCTTGCCCTTCACGCTTGGAACCAGTCCATCAAGTTGAATCTTGTCTTGATCTTCTCCACCTTAGTCACATGACTCAATGTTATGTCTCATATGCAATAAGCTCCTTCATCACATGTCATGGCATGAGTTGCTCACACAAGTGTACCTATGGACTAATCACCTGTGTATCTCACATTTAAACACATTAGTCCACCTAGGTTGTCACATTTAAACACATCAATCTCTCTCCTTTTTGGTAATTGATGACAACTCTACAAAGATATGGAAATTAAGCTCATTTCAAGCTAGCACTTCACACAAGTGTAAATTGCTAACTTTATTTAGATTTTATGCTACTTATCCAACATTTAAGCTCTATGTCAAGATTTGGATAAGCACCATAAAATCTGACTTGGTAGTGATAACTCCCCCTACATGTGTGCTCAAATGGTTTGGTTTCAAGTTTTCACACATGCATAAATATGAAATTTGTGGGAGTGTTACCACTACTAAGTGATGCTAAGGTGCATAGAATAACCTTTGAAGCATGATACCAATCGGAGTTGCACTTTTAACATCATGCTTAGCATCATGAGTAGCTAGACAACAAAAACACTAGAAACCCCATGAGATCAATATTATAAACAAGGTTCTATTTTTTTTCTTGAAAAACACAAGTCTATCTACCATCCTATGTGTCGATATTTTGTAAATCGGACTAGTAAATTTATATGATTGTCGCACTGCTGTAGGAAGATGATGGTAGCATCCAAAAATATGAGGATTTATACTGGTTCAGGCCAGAGCCCTACGTCCAGTCTTAGAGATGATCGAGTGTGTGTTCCTCGCTTGAATGCACTGAAGTTCAGATACCCAAGATGGGTGCCCTAGCTGCCCTTATATAGAGTTCGAGGCCAGGGCATCTATAAAGACGAAGGTTCTCCCGACCGAAGGGTCATGAGCCTAAGGAAGGGCCTAGCTAACTTGGCTTACAAGCTACGCCGTCTTGTGGTTCACGTCATGGCGTGGTTGTCCTCATGGTCTTGTGGCCACGTCGTGGTATGGGTTGGCATGGTGATATTGTGCCGGCCATGGCAGCACTATAGGCATGGTGGTGGTTCGCCAGCCATCCTATGCGATGTGGTCTCCGTCGTGGTCTTCATCACCACCTCTTGGTTTCCTAGGGTGTCATACAGGAGTTGGTAGCCGCCCCAAGTCGTCGATCACCCGGTTGGCTTGTGGATCTGAGGGCCATGATCCCGATCATTGGGGTCATGGCTCTGCCGGTCTAGATGGCCTCTAAGTCAAGTCCTTCGTCGTGGATCCTAACCCATAGTGGGTAGAATCGTAAATTCATCTTGTCAAGCCGTATCTGGCTAGTGGGCACTATACCGATCGTCATCGCCTTGGGCGATGTTGTCTTGTCTGAGATGTGTGGCGTAGGGGTGGCGTCTGATTGGACCGAGGTGACCGTTGTCCCCTCGGTCCTTGCAGGGTCAGTGCGACATGCTTATTCCTATCAGGGCAGACACACTTGGCTAGGCTCAACCTCTCCCCGTTCCTCCTAGGTGTCGGAGCGTTAGGGAGGTCATGAGTCTCTTGCGCATCGTGTGGCTAAGTCTGAGGAAGGGGTCATGGCTGACCCCCACCTTAGCGCTTGGCCTAGTTTTCTTAGATCAGCTAGGCCTCGGTCATTTGGGCTCTTGTCAGCTGATGTATCATGGGCCGCTTGGCTTGCTATCTAATCGATGCCATGAGACACCCTAGGGTTATAACCCCAACAGTAGCCCCTAAGCATTTTTTGCGATCTCGAAGTGATCACAAAAGCGTTGTATTACATGTATATCAAATGCAGGCGCGTTCAATGCGGTAGGTGGCCGTTGTGCTCTACCCTGTCAGGATGCCCTGACGATGTGGTACGTGACCGCTAAGCTCTGCCGTGTTAGTGTGCTGCATATATGGGTTTCGTGACCCAGGCGGGACCGAGTGGTCTCATCGATGCTGTACCGGCCCTGCCTTTGGGAACATCTTGATTTCCCTGACCTCACACGGGTATCTAACACTGGTTGTGACCTCCCATAGTTCACCACATGATGTGGAGATCTCAGGCTGCTCGGGGCCTATAAATATAGGTCTTCCTACCGTTTGAAGCGCTCATGGCTGTGACTACAAATCATTCCTATCTTCCTACTGAGAGAGTGAGGAAATGGGAGAGAAAAGTTCAAGGGGAACCATGTGGTTCCCGTTGTGTGTCCCGCTGGGGGTCATCTGTGGTGTTCAGAAGCTAATGGTGCCCCTTCAACCACTGATGCTAGAAGGGTCTTACGAGCAGGGAAGGATACACCCATGGTGCGCAAGCACTATAGGGATCAGGCAATCCCATCTTAGGCGAGATGGGTTTTGCCTGACTCCAAGGCTCTCTGCCTGTGCCCCGTTGATGATTGTGAAAGCCCATGGGTGCCCGTTCAAGCGTCCTTGAGCCGATGCAACCTCCATGCCTCCTCCTATGCTCTCATGCCCTCGAGAGTCATGTTGCTATAGGAAGGTTGGCGCAACGCCTGTCCTTCTATGGTAGTAGTAAGGCCTCCTAGGGCTTATTGGAGATGTCATTGATGTGCTGATTTCTAGATTTGCATTTTGGTGCGTGGCTTGGCCATGCTTGTTTTTGAAGTTTGATGGGAGAGACCCTTTCTTAGTGTCTACTTGCTTCTCTGGGGTCTCTCGGTGGTGTCTAAGTTGTGGTCACTTACCCTGGTAACAACATGGTCTGAGATGCCCTCATTAGCCAAGGATTACCACATGGGTTTTGGAGCATCTCTTGTCATGTGTGAGCAGGGCATGATCCACGTAAGCATAGGCACCTTCCTTGCGGAGGCACCTTCATGAGTCTTTTAGCCGCTTGTCTGGTTAATCTCCCATAGTGGGGTTGCTAGCCACCACTGGTCCATGAGATTTCAAGATGTGTAGGATCTCTGGTTAGCCTAGAGGGGGGTAAATAGGCCTATCAAAACAAACACTCAAACTTTCATTAAATTCAACTTGTGGCACTGCCGCTCTGACCTCGTGGCACTGCCAGGCCAGAACTACAGACAACTTCGAGTCATAGTTCAAAATCAGTGAATGTAAACTTGAATCGGAGAAATTTCTTAGCTTTCTGGAGGTATGAGATTCACAGATCGAGACAAGTGGTAGGAACACAACACATAAGTAGATCGACCACAAACCCTAGAAATCAACTCAACAACAATATAAAATGCAAATAATGTAAATTAAGCACAAGGTGACACGATGATTTAACCCATGGTTCAGCTCACCACCAAGGCTTGCCTACGTCCATGTTGTTGAGGTTAGCCACTAAGGCTTAGGGCTTTGCAACCCTTCCTCGTTCTCAAGTTAAGAGGCTCGACTCTTGAGATGAGGGGTGAGTTTACTAGCTTCAAAAGGTGGTTACAAACCTCCTGGGGCTACCACACAAGTTGGCAAGCTCCACAGGCGATGCTCTAGCTGACTAGGAGCAAAGCTCCAAGAGTAATAAACACAGCTGCCAGACAAAATGTGAACCAAGTGCTCTTTTGAGTTGGGGAATCAAAGGATCTGCTCTCTAATTAAGTTTGGGACCTTTTTCTCTAGGATTGATGGGGAAATCAAGGGAGAATGCTTGGGAGCTCAAGGTCACCAATGGAGGAGATAGAAAAGGGCACTCTTCTATTCTTGGACAAGCTGAATGAGTGGGGAGCCAAAGAGTGATGTTGGGGAGGAAGGTGAAAGGTATAAATACCCACCAGCCCCAACGGTCACTTAAGTCATGGCATTGCCCCAGCTCAAGTGCGGTAGTGTCGCACTACGGCAGTGCCTCTCTCTAGGTGCGACACTACCATACCAGGCAAGACAACAAGGGTAAGAGTGAAGTGCTGGCTGTCTTGGCTATGAATATGAGGATACATGTGTAGGTTTGAGCACTTGGTAGCACATGTTAGCTTAAGCATTGTGCCTCCCTTTATAGTATGGCTTTTTCTATACTCAAATTCAAAATATAAAAGAATTTAAACCTCCTTTGAGTTTTAAGCCATCAACATTTGTAATTAGGGGCTCCTCCATTTCATGTAACATCCTCGAATATAAATTCCCTGCTTGTTATCTTGATAAATCTCATTAGTTATCTAATTGCGTGGTCATTATCACCAAAACCCACAATTAGGGCTTGATTGCACTTTCGATCTCCCCCTTTTTGGTGATTGATGATAACCCAATTAGAGCTTACAAAAGATATAAAATAAATACTGAGATTTTTCGAACCATGGGTGTAGAGCCTTCCCCTAAATGTGTGAATAGAGAATTGAATTCTCAAATTGACATAAGAAGCCAAGATTCACATTTTAGTAAAAGTGACGGGGCTCCCCTACATCCATGCTCCTATGGGGTGTTGCACACTGTGTCAGGTATGTAGACATGATGCGAATGACAATTCATGCACAACAAGTTTTGCTGTAACAGCTGGGTGCGGCACTACCGCTCCAGGGTGCGGCACTGTCGCACTTGCTGTAACAGCACAGATAAGAACATGCACCACACAACATGTAACATATATAAAGATGTACATTCTAGCACAATATTATCACAAGCTACATCACAAATTAATTCATGTCCATATCCCACACATATAAAGTACTTAGGTAGCATTATTACATAAATAGAGTTTTGAATCATCTCTCAAACTCTCAACCTAACAAAGTCTACTCTAAATGGATAAGAACATGAAGCTCTAGCTGCAGCAATCTCCTCTCCATGGCATCAAAAAAGTTGTTGACCCCTCTCTAATTTCTCCCCCTTTGGCATAAAGCACCAAAAAGAGAAGAAAAGAAGAAAGATAAACATTCACTCCTCATCTTCTTGGATGGTGTCCCAATCAACATCATCCCCACCAGTAGCTCCACTAGCACCTGCAACATCCTCCTCACCACCACCACCATCATCATCGTTGGAGGAGGAAGAGGACACCACCGCCCTCCCTTGGCGATGGGTGGTCAAAGTGTGGCGCTCATGCCTAGAGCTCCTCCTCATGGACTGAAGGTGGAGCTCAACCTCATGTCAGGGTCAAGCTTTGGCTGCTCCTACTCCTCCTCCAGGGGCATCTCACTGCCCTGCTAGCACCTAAGGCTTGGGTCTTCTCAATCTTGTAGATGGTGTGGAGACCATCTTTATCAAACCTATAACCGGTGACCCTCTCAATCATGAATGTGAGATAGGGGGCATAGGGCATCCCCTTTCTCCCATCCTCCATGGCATTCCTCAGCTCATGCCACATGAAGCGAGGAACATCGAACCTGTCACCTCCAGGGGCAAACCTAGGTAGCACATTCCTCACATAGCCATTAAGATCTAAAGTTGCTCCATCTTTGGGATTTATTATGTGCCTGATCAAATTGTTCAGAATGTAGTAGTAGCTCTTCAAACCACTAACCTTGCCATCTGCACCTCTCCAGTCAATCCACATATAGGCAATGTCATGGATCTCAGCTCTAGCCTCATCAAGTATATAAGTGAAGCCCCGCTCCTCCTCTCCAAAACCAAGGATCCAGCTGAAAGTCACAAAGTCAATCTTATAGTGTCGTTCCTCAGTCATCCAGTATATCTCATTAGTGTAAATATCATAGAAGAAGGTGGCATGAAACTAGGTGTAACACCTCGGGTGTTTAAATATTAAAATCTGACATGTCATCATATGCATTGCAAAGCATTTGGCATTTGGTGAAAACTTTGATGTGCATTTACTAAAACAAGTTTACATTTGTATAATGAGTGTTGAATTATATTGTTTGACTCAAGTTCAAAGTTTGTCTGGGTTTTGAATTTTTCGAGAAAACCCCGCTTTTCAACATTTAAATCCTACCCTAAAAATCCATTTCAAAATCTAAGCATATTTTGGGGTTGGGCCCAAAAGCAAAGTTGTAGAACTTTTGATTTTGAACAACTTTTATTTTTGGAGATTTTTGAGTTGTTATGAAAATTTGTGAGTAATTTGTGAATTTTGGCGAATGGCAAACTTGTAAATACTGTGAACAGTGTTCACCACCGTAGCTACATCGCCGGTGACCTTCGGTTCGCTTCCAGGCGCGCGTGTGGACGTCCTCGGCTTCGCGCTGGCGCGGAAACGTCTCCTGCGTCGCTTCCTTGAGCTTCCTGGCCATCCTTTATAACCAGAGCCGTCGCCGTTTGCCCCCGCCCCTTTCCTCTGTTTTCCAGTCACCGCCGTCGCAGCTCCGTCGAGCTTTTGCCGTCGAACCAGCGCCCACGCCATCGCAGCAAAGCATGTTCCAGCTCCGCTAGTTCCTTGCGTGTCCAGCAAACCAGTCCTTGTGGCTTGTCTTCACCGGAAACTCGCGGTGCACGCCCTTCTTCCTCGCGGTCGGCAATTCCTCTACCGAGCACGATTCACCGTGGCCAGAGCTCCACGGTGCATCTCTGTCCCTGGTTTTGGCTGATTCTATTTCGTCTTGATGCTGTAGTACTTAATCCATAGTTGGTTGCTCATTTTGACCACTGCAGTCGCCAGTACACCATCGCCGATGACGTTTTGCTCCGCCGTGATCACCGTGATCGTCGTCATACCTCTCCGTTGCTTCTCCGACATCGCTCCTTGCTTCAACGTGTTCGGGGTGAGCCACTGGTGCTTCCTAGAACCCTTGTTTGAGCTCTACCGGCCTATAGCCGCCAGCGTAACGCTGCCGTGCCACTGCGTCCGCCATGGTCAACGTAGTGCTCGGTTTGGGCCGTAATTGGTCGTGTTAGTGTCATAGATCGATGCGCTGTAACGTGGTGATCTTGTTAGTACTCTTGCAGTCACCGTTGGACTCACCATCGGCGAGAAATCGCTGGTCAGCGCCATCGCCGTCGTGGTCAGCGCGCGAGGTTAGGGATGACAGGTGGGGTCGGGTTGTCAGTGACTCAGCGTTCAAATGGATTTTTCTATTTTCATATTTGAATGAATAGTGTCTATTTTTGTTATTTTTGTGTAGATTTATTTAAAGCTCCAAAAATTATGAAAATTTTTGTGTGACTTCTCTGTGATGTATAGTATTTAAGAAAAATATGAAATAATGTTTTCAGTACTTTTTGAATGTGATAAAAATTGCTTAATTTATTAATAAATGGATTTTCATAATTTTTCTAGGCTTATTTAATTATCCAAAAATTATGAAATTTGTTTTGCCACTTACTTATCATGTAATGAACATGTACTAAAATTTTGAGCTCAATTAGAATAAGTTGATTTATTTCATAATTTTGAATTAAATAATTAATTTAGAAAAGCGAATAGTAACCTTTAATGATTTAGGTTTTGTTTGAAATTTTGGATTGAGTGATGACCTTGGGTCATTAGTTGATGATGATCTTTGGCAATTGATGTATGTGTTATGAAAAAGATTTAGTTGTTTGACTTGCAACTGTACCGCGTAGGAAAGTTGTATTCAAATTGTTAATTTTGCATCCATCATCGAGCATCATATTTCGTATTCCGCATCATGTTAAACATGGCATTGTTATTATGTGTAGTGAACGAAGGTGAAAACGTGGTAGTTAATCAAGCTGTTGAGGAGGTTAATCCATCTGTTGAGGTCGGATCAAATCCTTGTGTAACGTCGCAGGAACCGGACTTTTCTATCAACGAAGGCAAGCCCCGGATGCATACAATCCTACCTTGTGTTTTATAAATTAATTTCGCTTTTGCTTTCCATTACTGCATTAAGTGATTAGGAGTTAAGTAAAAGCCTAATTGGTGCATTACCACCCTTGTTATTCCATATTTACCATATTACCAGTTTTAAACTCGTATATGCCTAGTCTTGCTTAGCTATGCGTAGAACGATGAAAGTCGGATGACTACCTGTTACCTGCAAGTTTTAAATGGAACATTGGTTAACTATGTTAGCATGTGATATGGGAATGTGGAGTAATAAATCTAGACCGGGTAGACTCGGTGTGTGTGAGCCACAAGACATGGAGGTCTTGTGAGCGGGTTCTTTCCGCCTATGTCGATTAAGGCACGTCCGTTGTTGAATTGCATGAGGTGAGAATTTGTAGTACTAACCACATACTCCGGTAAGCCTAAACTTGGTAATTCTATTATGAGAATGGCTACTCGCGCACTAGGAGTGGAGAGATGGCGGGAATAGCGTGTACCCACGTGGCCATGGGCTGGAATGGTGGAGTACTGTGTTTTCGGGTGGCGCGGACCCGTTCTTGTTTTAGAGGATCCAAGGGTAGGTTGGTATATGTAGGTTGGGGACCTGCATATGTCGTGTGGTCTAGAATCCCCAGCTGGGTTTTTAATCGGTTCGAATCATCGTTGCTCCTCGATTATGGAGACTCAACTCACTGTTCATCATCGTAGTATTAATAACTGGAACTTGAATAAGGCTTGTGAAAGTGTTGGATATGAAGTTTCATGATCTCAGTGCGGATCGTGTCAGCTTTGTATATAATTCTTAAAGAAGTTTTCTATATAAAGAATTTTATTAAAAGAGCTTTTACGCAAAAGAACTTTGACCATTGTTAAAGCTATACCTTGAATTCCTAAGCCTGCATTACTGAGTTTATCAGTTAATATTTTGGATAAGTCTTGTTGAGTACTTTTGTACTCAGGGTTCGTTGACCCTTATTATAGGTGAGCCTCATGAGCAGATCTGTTTTGGATCGTGCTACATGACTATCGTTCGTTCTGATGACGAGAAGTAAATGTGTGATCCTTGGGCAGGATGTTTATTTTGTGTGTTAAGTATATGTTAATTATGCCACTCCACTACTACTATGGTTTATAATAATTATCGAACTTAGTTTGTAAGGTTTGAAACAACTAGTTGTAAACTATGTTATCGTAAGACTTCCGCTGTTTTTTACTCTGGTTTTGATATTTGAATAAATGTTGTAATACTGCAATGACTTTGTAACGTGATCCTGCTTGGAAATCGTGGATGATTCGGGGTTCCCCGAGGACACCCGACAGACTTCTTAAGTTACCAGGAACATATGCATTGTTGTTAAAGGTCGTTAGACAGTGACAAGTGTATGTGGGTCCTATAATTTAGGAGGTTCTGCCACAGAATGGTATCAGAGTGATCGTTACAAGGTTTTTGTTGTATTGTTTACAAAAACTTCAAAATAATTCAGGATGACTAAATTTAATTGGATAATTTGGTCCAAATTGCTTCTGACTTATCTTATTTCTTTCTCACCATTCTTTATTTGATTAAAAAGGTTTTGTATGGTGGAGTAGTAATATTACTATGCCCGATATAAAATAAATGTTATTTATGTGCATTATAAACCTTGATGTTTTTGTTCATAAGAATGATGCATGCATCATGAATAATTCACTCGTTACTTCCTTCACCTCTTAGTCTAGAGTTGAGTAGTGAGTCTGGTTTGAAGAATGTAATCCATCTTAGCTACTTTTTGGATTTTGATCAAATGGTTTTATTTGGATTAAATTGGCTTCCTACAGTATGGCTCGTGCCAAGATGACGCCCCATAAGTCCACCGGACCCAAAGGAGTTCCTTGTCACCAACTTGCCCCTAGAAACGATGGTGCTAGCAGTAGCAGTTCTAGGCCTGATCCCCAGGCAGAGATACTGAGGGTTTCTATGGAGTTAGCACAATCTACTAGAGATAGGGCTTTGGATGATATACAAATAGGAGAATTACAGGGTCAATTGAGGCAGCTCACCACCACGCATAGGAACTACAAAAGTATGTTCGTTCGTATGGTGGAAGGAAGAAATGAAGCTTGGCACAGGGAAAATATAGCTAGAGTTAGAACTCATGAGCTAGAATTCTATGTAGAAGATTTAGAAGAACATAATACATATCTACATGAGGAAGTTCATAGGCTTAGCAATCTACTAAATCCGAATCATGAGCCTCAAGCTGATGCCATGGACCCCGGTGTCATCCTTGCCGATGATGATGAATCAGGAGAGGAAGAAGAAGAAGATCCTAAAGAATTGGTAATGATCGATGAAAGTGATAATGAAGGCGGTAATAATTCCAGAATGGATACCGAGCCTAAAGTTTGAAGTAATTACGGAAAAGAATAGAGTTGTATAATAGTTAATTATGGTCAAGCTATGTATCTTGTTTTGGTACTTATAGGGTCTGGTGTTTATAGTAGTAAACCCTATGTAATGTGTCTGGAGTAAGCTTTTGTGCAATTCAATAAAGGCTTGTGAATAAAGTTTGGTTTGTTATGAGTAGATGCATCGTACGCGGGGTTCGTATATTCCTAGAACTTCACAAGATGAGGATGGTATTCTAGATCCACCACCAGTTCCAACAAATTTAGCTGATGCTATAACCGCACTTGTCAATGTGACGGCTGAAAATTCTCGTTTGCTTCATGAGATGGCTCAGAGTAATCAGAATCAGATGTACGGAAACCGTGGATGCCACCATAACCGACAGGAGGCTACATATGTTGATTTCACAGACACAAGACCCCCGGTGTTCACCAAGGCAGATGAACCATTAGAGGCTGATGACTGGCTTCAAACCATGGAGCAGAAATTTGACCTTATCCCATGCATGGAGTATCAGAAACCTACGTTTGCCACCCAACAACTTAGAGGAGCAGCAAGTGCTTGGTGGGCAAACTTAGTGGCTATGCAACCTATTGGCACTCCAATAACTTGGGCTGAGTTCCATACTGCCTTCAGAGCCCATTATATCCCTAAAGGAGTGATGGCTATGAAGCTAGATGAATTCCTTGCTTTGAAACAAGGAGATCAAACCATGATGCAGTATGTGGGAAGATTTAATCATCTGTCCCAATATGCATCCAAGCATGTCAATACTGATGCCAAGAAGAAGAGGTGGTTTATGAGAGGCCTGAATACCAAGTTGCAGACTATGATGACCACTTGCACCAATGTTACTTACCATGAGGCTGTAAATATTGCAATTGCTTCAGAGTCAAAGTATCGGCAGCATAAGGAGCTCAAAAAGAAAAAGAGTGTGCCGTCTGGATCTTTTGGGGGAAATCAGAAGAGGCAGAGGGTGATTTATCATCTAGTACATCATAATCGTCCTCCTTATCGTCCGCCGCAGTTCCAAGCCAGGCAACAGTCAAATATCTGTCCTGCTATAACATATCCGAGTTCACAGTCAACCAATGCTCCTGGTGGCAATGCTCCAACATCCCAAGGTCACAACTATCTATGCTACAATTGTGGAAGGACTGGTCATTTCTCCAAGGAATGTCCATATCCTAGGCAGGCTAATCAAAATTATCAGAAGGCCCCTGCTAATCAACAATAGGGTCAGGCACCAAACAAGAACCCCAATCAGAATGCTCAGAAGGGCAGAGATGAGAGAAAGACAGGACGGGTGTTCTATATTCAAGCTGGAGAAATTCTAGAAGGGGAGCCAGTGATGATGGGTATGTTTCCTGTTGCCAATCACCCTGTAGTTATACTTTTTGATTCTGGCGCATCGCATTCATTCATCAATAGAACATTTGTCGTGAAGCATGAAATTTCAATTGGGGCAACAAAGGAAAGTTTCTTTATACAGTCACCCGGGGGACGACTGTGTACTAAGGAAATGGTATACCAAGTACTCGTAAACCTGGGTGGGCATATTTTTCCCACTACCATGATTATCCTTAAGGATCAAGATATAGATGTAATCTTGGGAATGAATTGGATGTATCAGCATAAGGCTGTTATAGATATTTTGAATAGGACATTAAGAGTGAGTTTGCCTGATAGTAATTCTCAACTTCTCATCCAACTTCCAACTCTAAGAAGATCAGTGGGCAAGATTTGTGCAACTGCTGTCAAAGAGATTAGAGATATTCTGGTAGTGTGTGAATTTCCGGATGTGTTTCCTGAAGATTTACCCGGTCTACCACCTGATAGGGATGTACAGTTTAACATAGAGTTACAACCTAGAACAGCTCCGATTTCTTGGAGAGCTTATAGGATGCCACCTAAGGAATTGGCCAAGTTGAAGACTTAGTTACAAGAATTGATTGAAAAAGGGTTTATCCAACCTAGTTCCTCACCTTGGGGATGTCTAGCAATTTTTGTGAAAAAGAAAGATGAGACCCTAAGGTTATGTGTCGACTATCGTCCATTGAATGAAGTGACCATCAAGAATAAGTATCCATTACCTCAGATAGATCTGCTTTTTGATCAATTGGCCGGAGCCAAAGTTTTCTCCAAGATAGATTTGAGATCAGGATATCACCAAATCAAGATAAAGCCTGAGGATATTCCCAAAACGGCATTTACCACAAGATATGGATTATATGAATACTTAGTAATGTCTTTTGGTTTGACAAATGCTCCAGCTCATTTCATGTATCTAATGAACTCAGTATTCATGCCTGAGCTAGATAAGTTTGTAGTGGTGTTTATTGATGACATTTTAGTATATTCCAAGAATAAGAAAGAACATGCGGAATATCTCAGAATTGTTCTGACCCGATTGAGAGAACATCAACTATATGCCAAGTTCAGCAAGTGTGATTTTTGGCTTAAGGAAGTGCAATTTCTTGGACATGTCTTGTCAGCCGAAGGAGTTGCAGTTGATCCCAGCAAAGTGAAGGATGTGCTTGATTGGAAATCGCCAGCCACAGTTCATCAAGTTTGGAGTTTTCTGGGATTGGCGGAGTATTATCGTCGGTTTATTCTAGATTTCTCAAAAATATCAAAGTCCATAACTGAATTATTGAAGAACCAAGTTAAGTTTGTCTAGTCATCAGATTATGAGGAGGCTTTCCAGACTTTGAAGAGACTGTTGACTACTGCACCAGTGTTAGCCCAACCTAACATCGAGAAGCCGTTTGATGTTTATTGTGATGCTTCAGGTATTGGTATTGGGTGTGTGTTGATGCAAGAAGGCCGAGTCATTGCCTATGCATCCAGGCAACTTAAACAACATGAAGAACACTATCTGACTCATGACTTGGAGTTAGCAGCTATGGTTCATGCTCTGAAGATTTGACGGCATTACCTGCTTGGTAATACGTGTCATATGTATATAGACCACAAAAGCTTAAAGTATATTTTCACTCAGTCAGAGTTAAACATGCGACAAAGAAGATGGTTAGAACTGATTAAGGATTATGATTTAGAAGTACATTATCACCCTGGTAAAGCAAATGTAGTTGCAGATGCCCTCAGTTGCAAAAGTTATTGCAATTGTCTAACAGTGAGAACCATGGGTTTGAATTTATGTCAAGAAATGGAAAAGTTGAATGTAGAAGTAATTCAACAAGGAAGTTTGACCAACATAATTGTTGAAGCCACTATTCGAGATCAAGTTATTGCTGCTCAGAAGGAAAACAAGGGTATAGCTCATATCAAGGAAAGAGTCAAGAATGGAAAGGCGGAATGCTTTAGCATAGATGATGAAGATGTGTTATGGTTCAAGGATCGTCTGGTGGTACCAAAAGTTCCTGAGTTGCGGCAGTCAATTCTAGATGAGGCACATGCTACTAGGTTATCAATCCATCCGGGAAGTAACAAGATGTACCATGACTTGAAGCAAAGATTCTGGTGGACAAAAATGAAAATAGAGATTGCTAGATATATAGCAAAGTGTGATACTTATCAAAAGGTGAAAGCTATACATTTGAGGTCTGCTGGTGAATTACAACCATTACATATTCCATCTTGGAAGTGGGAGGACATAAGTATGGACTTTATTATTGGTCTACCCAAGACATCAAAGGGATTTGACTCAGTATGGGTTATTGTAGATCGACTCACTAAGTCAGCACATTTTCTTCCAATCAAGACAATATATCCCACGATCCAATATGCCAAGATGTATTTAGCAAGAATCATGAGTCTCCATGGAGTACCCAAGACTATTGTGTCAGATAGGGGTACACAGTTTGTCTCCAACTTTTGGAAACAATTGCATTCTTCATTGGGTACCAAACTTCTGTATAGTATAGCTTATCATCCACAGACTGATGGACAGACTGAAAGAGTTAATCAAGTACTTGAAGATATGTTAAGGTGTTGTGTCCTTAACTATTTCAATAAGTGGGATGAATGCTTACCTTTGGCCGAATTCTCATACAACAATAGTTATTAGGAATGCATTAGAATGGCTCCATTTGAAGCACTCTATGGTCGTAGATGCAGGACATCATTGAGTTGGTCTGAGCCTGGAGAAAGAAGATTCTTTGGAGTTGACCTTGTAAAAGAAACAGAAGACAAGGTTAGGCAAATACAGAGTAATTTGAAGATAGCTCAATCCTGACAAAAGAGTTATGCGGATAGAAGACGGAGACCATTGGTATTTACCAAAGGAGATTTTGTGTATCTAAAAGTGTCACCAATGAAGGGAGTTACCCATTTTGGTGTTAAAGGAAAGTTAGCACCCCAATATATTGGACCATATCAAATTTTGGAGAGGTATGGAAAAGTGGCATATCGTTTGAAATTACTTAAACATCTTGCAGCTGTGCATGATGTGTTCCATATTTCTCAATTGAAGAAGTGTCTCCGAGTGCCTGAACAGAATGTTGAAGTTGAAGGAGTAGAACTAGAACCGGATTTAACTTATTCCGAATATCCTATCTGAGTGTTGGATCAGAAAGATCGCATTACTCAAAGATGGACAATCAAGTTCTATAAAATACAATGGAATCAACATTCAGAAGAGGAAGCTACTTGGGAATCAAAAGATTACTTGTTAGAAAAGTTTCCAGAGTTTCTAGCGTCAATATAAAATAGAGTAATGTTAGTTAAGCTCGGTAATACAAGTTGTGTTCTGTAATAGGGACCTCAGCTGTTTTATGGATAGATTTTGTATGTGTTCTCGTGACACATTTCCTTTTCCATTACTTACCCTATGGCTTTGAATCTCGGGGCGAGATTTCTTTTAGGGGGAAGGATTGTAACACCTCGGGTGTTTAAATATTAAAATCTGACATGTCATCATATGCATTGCAAAGCATTTGGCATTGGTGAAAACTTTGATGTGCATTTACTAAAACAAGTTTACATTTGTGTAATGAGTGTTGAATTGTATTGTTTGACTTAAGTTCAAAGTTTGTCTAGGTTTTGAATTTTTTGAGAAAACCCCGCTTTTCAACATTTAAATCCTACCCTGAAAATCCATTTCAAAATCTAAGCATTTGGTGAAAACTTTGATGTGCATTTACTAAAACAAGTTTACATTTGTGTAATGAGTGTTGAATTGTATTGTTTGACTCAAGTTCAAAGTTTGTCTGGGTTTTGAATTTTTCGAGAAAACCCCGCTTTTCAACATTTAAATCCTACCCTGAAAATCTATTTCAAAATCTAAGCATATTTTGGGGTTGGGCCCAAAAGCAAAGTTGTAGAACTTTTGATTTTGAACAACTTTTATTTTTGGAGATTTTTGAGTTGTTATGAAAATTTGTGAGTAATTTGTGAATTTTGGTGAATGGCAAACTTGTAAATACTGTGAACAGTGTTCACCGCCGTAGCTACACCGCCGGTGACCTTCGGTTTGCTTCCAGGCGCGTGCGTGGACGTCCTCGGCTTTGCGCTGGCGCGGAAACGTCTCCTGCATCGCTTCCTTGAGCTTCCTGGCCATCCTTTATAACTAGAGCCGTCGTCGTTTGCCCCCGCCCCTTTCCTCTGTTTTCCAGTCACCGCCGTCGCAGCTCCGTCGAGCTTTTGCCGTCGAACCAGCGCCCACGCCATCGCAGCAAAGCGTGTTCTAGCTCCGCTAGTTCCTTGCGCGTCCAGCAAACCAGTCCTTGTGGCTTGTCTTCACCGGAAACTCGCGGTGCACGCCCTTCTTCCTCGCGGCCGGCAATTCCTCCGCCGAGCATGATTCACCACGGCCAGAGCTCCATGGTGCATCTCTGTCCCTGGTTTTGGCTGATTCTATTTCGTCTCGATGCTGTAGTACTTAATCCATAGTTGGTTGCTCATTTTGACCACTGCAGTCGCCGGTACACCATCGCCGACGACGTTTTGCTCCGCCGTGATCACCGTGATCGTCGTCACGCCTCTCCGTTGCTTCTCCGACATCGCTCCTTGCTTCAACGTGTTTGGGGTGAGCCACTGATGCTTCCTGGATCCCTTGTTTGAGCTCTACCAGCCTGTAGCCACCGGCGTAATGCTGCCGTGCCACCGCGTCCGCCATGGTCAACGTAGTGCTCGGTTCGGGCCGTAATTGGTTGCGTTAGTGCCATAGATCGATGCGCTGTAACGTGGTGATCTTGTTAGTACTCTTGCAGTCACCGTTGGACTCACCGTCGGTGAGAAATCGCTGGTCAGCGCCGTCACTGTCGTGGTCAGCGCGCGAGGTTAGGGATGACAGGTGGGGTTGGGTTGTCAGTGACTCAGCGTTCAAATGGATTTTTCTATTTTTATATTTGAATGAATAGTGTCTATTTTTGTTATTTTTGTGTAGATTTATTTAAAGCTCCAAAAATTATGAAAATTTTTGTGTGACTTCTCTGTGATGTATAGTATTTATGAAAAATATGAAATAATGTTTCTCAGTACTTTTTGAATGTGATAAAAATTGCTTAATTTATTAATAAATGGATTTCCATAATTTTTCTAGGCTTATTTAATTGTCCAAAAATTATGAAATTTGTTTTGCCACTTACTTATCATGTAATGAACATGTACTAAAATTTTGAGCTCAATTAGAATAAGTTGATTTATTTCATAATTTTGAATTAAATAATTAATTCAGAAAAGCAAATAGTAACCTTTAATGATTTAGGTTTTGTTTGAAATTTTGGATTGAGTGATGACCTTGGGTCATTAGTTGATGATGATCCTTGGCAATTGATATATGTGTTATGAAAAAGATTTAGTTGTTTGACTTGCAACTGTACCGCGTAGGAAAGTTGTATTCAAATTGTTAATTTTGCATCCATCATCGAGCATCATGTTTCGTATTCCGCATCATGTTAAACATGGCATTGTTATTACATGTAGTGAACGAAGGTGAAAACGTGGTAGTTAATCAAGCTGTTGAGGAGGTTAATCCGTCTGTTGAGGTCGGATCGAATCCTTGTGTAACGTCACAGGAACCGGACTTTTCCGTCAACGAAGGCAAGCCCCGGATGCATACAACCCTACCTTGTGTTTTATAAATTAATTTCGCTTTTGCTTTCCATTACTGCATTAAGTGATTAGGAGTTAAGTAAAAGCCTAATTGGTGCATTACCACCCTTGTTATTCCATATTTACTATATTACCAGTTTTAAACTCGTATATGCCTAGTCTTGCTTAGCTATGCGTAGAACGATGAAAGTCGGATGACTACCTGTTACCTGCAAGTTTTAAACGGAACATTGGTTAACTATGTTAGCATGTGATATGGGAATGTGGAGTAATAAATCTAGACCGGGCGAACTCGGTGTGTGTGAGCCACAAGACATGGAGGTCTTGTGAGCGGGTTCTTTCTGCCTGTGTCGATTAAGGCACGTCCGTTGTTGAATTGCATGAGGTGAGAATTTGTAGTACTAACCATATACTCCGGTAAGCCTGAACTTGGCAATTCTATTATGAGAATGGCTACTCGCGCACTAGGAGTGGAGAGATGGTGGGAATAGCGTGTACCCACGTGGCCATGGGCTGGAATGGTGGAGTACTGTGTTCTCGGGTGGCGCAGACCCGTTCTTGTTTTAGAGGATCCAAGGGTAGGTTGGTATATGTAGGTTGGGGACCTACATATGTCATGTGGTCTGGAATCCCTAGCTGGGTTTTTAATCGGTTTGAATCATCGTTGCTCCACGATTATGGAGACTCAACTCACTGTTCATCATCATAGTATTAATAACTGGAACTTGAATAAGGCTTGTGAAAGTGTTGGATATGAAGTTTCATGATCTCAGTGCGGATCGTGTTAGCTTTGTATATAATTCTTAAAGAAGTTTTCTATATAAAGAATTTTATTAAAAGAGCTTTTATGCAAAAGAACTTTGATCATTGTTAAAGCTATACCTTGAATCCCTGAGCCTGCATTACTGGGTTTATCAGTTAATATTTCAGATAAGTCTTGTTGAGTACTTTTGTACTCCGGGTTCATTGACCCTTGTTGCAGGTGAGCCTCATGAGCAGATCTATTTTGGATCGTGCTGCATGACTATCGTTTGTTCTGATGACAAGAAGTAAATGTGTGATCCTTGGGCAGGATGTTTATTTTATGTGTTAAGTATATGTTAATTATGCCACTCCACTACTACTATGGTTTGTAATAATTATCGAACTTAGTTTGTAAGGTTTGAAACAACTAGTTGTAAACTATGTTATCGTAAGACTTCTGCTGTTTTTTTACTCTGGTTTTGATATTTGAATAAATGTAGTAATACTGCAATGACTCTGTAATGTGATCCTGCTCAAAAATCATGGATGATTCGGGGTTCCCTAAGGACACCCGACAGACTTCTTAAGTTACCAGGAACATATGCATTGTTGTCAAAGGTCGTTGGACAGTGATAAGTGCATGTGGGTCCTATAATTTAGGAGGTTCTGCCACACTAGGCTAGCACTTCTTCATTCCAATTATACCTGAAGCTCATGATGTTAGTGAGGCCAAAAATCTCACAAGCCTTGATCACTTTGTTAAACTTAGGCTCATTCTTCCCCTTCATCTCCTCCCAGTCAATGTACTGCATCTTGACAATCTTGGACTTCTTGGAGTTGAAGATCACTGAGGCATAAAAGTTGGAATGAAACTCATTCCAAAATCTATAATCTACCCCCAAATCCTTTGGTTGCTCATAAGAATTGTTCTCACATGCTTCTTCCACCATCTTTAGCTTTCCCACATAGTTGAGCACGGGATGAGCATGTGTGTCAATGGGATGCCTCATGGTCACTTCTTCAGAATACTCTCTGATGTAACCTCTGTCAAACTCCTCAAGGTGAGGTGGAGTATCTGGGCAAGCACCTGGAGGAATGGTGTGGCCAACCCTATCTAAGTTCTCCTCTTCCTGGATCAACTAATCCCTTCTCCCCCTATCAATAGCATCCCCTCTGCCTACCGCACTGCCGGTGCCCCCTATGATTCTACCACGACCATGGCGAGGCATTTGCTTGTCATGAGGCTTGGTCATCTTCCTCTTCCCCCTCTGGTCATCTTCACCTCCGAAGGCCATCTACGCAAAAACATAGACCAAAATGAGAAACTGTACAAATGGGGAGTAGAAGTTACCCTATAAAGGAAGTTAAGTACTCAAGAAAAGTCAATGTGCAAGCAAGGGAAGCAGCTAATGTGGTACTGCCCCTAGACGTGCGGCACTGCTGTGCCTGGGAGTGGCACTGCCGCACCAGCTGTTTCACCAAGACTGCATTTTGCATCTTCTTGTCTACTAAAGTTACTTCATATTTTAACTCCCAGCCCACTATACAATCTTAGCAAGCATAAACTTGTCTATGTCATTGATTCATCTAGATATGATTGAGACAAAGCCTAGTAATCATGAATCTTAGCATTAGGAGCTGAGTGAAATAGATAAAGTGAGTCAACAATCGAACCAAGAGTTTAGCACTGCTAGCTTTGCCATAGAGGTGCGGCACTGCTACGCTGAGGGTGTGGCACTACCGCAACAGTTAATTTGGCTCCAAGGTTGAATCATGATTTCTACTTCAATCAATCCTCAAAGCACCATCGAAACTACTATCTACTTTCCAATCAACCATCTAAGACAACTAGAATCGACACATTGCCTAGATCAGGAAGGATTAGGGTTTCACCTTTGATTCATGCAGATTGAGGAGGAAAGGGATGAAATAGCTCTGCCCAAGAGCTTCAGCGGCCACCGATGATGTAGGAGGGAACTGGTGGATGGCACACTGCACTGCTGGAGGTGGCGGCAGCAATGCTACCGCGCGTGAGAGGAAGAGAAGGGCAACAACGTTAGGTGAAAAGTGAGGAGAGGGTTACCCTAGGGCTAGATGAAAAGAGAAGGAGAGGTGGGCCCCATGGTAACAAGCTGTTGTGGGCCGAATTCTAGTTGGAATTCAAAGTGCGGCACTGCCGCTTGCCACACGCGGCACTGCCGCACGTTAGGTGCGGCATAGCCGCACTCCCCAGAACAACAAGATTTAGCTACTAACTAAATAGCTATATGCATATAGGATATGGACACATATCTCAAGCACACTATGATTAGCAGCAAATAATCAATACAAACAATGATCATAATGCACTTGTTTCTTATGATAAATCATTTTGAAGCACAATATTTAAACCTTTCCAATTCATTTCTCCTATCCATGCTAGTTCATCAATCAAGGTGTGCTATAGTTCATACCACGTTATGAGAATCAAGTATATTTAGCTCACTACGCAAAGCACAAAACCTTGACTCATCGAGTGGCTTAGTGAAGATATCAGCTAGTTGCTTTTTGGTGCTCACATGGCAAATTTCGATATCTCCTTTGGTTTCATGGTCTCTTAAGAAATGATGTCGGATGTCTATGTGCTTAGTTCTTGAGTGGCTTATGGGATTGTTGGTGAGCTTTATGGCACTTTCATTGTCACACAAGAGTGGGATTTTGGTGAAGTGATATCTGAAATCTTGAAAGAGTTTGCCTCATCCAAAGTAGTTGATCACAACATGCACCGGCTGCAACATACTTGGCCTCGGCGGTGGAAAGGGCTACACAATTTTGATTCTTAGTACTCCAAGACACTAGGGACCGTCTAAGGAATTGACATGTCCCCAAGGTGCTTTTTTGATCTACTTTGCAACCAGCGTAATCAAAATCCAAATACTCAAGTAGATCGAACTTAGAGCCCTTAGGATACCATATGTCAAGGTTAGGAGTATATACTAAATATCTTAAGATTCTCTTAATAACCACTAAGTGGCACTCTTTTAGGTTAGCTTGAAATCTAGCACACATGCACACACTAAGCATAATATTGGGCCTAGATGCGCACAAATAAAGTAGAGAGCCAATCATGGAGCGATATACCTTAGTATCCATGGCTTTCCCGTCATCATTGAGATCTAGATGTCCATTGGTTGGCATGGGAGATTTGATAGGCTTGGCATTCACCATGTCAAACTTCTTGAGCATATCATGGGTGTACTTCATTTGGTTAATAAAAGTTCCATCCTTCACTTGCTTGATTTGAAATTCGAGGATGAACTTTAATTCACCCATCATGGACATCTCAAATCTCTTGGTCATGATCCTACTAAATTCCTCACAAAAATAATGGTTAGTACGACCAAATATTATGTCATCGACATATATTTAGCACACAAATATATCTTTGTTGACTTTGTGGGTGAAAAGGGTAGGATCGGCTTTGCCTATTTCAAAGCCTTGTTTAAGCAAGAATTCCTTAAGGCATTCATAACATGCTCTTGGTGCTTGTTTAAGCCCATAGAGCACCTTTTGGAGTTTGTAGACATGGTTAGGAAACTTGTGATCTTCAAAGCCCAGTGGTTGCTCAACATAGACAAGTTCTTGAATAGGGCCATTGAGAAATGCACTCTTCACATCCATTTGATATAGCTTGAAGTTGTGATGAGTGGCATAGGCTAGAAGCATTCGGATTGCTTCAAGCCTTGCCACCGATGCATATGTTTCTTCAATGTCCAAGCCCTCTACTTGAGTGAAACCTTGAGCAACCAATCTTGCTTTATTCCTTGTCACCACTCCATTCTCATCTTGCTTGTTGTGGAAAACCCACTTGGTGCCAATGACATTGGTATTGGGTCATTCCACCAAGGTCCACACTTGGTTTCTTTCGAAGTTGTTGAGCTCTTCTTGCATGGCCATCATCCAATCTGGGTCTCCAAGTGCTTGTTTTACCTTAAGAGGTTCCAAAGAGGAAACAAACGAATAATATTGGCAAAAATTTGCTAAATGTGAATGCATTGTTATCTCCTTTTGAAGACTCCCAAGGATGTTGTCAACGGGATGATCCCATTGTATTATTTGCCTTAACCTAGATGCTCAAAGGCCTCTTGTTCATCTTCTGGACCTTCATCATTTTCTTGCTCAAATATGGGTTGTAGGTCTTGTCCATAAGCTGGAGTCGAATCAGCTGCTGCTGACTATGTAGGTGTGGCACTGCCTCTCTCAAGTGCAGCACTGCCTCATGCAGGTGTTGTAGTAGGTGTCTGCTGCTGTTTAGCATTAGGTACATCAGCAGAAATAGGTGAAGCAACAACTTGAGGAACCCCACTTCAGTGACTTCATCTTCTTATGGTCTAATATCACCAATGGCCAATTGCTAGATTGCGTCACATGGTGGATCCTCCTTTCCGACAACACTTGAATCAACTTGCTCCACTTGAGAGCCATTAGATTCATCAAATGTCACATCTACCACAATCTCAACTCTCCTAGAGGTTTTGTTGAAGACATGGTAGGCATGCTCATTTGATCCATAACTAAGAAGAACACCTTCATCAACTTTAGGTGCAAACTTAGAGGTTTTGGGTTTCTTGTTAAGTATGAAACACTTGCACCCAAACACTCTAAAGTAAGATACCTTAGACTTGTTACCGATTAAAAGCTCATATGAAGTTTTCTTCAACTTCTTATGTAGGTAGAGGAGGTTGATGGCATGGCAAGCGGTGTTGATGGCATCGCACCAAAAGATGTCTGGCGTCTTGTACTTATCTAGCATTGTCCTTGCCATGTCAATGAGTGTATGATTCTTCCTCTCTATTACACCATTTTGTTGATGGGTGTATGGTGTTGAAAACTCATGCTTGATGCTCTCTTCATCAAGAAATTCCTTAACTAGAGTATTCTTGAATTCGGTCCCATTATCACTTCTCACTTTCTTGATGGGAAGACCAAACTCCTTTTGAGCTCTTCTAACAAATATCTGCACCTTCTCTTGAACTTGGCACTTGTCATGCAAGAAAACTACCCAAGTGAAATAGGAATAGTCATCAACAATAACAAGACCATATTTGTTACCTCCGATACTTAGGTAGGCGACCAGTCCAAAGATATCCATATGTATTAGCTCCAATGGTTGCTTGGTGGTCATGAAGCTCTTTGGTGGGTGAGGTATGCCAACTTGCTTTCCGGCTTGACAAGCACTACAAATCCTATATTTCTCAAAGTGAACATTTGTTAGTCCATGGATGTGTTCATCTTTTAGAAGTTTGGCCAAGTTCCTCATCCCAACATGAGCTAGTCGGTGATGCCAAAGCTAACCCATGCTAAATTTTGCCACTAAATAAGTCTCAAGCTTAGCTTTACTTTTGTTAAAATCAACTAAGTAAAGCTTGTTCTTTAATTGACCCATAAAGACAATAGAGGAATCCTCCCTTCTAAAGACTTCCACACCCTTATCCATAGAGACAATTGTAACCCATCTCACACAATTGAGAAGCGGACAACAAGTTGTAACTTAACGAATCAACATGTAATACATTTATAATTGAATGCTCAAGGGTTATAGCAACTTTACCGAGACCAATCACATCCCCCTTTGAATTATCTCCAAAGACAATATTTTCATTTGAGTGCATCATCGGGGAATATGATGAGAACATAATCCTTTTTTTGGTCATGTGATTTGTACATCCGCTATCAAGCACCCAAATTGATCCACCGGAGGAGTATGCCTACAAAACAAGTTTAGTTGCTAGATTTAGGTCCCCAATTTGACTTGGGGCCTTGCATGTTAGTCACAAGAAACTTAGAAACCCAAATAGAAGTATTCCTATATATGTTGGTTTCCTTTCCAACATATTTGGCAACCACTTTTCCACTGTTGTTGCTCTTCAAAACAAAGCATAATGTCAAGCTTTGTTGAGGTGCATAGATCTTTGGTTGATAGGAATACTTGTTCTTGTTGCCCCACATTGATTCCTTAGGCTTCTAGAAAACCTATTTCTGCTGGAACACCTTCTTCTTGGGCTTAGTTTGATCAGGAACAGAATTGGTAGCCTTCCCATTTTTACGAGGCGCGGCACTACCGCCCTTAACCATGGCACTGCCGCTCGGGGATGCTGCACTGCCGCAGTCTGTGCAGGCTGATCTGTACCAATTTTTCCCTTCCTCTCAAACTGCACACACTCATAGCTATTCACTATCCTTCTTTTATTTGTCTTAGCTCCTTTTGTGTGTCCAAGCCCATGCTTGATTGAGGGATGCCTTCCTTGCTTGAATTGTGGCCCTTTTGATTCATCATTCTTCTTGTCATTAGAATGGGTCTCACCCATCCACCCTTTTCCAATGATTTCATTGAGCCTAGCAATCTCCTTTCTCATAGCCTCCATGTTTGCAAGGTTAGTGAAATAGGCATTCAAAACAAGATTAAAACATTTTCCACAACCTTGACTAGTGGAGGGAGTAGAGGTTTCCTTTGCCTTAGGGAGATGTGAGTTGCTATCCCAAAGAATGCCATATTGCATCTCAAGTTCTTTGTGCTTTTCATCCAAGTCACAATACTTTTTCTTGAGAGCTTTATTTGCTTTTTTGTAATAGCATGGTCCCCTTGCTCTTTGGCCAAAGCCTTGCGCAAGGATTGCACCTCACTTCTCTTTAATGCAAGAGCTTCTTTGCTAGCAATGTAGAGATCCTCTTGTTGGATAAGAGTCTCTTCTCTAGATTCTAGCTCGGCTTGGACACTCTCTAAATCCTCCATTAGCTTAGTGATGAATAATTTGGTCTTTCTATCCAAATTTTTAGTTATCATGTTTATTTCTTCATCACAAGATTCATCATCACTAGAGCTATCACTAATATCACTACTAGAGATATCACTAGAAGGTAGAGGAGATTTGGCCTTTGATTTGGATTTTACCTTCTCATGGTTTGCCATGAGACAAATGTGAGGGGAGTAGTAGTCATCGTCGGACATGTTGTTGAAGAGCCTTGGTGTAGGAGATGACTTGTGAATAGCAATGGTTGCAACCTTCTCATTCTCCTCACGTGTGCTCTCTCTAGTTGAGTCCCATTCATGCCCAATATGAGCCTCTCCCATGTACTTCTTGCTCTTTCTACGGTCGACCTTCTCCTCTTTCTTGTCCTTCTTGTATTTGTTGTCCTTGATCTCATATGGACACTTAGCAATGAAGTGATCGGTGCTACCATAATTATAGCATGTCCTCTTTTTCTTGTTTGGAAAGTTTCTCTTCACTACCTTGTAGCCTTGCTTCTTTAGCCCCTTGTGAAACCTCTTCATAAAGAGAGCAACATCATCAACCTTCTCATATTGATCATCATCATTTTCACTTTCACTTGAAGATGATGTGGTTTCTACTCTTTCTTGGACTTGCTTGATTGCTTTGGGCTTGCTAGTTGAAGCTTGCTTGTTGATCTTGGACTTGCTTGTAGAGCCTTGCTTACTTGATTTGTTGGCCTTGAGAGCTACATCCTTGAATTTGATGCCTTCTAGCTTTGCTTGCAATTCACCAAGCTTCTTCCTCTCATTTGCTTCTTCTTTTTGCATGTCAAAGGTCAAGATCCTCCCAAGTATATCATTTGGTGTGAAGTACTCAAACTTCTTCTTGTCTCTAATTAGAGTCACTATGATCTTATTTCTAGGTGCATAAGCCTCTAACATAATCTTGACAACTTTATGATCATCTAGCTCATCACAACCATAGCCTCTAATCTTGCCCACCATTGTCATCAACCTATCAAACATCTCTTGTGGCCCTTCTCCATCCAAGATTACAAACCGGTTGAGCTTTGACATCAACAAATTAATTCTTGTCTTTCTCACTTTATCAACCCCTTCATGTGCTAGGTGCAAAGTGTTCCATATTTGCTTGGCAATATCAACCCCAATCACTCTATTGCACTCATCACCATCCAAAGCACTAAGCAACACACTTATGGCTTGACCATTGAGGTGAATGATTTTCATCTCTTCTAGTGTTGGGTTCTTGGGATCAACCGGTGGCTCAAATCCATTACAAACAATCTCCCAAATGCTGGGGTGAAGACCTATAAGATAGGCTCTCATCAAGTGCTTCCACTTGGCAAAGTTAGTCCCACTGAAATGGGTAGCTTGCCCATGGGCACATTGATGAAAGACCTCCAATCATGGTTAGTCATAGGTATAGAAGAGTAATTAAAGGATACGGCGGCATATTTGTTGTTGTTGGCTTTGCCCTTTCCTCTCTTCTCCTTCTTGTCCCCCTTTGACACTTGGTAGGACTCATCATCATCTCCATCTTTAGAACTACTTGATATGTCACTTGATGATGCATTTGTTGCCTTCTCTTCTTCTTCTTCTTCCTTCTTCTTCCTAGCTTCTCTCCTTCTTGTTCTTGTTTCTCTTATGAGCTTTCTTTCTTCTTTCCTTTGCTTCTTGTCTTCTAACCGCTGCTACTCCTTCCACTCTCTTGCTTCTCTTTTGAGCTTTGTTGCCTCCTTCTTCTTCTCTCATTATCAATGAGAGCTCTTTTGGCATCGGTAGCCTTAAGATGTGGTAGCATGGTGTTGCTTGCTGTTGATGCACTCAACTCATTATTGTCGGTGTTGACATCCACCGGCTTTATGCCACTAGTTCCTCCTCCGGGCTCCATACCTCACACGGTGAAGCGCACACAAGGTAACCTGCTCTGATACCACTTGTAGGATCTCTAGTTAGCCTAGAGGGAGGGGGTGAATAGGCATGTCAAAACAAACACTCAAACTTTCATCAAATTCAACCTACGGCACTGCCGCTCTGACCTCGTGGCATTGTCAGGTCAGAACAGCAGCACTCCCGCACCTGCAGACAACTTTGAGTTATAGTTCAAAATCAGTGAATGTAAACTTGAATCGGAGAAATTTCTTAGCTTCCTGCAAGTATGAGATTCATAAATCGAGAGCTAGAAGTGGTAGGAACACAACACACGAGTAGATCGACCACAAACCCTAGAAATCACCTTAACAATAATATGAAATGCAAATGATATAAATCAAGCACAAGGTGACACGATGATTTAACCTATGGTTCAGCTCGCCACCAAGGCTTGCCTACGTCCATATTGCTGAGGTTAGCCACTAAGGCTTAGGGCTTTGCAACCCTTCCTCATTCTCAAGTCAAGAGACTCAACTCTTGAGATGAGGGGTGAGTTTACTAGCTTCAAGAGGTGGTTACAAACCTCTCAGGGCTGCCACACAAGTTGGTAAGCTCCATGGGCGATGCTCTAGCTAGCTAGGAGCAAAGTTCCAAGAGTAATAAACACAACCACCGGCCAAAACATGAACCCAGTGCTCTTTTGAGTTGGGAAATCAAAGGATCTGCTCTCTAATTGAGTTTGGAACCTTTTTCTCTCAAGGATTGATGGGGAAATCAAGGGAGAATGCTTAGGACCTCAAGGTCACCAATGGAGGAGAGAGAGAAGGGCACTCTTCTATTCTTGGATGAGCTGAATGAGTGGGGAGCCAAAGAGTGACATTGGGGAGGAAGGGGAAAGGTATAAATACCCCCTAGCCCTAACGATCACTTAAGTCGCGGTAGTGCCGCGGCTCAAGTGCGGCAGTGCCGCACTGTGGTAGTGCCTCTCTCTAGGTGCAACGCTACCGCACCAGGCAAGATAGCAAGGGTAAGAGTGAAGTGCTAGCTGTCTTGGCTATGAATCTAAGGATGCATGTGTAGGTTTGAGCACTTGGTAGCACAAGTTAGCTTAAATATTGTTCCCCCTTTATAGTATGGCTTTTCCTATACTCAAATTCAAAATATAAAAGAATCTAAACCTCCTTTGAGTTTTAAGCCATCAACATTTGTAATTGGGGGCTCCTCCATTTTGTAAAAGAATCTAGGAGATCCGAAGATAGTGCTTGGTCGAGCAGTAGCGGCCATGCGGCGCATGCCACGAATGAGGATGGGGTCACGCAGAAGCGCTCAGCTTTGTTGCCGTTGATGAGGGAGAGTTTGAAGCGCCCTTGCGCCACCGGCAATGGTGGCCAAGGCTTTCCATCCTTAGCTCTATCTGGCTCATCCCTAGTCAGTTTGCCACTGTTCGACGATGAGGCCAGAGTTGGCGGGCGGTCAAAGGCCGACGCCGCTATTGTGACCCGTGTCTCCTCGTTGGCTTTTGGTCCCACAGCATCAGATTTTGTGACCCCTATTGCGGTTTCGCTCCTAAGGAGAGGCGTGATGAGGCTCGTTGTCCCCCCTTTGGTGAGTCACTCCAAGAGGTATGCTATGCCCTGGCCCTTTTCTTTTAGCGGTAGAGCCTATGTCATCTTTTTCCCTTGTCTTTAGAAAGTTCTGTTGTAGGGAGATTCTTCCCAAGTTCGAGATCGCTAAGCCGTTAGGCTTCACAAACCCACCCATATGGCTGGGCCTTCCATTGGATCACAGCAAGGCCGTGGTGACCATAGTCAGGCGGCTTCCCCTCGTGACCTTGTGTCCGCTAGCCGCGGGTGAGGACTGCTCCAACTCTAAAGTGGTGGCAGGTGTGGTCGAGGGGGAAGCCTTGAATGTGGGTGAGGATGAGGTGACTATTGTCCCGAAGGAGGGAGCAGACTCACCGTTCGCCATCCATCCATCGCTCATGAGGATAGTAGCCGGTGATGCTGGTGAGCCAGCCTTGGTTCCTTGCGTTAAGGAGGTCAGGTCTGGTGAAGATCATCTCGTTTGGCCATACCCCACAGACCCCCACAAGGCTCTATTTGTGGTGAACGACACGTCCGAGTAGGCCGTGTGGGCTGGTGCCTCATAGAGCCATGGGAGGATCCTACCGACCCTATTGGAGTTGGTTGATGCAGCTGCCATAGTCACCAGGTTAGGTGTGGAGGCCCAACGACTGATGACCGAGGAGGCCGTGCTATGCAAATATGTGAGGCCTTGCTACTCTGCTTCATCTTTCGAGCTCACCGTGCGAGTCATTCCTTTAGCTGGATGGCATAGTTACTTTTTCTTCTTTTGTAGGAATTGGTGAGGGCTTCAATGGAGAAGTCCCGGTGTCTACACCTAGCCTTCTAGGTGTAGTTGAGGAGCGCTACGAATCATGACCACCTAGCCGAGGTGAAGGTGGAAGTGTGGCATCTATGGGAGGAATTGGAGGCCCCAAAAAGCACAGGTGGAGCTCCGCGAGGGCCAAGTCAACACTATTGGAGGGGTTGACTCTACCCAAGAGTAGCTCGGGGAACAGGGGGCATGAGATTGATCTTAGATTAGTTTGCTGATGATCTAGGTGGCCGACCTCAAGGCAGCAATGGTCATTCAGGAGGTGAAATGCACCACGGTAGACGCTGCCTAGGATGAGGCTGAGCAGGGTCGTCGATGCCTCAAAGCTGAGTGTCAAGGCCTTCATTCCACTTATGCTGGTGAGTTCTTCTTTGCCCGCATTGGGTCTTAGCTTGTTGGTCATGCTCCATTATGGATCAACCACTTGTTTTAGGTTTGCGCGCGAGGTTGCTCTCGGATTTGGAGGTGAGGATGGCCATGGAGCAGAGGGCATAGGAGGCGACCATAGAGCCAATGGCGCTGACTAGTTCTGGGTAGGCCATGTGCGATGTCGTGCTTGGTGCCACCGAGGGAGTGTCCAGCTGGCGCTTTGTCTCGATGAGGCTCATCATCGGGTGGACCCCTAATCTCTGTAGGGGTTCATAGTGGTGTGCTTGTGGCCTTGATGTTGGTCGGCTCCCACTATGAGGGCATAAACTACGACGCCGTGGGGCAAGGATACTCATCAAGGAAGTTTGATGCCGAGATCCTTGCCATCGGCAATTCCACCGCTTGTGGTGTAGTGGTCCTCGCGGGCAAGGTGCCGGCTGCCACTGTTTGTCTCTAGTTTTAGGCTTTTGATGTATAGGAGTTTCTAGTGTAATTGGCTAGGACTCTGTGCGTATGTCCTTTTTGTAGTGAAGATGTTTGGGTTCTGTATGTGTATGGTGTGTGATCGGCGCATTCATTTGCCGTTTTCCTGCCTTTTTGCTTCTCTTTTCATTCGAGTTAGAATGTGCTTCGCCCCCCTAGCCCTATGCTCATGGGTGTGCATTTTAACCTAGGGGCTGGCCCATGGGGTTAAAATGTGCATGATCCATTAGAGCGATGAGGCGTCGAGGGTAGGTCGCAGATTTAACACGATGTGAGAGGAAAGCGATCAAGCGGCAAAAGATTTCTTTCTTTTAGCTCCTTTTGCCTTGATCGAGTGAGTTCTCCATTTTATTTCAGACCTATGTGAGCGGGAGATCAAGGTGTGGGTCACCAGTTCGTCAGGATGAGAGGCGCGATTAGAAGGAGTTTGAAATGGACCAGTTGCTGGGATGATGACAAATAGTGCTGCACCGTGGGTCGTGTGAATGTACCTATGTGTGTAGCCCCCATGAGTGAGTCATGTCTGACTATGAGTGCAAGTTAGATTGGGTCACTCGGGAGTTAAGCGCTACTAGGACATAATGTATGGGCATCATGCTATCTGGTTTGCTCTACGAGTAAGCCCTAGGTTTCTACAACTATTGGCGGGATTGTATGTGCAAATGGATGTGCTTTTGTAGAGAGGCTAAGGTCAGGGTGGATGTGACTGACCAATGTACTAGAAGCTATTGTGAAACTGGTTACCATCGATCAGGGTGCGTCGAGCCCCCATGCGTCTGCTTGTGATGAAGTTATTGTGGTCTATAGGTCATGAGCCGATGATGGTGCTTCTTTACCACTCAGAGCAGTCGTAGCTGGTGTGGATCATCCTCCTAGGCTACCTTGGGATGGCCCCTGTCGACTCAACGTCCTTGGTAGGCTCGTGAGCCCTTGGAGATGATTTCTTTGAGTTTGGCTCATCGTGGGCTCTAGTCTTGAGGGCTCGTGCATTTTGATGCTTGAGCCTTCGCAGCATGATGACATCGTGGCCGTCATGCCTTTGCTTCTAGGTGTGGTTGCCACAATCGATGAAGAGCTAGAGCGACCTGTCACTGTAGAAGTAGGTTTTGAGTGCAACGTGGTTTGGTCTGCTCAGTGTTGTGCGCGGTGCACGTAGGGTGCCTACTTCCTTAGATGCATGTTTCTCTGAGTGACGGCTGACAGTTCACTAAGATGTGATGGATGGTTTATCTGCTGTGTAGGACTGGGTGGCCTTACGAGATGTGGCGCTGGGTAGCCACCTGATCACTAACAACGATGACGCGTGGCGGTGGGTGATTTTGTCATTCGTGCGTGCCCTGACACGCTACGCTCTACTAGTTGTGGAGACATTGCTCGGAGCATGGTTCTACCATTGGACCTAGGCTTCTCATGCAGTTGGCCTAGATGGTGTAGAAGTTGGTGATGGGCGCTGACCCATTAGTGTGGATAACCTCATGGTTTCCCAAAAGGATGTGGCCGCTCGAGACCATTCCCTGGGTGAGCTCGCCTTGAGCCATGGGCCTATGGCCTCCTAGGCGGGAGACTTGGCCATGGCTCATGGTGAAAGAGGGTACTGGCCCCCCAATGTAGGTGAACTCTAGGATGCTGCCATTGAGGGTAGTTCTAAGATTATGTCTGCCATAGACCACGGGGTCTAGATCTTGGAGCTAAGGTCTAGGATGCGGCTGAAGGTGGACACGGGCGCTGGTGAACTCATAGTTCCCATGGTGGATGTGGCCATCGTGGGTCATTCCACTAGCGAGTCCACAGATGGTGCGAGGAGCCATCGCTTCCTTCTCAACAAACGACAGTACATGATTGTCCCCTACCTTGCGTGCTAATTGTCAGTGTTTTGTAAACCGCACTAGTAAATTTATATGATTGCCGTGCTGCTCTAGGAAGATGATGGTAGCATCTAAAAGACATGAGGATTTATACTGGTCTAGGCCAAAGCCTTATGTAGATTATTGAGTGCGTGTTCCTCGCTTGAATGCTCTGAAGTTCTTACAATGGGGGGTGCAAGAATGGTGGAAGAGGTAGGAGAGCTAGAGCTATAAGATGGGCTACCCGAAGGGAAGCTTTAGGAGCCCTTCTATGGTGTAAGAATGAGTGAATCAGTTTGGATCCCCAAGATGGGTGCCCTGGCTACCCTTATATAGAGTTCAAGGCTAGGGCATGTACAAAGAAGAAGGTTCTCCCGACCAAGGGTCATGAGCCTAAGAAAGGGCCTAGCTAACTTGGCTTGTAAGCTACACCATCTATGGTGGTCCGGGCATGCTTGTCGTCATGGTCTTATGGCCACATCATGGTATAGGGTGGTGTGGTGCTACTGTGTCAGCCGTGGCGGCACTGTAGGTACAGTGGTGGTTCACCAACCGTCCTATGCGACGTGGTCTCCACCGTGGTCTTCGTCATTGCCTCCTGGTTTCCTAGGGTATCATACAGGAGTTGGTAGCTACCCCTAGGTTGTCGATCACCCGGTTGACTTGTGGAGCTGAGGGCCATGATCCTAATCATTGGGGTCATGGCTTTGCCGGTCTAGATGGACTCTAAGTCAAGGCCTTCATTGTGGATCCCATCCCATAGTGGGTAGAATCGTACATGCATCTTGTTGGGCCATATCTGGCTAGTGGGCACTGTACTGGCAGTCACTGCCTTGGGCGGTGTTGTCTTGTCTGAGCTGTGTGGCGAGGAGTGGTGTCTGACTGAACTAAGGTGATCGCTATCCCCTCAGTCCTTACAGGGTCAGTGCGACATGCTTATTCCTGCCTGGGCAAGCACGCTTGGCTAGGCTCGACCTCTCCCCATTCCTCCTAGGGGTCAAAGCGGTGGGGAGGTCATGAGTCTCTTGCGCATCATGTGGCTAAGTCTGATGAAGGGGTCGTGGTCGACCCCTACCTTAGCACTTGGCCTAGTTTTCTTGGATCAACTAGGCCTCGGTCATTCGGGCTCTTGCTGGCTGATGTATCATGGGCTGCTCGGCCTACTATCTAATCGGTGCCCTAAGACACCTCAGGGTTATAACCCCGACACTATGCATGCTAGTTATCATATAATCATTCAAGTTCTATAACTAGCATACAACACACAAACTTGCATATCAAATTTAAAAACCTATGCAATGCAAGCAAGCACATGAATATACACATATGAAATGCAACCAAAGTTCATGAGCTTGCTCCCCCTACTTGTGTGCTTCTCTTGTCCAAGAATTTTGATCTTTGTCCATTGTTCAATGTTGCTCCCTCTTTGTCCATGTCCAACTACTACTTCTCCCCATGATGTTGTTACATATCTTTGTTCCAACTTCTCCCCCTTTGTCATCAATTTCCATAAAATGTGTGCTTCTTATTGATACAAAGGATTGCATTGGGGTAGATGGTTGACACTTGAATCTTGCATTTTTTATGGACGACACCACATATGTTGGAATGACACCTCATGTAGGATCTTTGACCTTGACACCAATTGGTGGGGCACCTCCCCCTATGTCATAGCATGGGTCATCCACTTGATAAACTTGAGCTCTTGTTTGTGAGAGAACTTGCTTTACTTGATGATCACTTAAAGTTGAGGATTACTTGTGGAACCACCATTTGATGTGCTAGATACCACTTGTATGAATGCTACTTGTAACAAGGTGATAATCTAGATATACCACATGTAAGAACAATCATGGAACCACTTGTAGGATTTGTCAATTATATCCATTTCTTGAACACTTGTCATCTTCATGAGCTTCTATGTTTGTCTTGAACTAGATTGATTTGCCTAAGCTTCTAAGTCCGGTTGGAACCCTCTCTAAGCTTCTTCACACACATTAAGCATTATCTTATCGAGGTTGTACTTGTCACTTGTTGGCAATCCAAATTAGATTAGGTACTTGGGTTCACTAGCTCATGAACAAACACATATACTACCACTAGATCAATTAATCATACAAGCAATAGTGGTAGGCTATGAATTTTTAAAATTTCATTCATCATGCATGATCCTATAAATATGTACTATATGCACTAACCACATACTAGTAAGGAATGAAAATGATCATGCACATTACAATGATACCTTTGCTATGTTAGAGTAGAGGATAGTCATTAGATTCCAAATAAGCTCCGTAATAGCAATGTGAAGTCCAATTATAAGCTTGGTGAAGACCAATATCAATATTTGAATCCCATTCTTCACCCATATGATATGAGAACCACTTATGATCAAGTGCACTTTCTTGTTGTGGTTGGCTTGCTTCTTCATTTGACCATTGCTTGCTTGAGAGCATCATATGTGAGAATACCACTTGAAATTCCTTGACTTGCTCTCTTTTGGGTGTTGCTTGCTCTCTAGATCAACCCTTTGATTCTTCAACAAAGCATCTCAAATGTTTCTTAGATCACTACTTCCATATTAGCCTTCCAAGCACCACGCTTGGTTTACCTACAAAAGGCGGCAAGTCCCTACACTAGGGAGAAGTGACCTCTCTCCAAAAAACCATTTTTGATACTCACTTGAAATGACTTTGTTTGATTGATCCATATGATGGACTTAACTTGATGTGTAACCTTGAATCCATCTTTAAGTCCTTTTCTCTCAATCAAATGATCTCCAATTATTACTAGAACTTAAACTTCATCTCCATATTGAGTTTGATCTTGATCTTCAACTTGAGTACCAAATATGTGCCAAGAACACTCCACAATCAAATGATCTTGTACTCTTTGCTTGTCATGCTTCTAGCTCATATCAAAACCAAACTTAGGCTCCTTAGCCACTTATAAATATAATTCCAACTTGAGGACCTTTCAATCAAAGTGGCTCTTAATCAATCCAATAACTGACACTTTTCTGGCATATTCTGTACCCTTCAGTGAAAAAACTATATCTCCCAATGTACAGATCAAATTTCCATAAAATTTGGTAGAGATGTGCCTCACTAAGTTATCTAGCATCTATAAAAAATTGAGCTTTATCTAACTTCTAGATTGCTACCAGATTTCAATTCTTCCACCACTGCTATATGCTAAAAACTGCTGCACTATAGCTAGCAAGATTCACTCCAAAACCGTAGCAATTCTTATCCAATTATCATGAACTTTCTACAGCCACTTATACAATAAGTCTAGGGCATGAATACCAAATGTCAATCCAATCCAAATAGATTTGATCACTCAAACCCAGTCTTGATCTCAGCTAGCTCAGTTTTTCAATAAATGACAGATTTCTACATATTGAGCTACTCTTCATCAAATTGAATCAAACTTAAAACCAACTTGTTTGAATACTTTCACAAGACATAATTCCATTCAATCCACTTACTAAAAGTCATCTTATGAATTTATTAAACTCAAATTAATCCAAATTTGATTACTAAGCAATTTATCTATTCAAACATCTCATAGCAAGCAACATATTGCTTATTTCTCTAATTCAAACAACTCTTATGCACCCAAATGATTGAGATCAACTAGAGATATACCTTGGTTAGCTCATGATCATCCATAGCCAGCTTCAACTCAAATATTTGCAAAACCACCAATTATAGCCAATAAATCACAACAACTTGAATATTGCACTTGTAGGTTGATAGCACTTGGACTTCACTAACTTGTCATGGAATTGGGATAATGATCATCACTTTTAAATACTTGGCTCATTCATATGATCAACAAGATGAATACCACTTGAACCAAGCCTCCAATGCCGATGATACCTACAAACAATCATCCACTTTTTGATGGTACCCAAACTAGTTTGGGTCCTCTCAAGTTAGGAGCAACATACTTAGGCATAGACTTAGTATGAATAGCAGGATATTTTGCAATTGCAACCAATGAGGTACCATTGCATCCTTCCTAAGCGTAATATTTGCATCAATTGAAATAAGCTTAGGAGTGTTACCTAGAGGACATGAATTAGCCATGTGTCCACTTTCCCGGCATGAGTAGTAAATTTTTTTGGTTAGAGCCTTTTCTTTCTTGCTCATTTGTTGCTTCTCATTGCCTTGCCTCTCTTGAGTTGCTTGAGCCTCCTTCTCAAGCTTGGTAGGACACTTCGAGGCAAAGTGTCCTATATCTTCACACTTGAAGCACTTGATGTGAGCATACACCTTCTTCTCATCTTGAGTCTTGCTCATCATCTTGGCATCTTGATCTAACTTTTGATGCCTTGCTCTTCCACCCCTTCTTGTTTTCTTCTTCTTCATCATCATCATCAAGTCACCATCATCTTCATGGTTGATCTTGATTTATTCTTGGGGTGTCTTTTCTTGCTCAAGTGGCTTTGCTTGAGGCTCTTCTTGTAGCTTCACCACTTGCTTGGTTGGACACATAGAGGTAAAATGACCCCATGTGCGGCACTTGATGCACTTGACATGCTTGATGTGGTAGAACTGCCCAAAATAACATACTTTCAGAGGCGCTCGTTTTCCACTAGACACTAAGCACCTTAAAAGTGAGCTACATCGGACAGTTCCATCGAGCACACCCCAAGGAAGAACTCGAAACAATCCATGTTTTACATCCAGAATCCAATAATGAGTATGGGCTTACAATACTTAGTCCATTTCATACAAAAAGAGTTCTTAGAAACTATTTATTACAATACCAGAGTTCAGAGTGCGATAAATAAACAGCGGAATGAAAATAAACATCTAGCGGAAACGATACAAGGATCCGTCTATGCCCACCAGAAGAATCCTCCACACAAGGGCTACTCCTCAAGCTGCACCTACAATAGGGGTAAAATAACCCTGAGTACACAATGTACTCGTAAGACTTACCCGACTAGTAGGAATAGTTTCCTGACTCTCAAGAATATGGTAGGCAATATGGGTTTGTTGTTTTCTTTTTGTTTGCGGAAAGCATTACTAATAGTTCATCCTTACAGTCAAGTTTTATTAGTAGTCATGATTACTTCATTAGCTAACCATTCTAGGTAAGAACCTATTCTACTTTCAAGCAAGGGTTAAGCAATCAGAACTATTTTACCATCTTTCATCTTTCAGTTCTTACTACTATGCTAGACCATAGCCAAGTCGTACCATCTCATGGAAATGGCAATTTGTGAACCAATGTATCCTAGCTGGGTACCCCAAAACACACGCAGCAATTGTACCCCAGGCACAAACAAGACCAACCCATTCCACTCTTGTTATGGGGTCCAGGTCCTTGTCCAAACTTGGAATCCAAGCCCCCACACTTGAGACTCAGTCTCAACATGGTGCTTAGACCTCCACCTTTCCCTGCCTCCAATTAGTCGATCTAGAAAGAGCCGGAACCCATAATAAGAGCGTAACGAGCCTTCTCGCTCCCATAAGCAAGTATGTGCTCAGGATAATAAATCTGTGACCTGACTACCATCCACAGCAATGGACGGTCCTTAATCGACACGAACAGGGAAAACTATGTAACCAAGCTAAGCCCCATTGGCTGCGGGGTACAACCTGTTACACCCACCAATACCCATACCATATCCCTACCTTGTCTCCATTTTTCCTTTCATCCTTTTATTATGAGAGTAATAATAATTTCCTATTGTGAGCAACAGCAAGTTACTCACGCTACCGATGACCTAAGCATAGCATCTACTCGAACCTGCACTAGTAAGACTCTTAGGACATGTATATCTATGCATGTGGTTTCCATAAAATCCCTCTAACGTAAATGCACAACACATATATATATGGGGAATTATAAAATAGAGGTTATTCACTGGGGCTTGCCTTGGGTTGGCACGGTGTCAGCTAAGTCAGTCAATGGCGGCTCTAGGACCTCCTCCTAGATGAGAATCTCCTCCTCGTACTCCTCGATGATCTCCTCGAACTCGTGATCGCCGGTGGTCATGATCTCCGCCAACTCGTTCTCTACATGCATGCGATGATGATGCAACACTTGGCATTTAGGCAACAACAACTCTTAAAATAAGAATATGCATACTAAGCTACTAAGATAGCTCTAATGACTAAGATACTAAGCTAACTATCATTTGCATCAAGCAAAGTGTTGGGTTCAACTAACAAACCCTTAGCTTGGCAATTTAAGGATATATCTTTATTTCGACTAGTGATTTAATGTATATTAAAACAAAGAGCATTTAACTACCCTAATGCTTAGTCTATTCTAAAGCTACAAAAATTACAATGAGCACATAATAATACAATAAAACTATTGTAAAAATTTTAGGATCAAAACTATCATCAATTCACCATAAAAATTCCTACAATAATTAACTTAATATTATGAAGCACTTTCAAATGATTTAATAGCTCCTAGTGTAAACACATATAAACATGAACTAAATACACCAGCAGATAGATCACAATTTTAGGAACCTAACAAAATTTGTTTCACAATTTTTAGACACCTACATGAATTTATATTAATTACCAAAGATTAGCTCAGAATTAAATTAGAAAACCATTCACAAATTCCTAGAAAAAGAAAAACCAATCTCCCGCGTGGCCCACACGCGCGGCCCACACGATGCACGGTGGGGAAGCATGCGCGCTAGCATTTTTGCAAAAGAGTCCCCAATTTTCTTCTGAATTACACCTAAGCCCCAATACTATTTCCCCCTCTCTCAAATCTTCCCACTTAACCCCCTAATTTTCCTAGAATTCCCCCGCGCGCAACCCCGGCGACTCAGCGCATGGCGGCGCGGCGATGGTGACATAGCGTGGCCGCACCGGCCACCTAGGACCTGCACCGGCCCACCTAACGGGCTAGTCACCATCTCTGACCTGAGCAACTACGCTAAGCGTCGGTGCGGGTGACTTGACTTGCCGGGGAAAGGCTGCAGCGGTGCACGGCCATCCGTGATGGCGGTGCCACTGTTCTAGTGAGCTGGGGCAGCTATAGATCTAATTGGTTAGCGCACAAGCATTAGGAGGCTACCATGGACTAGGCCGAAGCAACGGTTGGAGCGGAGGACGACGGTGGAGGGCTGGCCACGTGTGGCTGAGCCATGCAGTGGCACGATCGTGTCAGTGACGATGGTGAGGTGGTAGAGGTTCGGCTAAGGCATGCAAGGCAAAGAGGGGTTCGAGATGAGTCTAGCGGTGCAGCCAATTTGGCTTGAGGTGGTCAGATGGGAGCTGCCCTCGGCGATGGGCAGACTAGGCCTTATCGGCATGGTGGTGGGGAAAATCTCTAAATTTGAAACTTGGCTGGGCACCATTCAAGGCAGGGTGGGAACGGTCGGCTAGGCGGTTTGATGGCAGAGCTAGAGACATAACGAATCAGGCGATGGTGACTTCTCCCTGCTTGTTTTAATGGCGCGGCTCAGTCCACCATGGTAGCAGAGACGAGAGAGGGGATGGGGTAGGTCAGAGCTCAGCTCGTCCTCGCCTTAGCGGGGCACAACTGGCCACTAGCGAGTTGACACATTGTGCAAGTGCTACGGGCCATCACGGCCACTAGGAACGTGCGCACGCCCACGACCGAGCATGACATGTGTAGCCATAGTGCCATAAATGCCGAGGCACCGGTGCCGGCAGTAGGGATAAGGCCACATGCATGGTGAGGTGACAAGTAGCAGCATCAGCTGCGCCACAGCGCGAGGCAGGGAGGGCAGTAGCATAGTAGCCGTGCGGTAGTGGGTGGGGCAGCAGATCGACAGAGCGACAGCGATGGCTGTTGGGGCACAGTGGCCAGCAGCTAGCCGGGCAAGCGGCTATCGATAGGCATAGTGGCTAGCCACAGCTAACCATAGCTAAGCCACGGTCGAGCCAGGTCGGCCTCAGCTAGCCAGTGCGGGCAAGCACGGCATGGTGAGGCGACATAGAGCGGCCGCCGTGGTGACCGTGCGTACAGGCCAGGTAGCCCGAGACTGTGTTCGTGCACATATTTTAAAGCGTCTCTCAACACTAATCCAACTCGGTTGCGGCTAAACCACCTTGACCATGTTGAAGGAGGTACATCAGGCTACCATAAGGAGCAAAAACATAGCACTGACCTTTAGCTAAATTTTCTAGAATTAATTCACCAACATACCATTGCCATACTATTATTGGACTTAAGAATTTTTCTAGGTCTTGAGCTAAATTTGATTTTGAGTTCCATTTTTAGACTATTAGAAATGTTAGCTAGCAATGTTATTTTTCCACAACAAGTATTTCATTGTCATCTACAAAGTTTGTGCTTCAAACTTTATTTAAGCATCACACACATGTTCTATAGTATTTTGTTCCATAAAAATTGGTTTAAAACCCTACTTTATAATTGCCTAAGTTATGGAATAGCTTCTCGTTTAGCATTTTTATTGATCATTTTAGGTTGCAATACTTCATCTATTCATTCCATCACATGCATTATCATGTAAACATGATGCTCATGACATGGTTTAGTAATTTGTTTAGGGCATAACATCGAGGGTGTTACACTTGAGCCTCTCTTCTTCTTTCTTCTTCTTGACCTTCTTTATGTTAGGGCACTGATCATGAAGATGACCCACTTCATGGCATCGGTAGCACATGAAATGAGAAAGTTTCTCTTGTGCTTCCTTCTTCATCTTCTTCTCTCTTTTTCTTTCACCCTTTGTCATCTTCTTGTTGAAGCCAAGGCCACTCTTGTCACCATAGTTTCTATCACACCTGGATTTGAGAGAGCAAACCAGGTGCATATCACATGTGTGCCAGGATCTCAAATTACACACATGCAATGACATCATCAATGGTACAAAACACAGTGTTCATACAGTAAAGCGTAAATGAGTACATGCATATCATTATTACAAGTCTAACATCAAAGTTCTAGCGGAAACAAATAGTATCGTTTGATAAAACAAAATAAATGGCAACGTCGACGTAGCAGATCCACCTCACCACAGGAAGGTCGATGGCAGGAGACACACGAGCCTAACAACCAGGTAAATCTTCTGGGAAGTCCACATCCCAATCTTGATCGTCCGAGCACCCTTTATTTGTGATTATAGCAAGGGTGAGCCCACGTCGAACTCAGCAAGTACATACGGAAAGTAATGACATGCAAGTCTTATAAAAAAGGATGGCTGACACAGTTTGACTGCAGGTAAGCAATTTTAGCTGGTAACTTTTATTAGAACAACCTGTTACTACTGTGAGTAAAATATCCCAACCCTTAATTAGATGAAGTAGAATTAACAATATTAGTAAACATCATCATCATTATTAATTAATATCTCCGAGGTACCAACCCCAAATAGAAACCCCAGGGTAGTAACCCCAATAAGAACACGTGATAGCCATCCTGCCAAAACACGAGGTAGCCACCTCAATCCAAAAACTGCCTCCACTATCCAAGTGAGTCAAGTTCAAATCATGTGAGAGTCTCGGCCGCTCGTGACCAAGAGCACGGCTGATATATCAGTTTTAACTCTGCAGAGGTGTACACTTTCCCTTCAAGTCATGATTCCCATTTGCCCAGGGTCATGACTCCCCAAAACACAACCGAGGTGAGTAGGTAGGGTTTCACTACGAGACTTTTCATAGGTTCCAGCTAATAGAGTGCAACCTGTAAGGTTTGGCCTAGGCGCTAGTAGCCATCCTCATGGCCATGGAACCTGGACAACCACAACTTAATATCCGTTACCTAGGTTACTTTCTTACGCCTACCAGGTAAGCCACACGCTACTAGTAGAGGACCTGATACTACGTCAAGCCAGAGCCATATGGCTTGAAGTTGTACTGTATGTCCCAGGTGGTCGTTCCATGAATAGGTCCTTAGGGAGGGTGGACACGGGTACCCCCTCGGAAAACTGGGCCAAGCTCTAGTACCCGTTCCCCCTTTCATCACATTAACCATGATGCTAGAAAGCATCACAACATCTCCATCTCCATAGTAACCATTAATCATCATTAATCAGTAATCATTATTAAGATAATCATTAGGCATCAATACTTTCATTAACATGTAATAATGTGGGTGGAGCATCTAAGCATAACTACACTACCCAACTGTAGACCCCCAGGTAACACAAGGAATATAAGATAGGGCTAGTCAGGTCCTTAGGGTTTGTAGTACTTAAACACATGCAATGAAAGTAAATGTATTTAGTGTATAGGAACAAAATGATCAAATGGTGTTTGCACTTGCCTTGTCCAAACTCGGGTTGTTCAAACTCCTCGGGGTCCTGCTCCTCTCCCTTCACGAACGTCTCGTTCTCTAAACACAACAATCATCACACACGGGAGCAATACATGCAAGCAAACAAGCATTTAATTAGAAGCAGTACACCAACACAAATAATAGTAGTAAACAAGCTCATAGAATTAATCTACGTGTTGAGACAAAACTGTAGGAACAAGAACCACCTAAATCGGAGTTAAAACATGAAAGCTATGACCTAAACAAGGTAGTGATGGCATTTCTGTAATTTAGTTGAACTAATTTCGTATTTAAGAACAATTAAAACTGAAATTAAAGTGTATTTTGGACTCCTAGTGCAAATACTGATGGATGCAGGGGCTTAGCAGCAAAGTCTAGGGCTTAAATCTAAATACTTTTAAACTATGCAAGACCGCATATTGATTTAGGGAAAACGCCGGGGCTTTTCTACAAAATTGATAGGGTGACCATGCGGTGGGCTACGGCTGGCCGGGTCTGGTGGACCAGCCGTGGACTGAGTCCACTGGTCCACAGTGGATCGAGCAGCGGTGGCGGCGCGAGACGCGATGGCGGCGCCATTGCTGGCGCCGGCGAGCTCATGGTGGTGGCACTACGGTGCGCGGCGTGACTAAGAGAGTGCACGAGCGCATTGCATACATGATGGCGAGCGCGATGCACACCTGGGCCGTGGCCGAGAGTGGCTGGAGGTGTGGGTTCACACGGTGGCGCGGCTAAGCGGCGACGGAGGCACTACGGCGTGGCGGCACGCACCCAGAGAGGGAGAGAGAGCACGTACGGGTTCTGGCATGTTCCGTGGATTCTCGAGAAGGCCGTACGGTGCTCACCTTGATCGAAAACGGCGGCGAGACAGAGAACGGCAGCGAACTCAGCAAGAACTCGACCTAGGGTTCGGGATTCGTGAGCTCCAGCGGCTAGGGTTTTGCGAAATACGGCGCGGAGGGCTGACGCATCCCCTTTATAGGGCACGGGCAGTCAGCGAACCTTGGTTCACATGCGGACGCGACGTGATGTGGCTCGGCGAGCTTGTGTCCATCTCCACGAAGGAGACAACACTGTGCTGTGGGTCCCACCAGCAGGCAGGCCCCGCTCGTCAGCGGCTGGGCGCGGGAGAGAGAGCGCGGCTGCTCTGCTGCTGTTGCGGCACGGCATGGACATGGTTGGGCTACGGTTGGTGGGCCAGCTGGCCCATGCTTGAGCACGCGCAGGGGGGGAGGAAGCAGGCCGTCTGCGGCCTGGGCTACTGGGCTAGCTGCGCTGCTACAGGCCTAAAGCCAAAAAGAAAAAGAGGAAGAAAAGAAATGGTTTTTCTTTTATTTTAAGTAGCTTTTTGAATTGAATTCTCATAAACTTGATTTTAAAAGGCCCTAAACACACATAGAGCAAGCAAGAAAAAAATGCAGAAGCATGAATGCAACATTACATGGTTTCTACCTTATATTTCATTGTAGGATTCTTTTATAGATCATTATTATTTGCCTAATAAAGTAAAGCAACTAATTGAGTTAAATCAATTTAAATCCTACTTTTGAAAAGCAAAATTTAGGGTGTTATAGTTTCTTTGAGTCTTCAACATGTGCTCAAAGGTGACTTTTGAGTTATATCACCTCTCTATCTCGTTGCTCAATTTTTTCACTTCTCTTTTGAGCTCAATGTTCTTCTTCAAAATGTTAGTCTCACAAGATATAGAAGAAGAACAAGCATTTATTTGTGAAGAACATGGCATATCTAATAAATCATCATAAGAGGTGGATACATGCTTCTTCCCTACATCACAAGAGTTAGTCACATGTTGCGTTTGATCACTTGACTCACGTGATGAGCTCTCATTATTTTTAATTTTCTTGGAAAGCACTTTAATGAGAGAAGCATGTTGTTCTAATAATTCTTCCTGAGACACAAGAAGCTTCTCATGAGTCAATTTTAGCTCATCATGTGAAGATTTAAGAACATCAAGTAAGTGCTTATGTTCTTCACATGAATTCTTTAGAAATGAGTTTTCATTTTCCAATTTCAATGTTTTATCTTTCTCATTTTCTAAAGACATGGTCATGCTAGCAAGTCTACTAACAAGCTCATCATATGAATCAACATGATCAACCACATTAGCATTTTGTACCTTTGTGTCACCTTGTGACATGAAGCAATGTGGTGAAGGTGATGGTCTTGTAGAAGCATCACTCTCATATCCCAAGCATGCACTCATGTATCTCCTTCTTGGGATCATCCTCCTTGACTTTGCCATCTTCACATGTGGATGAATCACCATAGAGGCGGTTGATTGCCTCCCACAACTCATGGGCAGTTCCTTTGCAATCCACCCGATAAAAAATCTCCAAACTCAAAGCATCCATTATAAAGCAATAAGCATGTGCATCAAGTTCAAAGATAACCCTTTGAGCTTTGGTGAGATTTTTATGATCTAGCACATGGGAAATGCCATTCATAACCATCCACCAAACCTTAGGTCCCTTTGCATGAAAATGATCAAGCGTGTGATTTTTCCACCGTGCAAAGTGTGTGCCATCAAAAATGTGTGAGTCACAATCATCTAGCCCACTAATCGCCATCCTCTCAGATCAGTGAAGACCACAAATGAGAGACATAGCTCCGATACCACGTGTAGGGTCAAGATGGTGGACTAGAGGGGGGTGAATAGTCCTTTCTAAATTTAATCGCGTCGGCTAACCGAAACAAATGCGGAATTAAAACTATCGGTCTAGCCAAGACTACACCCCTCTATCTAAGTTCACAAGCACCTTATAAAGATCCTAATTAGGGAACAAAGGTGCTGGACTAGCTAGAGCTCACCTAACCAATTCTAGGAGCAAGGTCACACAAACATATGTTGCTAGTACTTCAAGCATGGGGGAGCTCCTCCACAACTAGTATGCAAAAGCACAAAGCCTAAGCTCACTAGCAATGCTCAATAACAAGACAACTAATGCCAAATGAGAGAGCACAAATTACTTAGCTACACAAACTAAGCAATGTGACTAACAAGGTTACTCAAATCAAAATAGTCACGCAAGCGAGCTACTTCTATGCTACACAAGCAAGAAGGTAACTAGCAAGCTACACAAGCTAACTAATTACAAGAGCAACTACACAAGCACAATGTATATGAAAGTAAATACAAGCTCATGTAAAGGGGATGCAAACCAACAGGAAGACAAGGAAGACATAGTGATTTTTATCCCGAGGATCACGTGCTTGCCAACACGCTAGTCCCCGTTGTGTCGACCGTTCACTTGGTGGTTCGGCGGCTAATTAGCACCACACCAAGCCCACATGTTGGGTGCCACAAGAACTCCACCGATCAAGTGAGGGTAGCTCAATTACACGCTCAACTAGAGTAGCCCTTCGTGGCTCCTGCAGGGTGAGCACAATACCCCTCACAATCCCTTCTCCGGAGCACCGCACAATCTTCCTTGCGTGCTTCGATGGAGACCACCACCAAGACATCTAGGAGGTGGCAACCTCCAAGAATAACAAGCACCACCGGCTCGCAACTTGAACACCTAGTGCCACTCGATGCAACCTCACGATGCAATCGCACTATAATCGCACTCACACTCAATCAGATGATCACTATCAAGCGTATGTGTGTTAGGGGTTTCCCAAGCACACCTACACAAGCCACCAAGGCTTAAGGGTGCTCAGCAAACAGCCCAAGGCCAAGCTCCACCTCTATTTATAGCCCCCAAGCCAAATAGAGCCGTTGGAGCCTTGGAACACATTTCTGTGCGATCATCGGACAACAACATACGGGCACCGGACAAGGGGTGGTGGTGCCCCAATGGTTGAATTGCAATGGACAATTTGAACTAGTCATTGGCAAACTTGGCACCGGAAAAGGGAGGGCGGTGCACTGCCCTAGGGGTGGCGGCGCCCCCGCGGCACCCAAAACGTGTTTTCGCCCCTCTCTAGAAAAATATGGCGGTGCCAAGCATTGGACAGTCCGGTGACCATGGCGGTGCCAACTTCAGCTGAAACTTGATTTCCACCACATCAAGCTTGTATAGCATTTCATTATCCTTCCAAAAAGTCCTAGATCATCGAAATCGGAGTTCAGAGCTAAGAGTTATGCCCAAAATATGAAAGGGTGGTGCTGCTAAAATGGGTACGTTGCAGGGGTGGCGGTGCTACCGCTCTAGGCTGGGTTGTGCGTTGGCTATAAGTTTGGTTGCGTTTTTTGACCCTCGGACAACCCAAACTTGTTGTTTTCTTCCCCTTTTCTTCTCCTACTTGATCCAAATCAACTCCAACAACTCCTTTGCAAATGTGCCAACACCACCAAGTGACCATCATCTTGTGCATGTGTGTTAGCTTTTCACAAATATTTTCCAAAGGATTAGTCACTCAATTCACCATGCCACTCAATCCTAGTAATGATGCAAAGTTAGATCACTCGAGTGGCACTAGATGACCAATATACAAACAAGTTTGCTCCTCTTGATAGTACAACCATCTATCATAAACCCAGTCATAAACTTCTCTACACACCTATGACCGGTGAAATAAAATGCCCTATAGGTTATACCTTTGCCTTAAGCATTCTATTCCATCTCCTCCAATGTTGATCCAACACATGCACCAACCTTGATCAACAAATGATATGATCCACTTCATATCATCACATGACCTTGTTGGCTCATTGATCTTGACCTCACTTGATTTTTACCGTTGCCTTCGTCCATCGACGCCAAGTCTTGCTCAAGCTTCACCGCCACGCGGTCGGTCGCTCCAAAACTTCCAACTTGCCCTTCACGCTTACAACTGGTCCATCAATCCAAGTCTTGTCATGATCTTCTCCACCATAGTCACATGACTCAATATCATGTCTCATATGCAATAAGCTCCTTCATCACATGTGTGAGCCTTGCAACAAATCCAAGCCATCTTCACCGTCATGGCATAAGTTGCTCACACAAGTGTACCTGTGGACTAATCACCTGTGTATCTCATATTTAAACACATTAGTCCATCTAGGTTGTCACTCAATTACCAAAACCAAATAAGGACCTTTTAGCCCCGCACAACCGCACCGCATGTCGCCCGCACCTCCCCAGGCCTGCGGCATCGCGTCGCCGTCCGTGTCGCCTGCCCGTGCCCCACGACTTCCTGCATCACCCGCGCCATCCCCTGGTCGCGTGAGCATGGGAGAGAGAAGGTGAGGGAGCTCAGGGGAGGGAGGAGGGTGATAAATCTGACAGGTGGCCCCCACATAAGGATACATGTCTAGACCCGTTTGGACTATTTTGACACCCAAATAGAGTTTAGGGACCTAAACGTCTGTTTTGAGAGTTTAGGGACCAGGATGTCACGGCGAGGACCACCAGTGTATTTTACTCTATTTTTATATTAAAAATGCCTTTGGTCAATAGTTTTGTACACTAGGAGGGTCTGAGCGTCTATGTAAAACTCTTTTGACCCCCTAGGGCGCCGCTAAGGCGTGTTGTTTCGAACTATTCCTCTACCTTAATACAGAGACACGCAAACATTTTGAGTGTTCGAGAAAAAACTTCTCCTAATTTTAAGTTGATTTCAGGCAACACTATTGTACTACCAATTAGTACAAGTAAATTGTTACTTTTATTACTTGTTATTTGTCTTTGTGTCATAACACATTAAATTTTTGTCCTTGTCTTCCTATAGAAATACTTGTAAATTGTTAATTGTCTTTGTGCTGACACAAATCAGATTTTGTCGGATTTGTAGTTTTATCTAATGGTTTTTTTATTCTCGGTACCAAAAAATTGCGAATTGCGTCTACAGAAATTGCAGTGAACGGAATCTCCAATTTTAATATAAAATATATGCAATAACCGTCGTCTGAAAGAAAACTAAAATCCAGCCACCTGAATTTTAGCAAATCCCTTTGCTTCTTTGTCTCATTATATGGTTCTTACTCCATGCCTTTCTGTTGTACTTATAGGCACAAACTTCATATAGCTATTGCCAATCAAGACCTTGGCTTAAACCTATTATCGTCTATCTCGTCTTCTTTTTTCCCACTCCAATCACATGTTGCGCGATTTATGTTGATGCCACGCGCCGGCCAAATGAAGGTAGTATTTTTTTTAGGTCAGGTAGTATTTATTTTCGTTTTGGTGTGCTCCGGTACTTAAGAAAACCACGGCCTAAGTCACTCAGAATTTGTTCAATTTCTTAGCCTTCTTCTAAATTAAAATTTTAGAACATTTTGTACATTCGATTGCAGATTCATAATTGCCTTTTTGATCTAAAACATAGTTTTTTTGTGATGAGATCTAAAACATAGTTTTTTTTGTGATAAGATCTAAAACATTGTTGGATCCATCCCAATGCTACTCATGCTTGTTGGAGCACCATTGCCTCGAGCAGCCACTGACCAACCTTTCATCGTGCCAACATCCATCGATGTCTCAAGTCTTCTCAAAGAAATCATGAGCCATCGCTGGTGATTTGATATTAGGTCTGCCCATACCACTCCATCGCATTGTTTTTAGACATGACATGACCACATTTGTTTCCACTTGTGATATCTTCTTGTGAAGAAAAAAAAGGACGGTACTTGTTGCATTGTCCTCAAACTTTCAAACTTTTCACACATGTGCACTAGGAATCAATGGAGCAATATCACATAAAACATCAAACGTTGATACGATTTTTGTGATTTGGTCAAAATGCTGGCCGTCGAAACCTATTACTCTTCCAGATCATTTCCAAATTTAAATCTAGAATCGTTGAAATCAACTTGTTCCATTTGGTTGTTTCATAAACGTCAGTATGCAAAACTTTCTAGCTAAAACAACTGGTAAAGAGCAACTAGACAAGAAGACATGTTGGGATGGCAAGGTGTAGAGCATCGGAAGTGAAGGAGGGTGATGGGAGTGGGAGTGTCCAATCTTCTGTTAGGTGAAGGTAAGTCATGATTGGGAGGAAACTTGACACACACATACAACTTCTGATGCAAAGACCCGAACCCTACAACCGCAAGACCACTTCTCTAATTAGCAATCGTGCACTGCCAGGTTGACCTCGCCACGAAAGCTAATCCTTGCTCACGAATCAAGAACAAAGAAATCACACAATCTAGAAATATTGCTAATTAATATAGATGAAACTTACAAGTTGGGGTCTCACAGACCGATGGATGATGAAACTATTTGATAACAGATTAATCTAAGAAAAATTCAAATCCCAACTTGGATGACGACCACTGAATATATAATCTAAGTGGTGTCCAAGTACCTCTTAGCGCGTCCCTAACAAACTGCGACATGATACGCAACCAAATTGCTCAAAAGGCAGTGACATAACACCATGACAGATTCTAGACGCCAACTTGTTCGATGATTTCTGTTAACTCTAAAGGGATTTTTGATGTGGGATGAGTGGCGTTGGAAAGCTTAACTCCTTAGCTTATAATGTCAAACACGTAGTCCATATACAACCTAGGTGTTCATTTTAGTTTGATCCGCTCCTAGAGTCTGATCCAAGATGGACTAAATCTTGATATGGATTGGGCCTCCATCTCCAAGAGTTACCTTCACATGTGAAAGATCGGGCACTCCTATTCCAGTAGAGGGGATGGAGGTGTGGCATGGGAATTTGAAGTGCTTCGAAGGTTTCTCATGGATGTGCCAAAACATTAGTGTCATTCTTGAATAGATCTTGGCGATGCGTACATGCAGTCCTTCTCATAGATGTTCTATGTACGTAGTTTTATTGTTTTTTAATTACCATTGCAAAAACCCAGTTAAAACATATACCATTAACCAGACAGACAGTCCATGTGAACCAACACTTGCACTATTTTTGCTAAGTCCAGACTATTCAACCGATCTGAAGCCCGACCTAACGGACGGTCCGTGGTGCCCAACAATTTTACAACATCCTTAAAAAGCCATAACTACAAACTCCATCCAAATCGGTGACTAGAGTCATCCACAATCATATCGGGTGGCCTCTTGGGGTGTTGGTTGTGCCCCGTCAGACGATCTGCGACCCTGGACGAACCATCCATGATCTCTCTCTGTTCAACGGGTCTATTTTGGTCGGCCATTTCAGATAATACACCATTGCACAAATAGAGGATCTCAGCCGGAGCTTTGAAGATTTCAGTTTACGTTTCATTAGCAGAAATTGGAATAAGTTAGCGTATGCTTGTGCTCGATTGGTATCTCGTGATTCTCAGGTGGTGGAGTGGCCTATAATCCCACCTGATCTCATGGATAACATAAACCGAGATTGTAATCCTGTCCGTGGTTAATGAAGCTCCGGTTTCCCTTAAAAAAAAAGAGGAAAAAAAAGGACCGTAAAAAACCCAAGTGGGACTAAATTTTGATTTTTTTTAAGTGAAATATTAGTACTATTGGAGATCGCCTTTTTTATCTTAATAACTTTTTAGGAGTTGAGAAACATATAATTTTTGGGAGAAAAATTTAGGATGTTCTTGAAGATGCTCTAATGATTGAGCAGGGGAGCGTGCGTTTTTAACGCCGGGACGCAGCAGGGAACGAGATCCTCTAACTTGGGGCTCTTTCTACTGCAGAGGACGTAGGACCTCCGATGCCGTCCGTTCCGCATCCTGCGGCATGAAGAAAAGCAAACAGAGGAGGAGAAGGAGAAAACAATAGGGACAATTCCCTATGTGCCATTAAAAAATATCGCAATGCTTGTGTGTCTCAAAAAAATTCAGCGGTGTTCAGCGCCACTGCTCCAACTTTTTCGTGCCCTCCATACTACTTCCATCAGTTTGGGCTCTAACGCCGTCAAACTGCAGGTGTGAAAAGACAAAAATGCCCTTAAGTGTAAATATGTCATTAATTTTTTGAGCATCTTAACAACTTCAAATGAAAAAACTCAAAACTAGAAAGTTGTAGATCTCGTCAATATCTATAATTTTTATATAAAAATTATTTTCATTTAATTTCGCAAAAAAAATAATATAATTTTTCTAAGATATATTAATCATATCAAATCATATTCACCTTGAAAAGCCTCAAATATAATAGGTGTATACAAGTTGCTAGCTTGCATTAACATAGGTGGTGGTCTCATACAGATTTTAGGTAACTTTTTCCTGAATTTAGTTCATTATGGATTTTCAAGTCATTGTTCAAACTCTCGCTCAATTGTGTACTTCTCATTCCTAATGTGAAGACATCCTTAATATAACATTCAGCCCATTTTTCTTTCACCTTGTATATACTATCCAACTAAGTTGGCCTGCTCACCTTTTTCCTCTAAAGGTCAAACTTTTGCCTCAATAGATCAAACTCTCATACTCAAACATGCACGCACTGAAATCTGATAGAATACTAGTGTCTTCATTTTTCTCTTTTCTCTTCTCTCTTTTCTTCTCTTCTTTCTTCTCTTCGTTCTTCACTTCATGTAGATGTTTAATAGCATTCTGCATAATGTGAAAGGTGCATAGTCCATGCCATGCTTCTGCAAATACTGCTGCAACTGCCTTTCCCATTGCAGCACCTTGATCTGTTTAGAATGTTTTAGGTTGCTGTCCATTTTGAGTTTTTAGAAAAGTCTCAAATAGCCACTTGAAAGATTCAAATGTTTTATCATACATGAGTGCAGCACCAAAAACTACAGTTTCTCTAAAATGGTTGAATCCGACAAAGACACCAAAAGGCCTGCTCTCCTTGTTAGTTCTAAAAGTAGTGTCAAAACTAACAACATCACCAAAGTGTGCATAGTCCATAATCATTTTAGCATCAGCCCAGAATATATTTGCTATTTGTTCTTCACAATCCATTTGCAATGCATATTGGAATGATGGATTTTTGGCAATTTTGTCTTGAAAATACTTAAGCATGCTACCTGCTTGGCCATATGCCATCTCTCGTTGTCGCTTGGTGCGCAAATAGTTCTTGTGATCATGAAGGGTGTAACTAAGATTGAGTGGTCCACCAACTTGGTGGCTAGCCAACTCATGTGTTGCTTTTGGTCCAATTCCCGCATCATCTGCCATTTTAATTTCAAATGCTTGTAAATCAGAAATTTTCCTATGTGACACCAATAAGTGAAAGGTTTTTGGTAGGTGCAGTTTGTGATTGTGTTCCAAAATGACATCAGATACTTTATAATGTCCCTCCTTTCGATCCAATTTAAGAGTCATGCGGACTTGACAATCCGTTCTAGTTTCAGCTTGAGGGCATTTAGTTAAATGATCCCTTTTGTCCTGCAGCCTATCTATGACCCTCATTAGCACAAACAAATCTACTTGATGTAACCATGCCATCAGAAGATCTTTTGTTTGTATACCTTTTTCTAACCTCAAAACCTTTTTGTCCACCGTAACTAAGCCAAAATGCCCGAGCCTCATTCCAAGTTCGAAACTCCATGCCAACATGAGGTGCCAAGCCAGGTAGTATATCTCTGCAACAAAAAAGAATAACATGAGAAGGGCTTGTGGAAGTACAGAAAAAAAATTATGAAATAGATTAGCACTACCAGGGTAAAATACTTATGATGTCACATAAGAAATGATAAAGTGAGGTTGTGCTGCTTACGTATTGGAATCATGATGCAATTTGTTAGTTTGTTCTTCCATCGTGCTTCTTACATGACAACAGTAGAAGCAAAAACTAAGTCTGCAACCTAGTGATGAAATTTCAATCAATCTCAATGAAGCCACTGTAAAGAGGAACGACGAGAGAGAAGGGAGAAAGATTACTCACACCTGCACACAATTGAAGTGCAGAGGAGATGCAAGAGGAGAAGCTCGGGCGATCGTAAGCGTCGTCTTTGGCGCCTTTTCTCACCAGACTCCCGCCGTTTTTTACCAGGTTCGCGCCTTTTTCGTCCATCCGGCGCTGTTATTGGGCTCCTTCTTTCCCTCCTCCGTTTGCTTTTTCTCCGTGCCGCAGGATGTGGAATGAATGGCATCGGAGGTCCTACGTCCTCTGCAGTAGAAAGAGCCAAGTTAGAGGATCTTGTTCCCGTGGAGATGGCCGCCGTGCGCCGGCTGGTTTCTTCCCCCCATCCCCGTCATTGGAGCAGACGTGCAGATCCATGGAGAAGCACTCTCCTCCCCACCCTCATCCTTCGCTTTCCAATCTGTTGCCCTCGCGCTGTCCCCAGCGTGCAACGCAGCTGGCAGCTGCCCCGTCGTGCTCTGCGTTGACGATGGCGGATTCATGGTTCCGGCTTCGACTGGCCATGGGAGGATGCTTCGACGGGCCATGGGAGGATGATGGCTGCTAGCTCACAGCCCTGCAGGACGCCGCTCGACGTCGCCCTTGAGAAGCCAAATACTAAAGTTCAGACTACCAGTAGACAAGCAGTAGTGTTGAATTATCATTGGGTAATTGATGTGAGTTGAGATTGTGGCTCGGTTTTCTTTGTGATTGAATGGTTGCCAATTGGAGAGTTTGACTATTATGTGTATTTGAGACTTCACTGCTGTTGTGATGATTGTGTTCATTTGAGAACTTTGAAGGGTGAAAAGAGATTCAGACTTGGCACTGAAAATATGTCAGTTCAGTGTGTGCCCAGATTTAGCTATGAGAGAATACATTGTTTAGAATTTTCAGGTAGTAGCAGATAACTGATTTAGCTATAATAGAATACTACATAAAGCTGAATTTGTCCATCTAGTACTAGAAAGATGATAACTATATGTGGCATATAATCCTCCATACTTCCAAAAGAAAGCTGATTTATGGCAAAAGAAAGCTGAACATATATATCCACTTGGGAACAGATCACTTATATGTGGCATATAATCCTCCATACTTCCAAAACACTGAAGTTCTTCATAACAACATCACTAGAATCCAGTCATAAGGTCATCTGTCATTGGTCCCTGCATGTTTTTTTCTCGATCACGCAAAAGGTTTGCGCGTCTTTGTATTAAGGTAGAGAAAAAGTTTAATACAACACGCAAACACGCATTAGCGGCGCCCAAGGAAGTCGGAAGAATTTTACATAAACGCTCAGACCCACCCTAGTGTACTGAAATCTATACTCTTACATTGGACACTGATCAACCCAAATTACGGCTCCAGCTAGAAGGCCTATGCCCAGCCTGCCAAGCGGCGGCGGCGCCGCTTGCGTGCACCCACGTCGCCTTCCGGCGGGAACAACTCACGAAGTGCCTACATGTTACCGGGGTCACCACCGTAGATTTCTTCGTACGCCTTCATGACCGACATGGATGGAGACGACATCCCGCTGGTTAGTCCCAGACGCTTCAATACAAGATGCTCACCTCGCTTGGACGCCGGGATATGCGACAGGCTTTGCACCACTATCCGCTTGCTCCTCTTGGGGAGCACAAGCGTTGCGCGTCCACCGTGGGCCATATCATCTCCGGGCAGCTCTAGGAGTGGCGGCTGCCTCACCTTTGTGACTCGCTCAATAAAGCGTTTGAGGCATCTGTCGGCAGAGGTCGTCTGAGGGGATAGAGTACCAAGGTTCAATTTACCGGTAGGGAAAAAAATACCGGAGGTCATCGATAAACGGGTCTATCGGACTTATCGGAAAATCTAGCGGTTTATAGTTTTCTTTTCGAACAAATTTAAAAAAAAACACCTGAATTTGCACTGGATAATGCATAGATTATGTCCAAATCAGCTAACATTGAAAAATACACATATAGAAATGCAAGAATATCATTTTTCACCCAACACGTCATATAGCCATCTGACTTCTTCCCTTCCACATAGTCCATTGGATTAACAGTCCCAAATCCCAACTATTACAAGTTCAAAGAGAATTAACCTAACTTAAAAGTAGTCCATATCCATAATTCATTGTCCCAAATACTACAGACAGTACATTAACATAAAAGTACATGAACCAAGATAGCACAATATGCTTGTGGTCACTGGTCAGGCACTAAAGCAGTATGCTGTCCAAAATGTTACAACCACATGAACCAAAACAACAAATATACTTGAAGTCTGGTCAGCAAAACACCACAGCTCTTAGGTGCCCAAATCACTGCAAATGTTGATATATGCTCAAAATTTCATGAGAAAAATTGTAGTCCAATTATAGATGAGGGGAGAGATTTATCTAACCTTTCCATAGAGGCCCCTTTGACAAAGACTTTCTTCGGCCTTTTCGATCTTGGACGGAGAGGGGCTGGTTGTACATCTCTAGCACCTACAAATATGTACAAAATATAAGCCTCCTAGCACACATATGTACATGTACTAGAGCATTCAAGCATCAATCCTATTGCTTATCATCCAAAACTAATAATTCTTTAATGTCTAGAGTATAACTCATGGACAGAAATAGAACCTACGAACTGAATTTAGACCTGTAACTACATTATTATCAGCTTGACCTCTATTAGAGTCTTCACCATGACTAGGCTGACCAACACCACCAGTATTGCCACAAGAACCACCAGCATCACCATCACCTTTGACAAATATTTTCAACAAAAGCACATTACATCGAGAAAACTTATGACAGGATATGCATAAAATAGTCAATCCAAACATAAAACACACCACTGCCTTCACTACCATCAAAACTGCTATCTCCTGACTCTGCATAAGTTGGGCTACCTTGCTGATCAGAATCTGATTCAAAATAGTCTCCAATATCTTCCTCAGATGCCACCTTTCTTTTCTTACCACCTTTTTTTTACCAAAATCAAGCTTCTTTTTAAATGTGGCCAACTCTTCTTCATTCATTCCTAACTCTTCTATAAGAAATGTGCTAGGGTTGTTAGGAGATTCAGCCTCACTACAATCATATTCATCAAGTGTCGGCACAGACTCACTCCTAGAGTTGCACAACCAATCCATGATAGGGTTGCCTTCATCATATAGAGCAACTTCCATCAAGATGCTACAAGGATCGAAATCCTCTTGTTCAATGCTTTGCATTTGGTGAAGGCTTTGCATTTCGTCTTTAAGCTGTTTGATGCGCAACTTCAGATTGTAGTGCACAAAAACCAACTTGTGGAGCTTCTCATAATTTAATCTATTTCTTAATTTGGTATGAACTAAGGCGAATGTGCTCCAATTTCGTTCACACCCACTAGAGGACATGCATTGTGATACAATGCGTCGTGCAATCTCTTGTAGTTCTTTGCAAGCTCCACCATATTGATCCCACCAATCAGCTAAAAAGGGCAAGATAAAATCCTTATTCATTACTACCAGCAAGACAAAAGTATGCTGAATTCATTACTACCAGCAGTTTAGATGTAATTACCTAGACTCATTTTGCCACTAAGTGCCGATCTTCGAGCCTCCTCTCCTCCAAATAACCCGCCTTGCTTGCTGAAAATAGTATATTGGTCAATTGCAGCTGTAACACCTCGGGTGTTTAAATACTAAAACAGGGCATGTCATCATATGCATTGCAAAGCATTTGGTTATATGGAAAACTTTGATATGCATTCACTAAAACAAGTCTACATTTATGTTATGAGTGTTGCCTTGTATGGTTTGAATTGAGTTAAAAATTTGGTTTGGATTTTGAATTTTCATGAAAACCTTGATTTTTCCGTATTTAAAGCCTACCCTGAAAAACTCATTTCAAAATCTAAGCATATTTTGGGGTTGAGCCTAAAAGCAAAAGTGTAGAGCTTGTCAAGTTATACAAAGTTTGTTTTCGGAGTTTTCAAAGTTGTTTAGAAAAATTTGAAGTAATTTGAAAAGGCGAGATTCTTTAAATGTTCCCTTTTCGAATTCAAATTTGCATTTCAAAATGTAGACCGAATTTGGGTATGGTTATAAAAGCAAAGTTGTAGAACTTTAAATTTAGAACAACTTTTATTTTTGGAGATTTTTGAGTTGTTACATAAATTTGGGAGTAATTTGGATTTTTAAATCGAATGGCAGTTTGGTAATTCTGATGAACAGTAACCTCGGAAGCCAAATCACCATCTACGATCTTCCTTCTGCTTCCAGACGCGACTGTGGCCGTCCTTGGCTTTGCGCTGGCATGGGAAAGGCCCCTGCGTGGCTTCTCTTTGCTTCCTGGCCGTCCTATAAAGCCTGTGCAGTCGTCGTTCTTTGTTTTCCCTTCTCTGTTTTCTCCCGTCGCCATCGCCGCTGCTCTATCGAGCTTTCACCGTCGATTCAGCGCCGTTGCCGTCCCAGCAAAGCCTGTCCTAGCTTCACCTGATCCTTGCGCACCCAGCCAGCCAGTTTTGGTCACTTGATTTTATCGGGAACCTCCGTTCGTTGCTCTTCTTCCTCGCGGCCGGCAGCACCGCCGTCGTGAGCGTGTCGCCGTGGCCAGAGCTCTCTGGTGCGTATTTGTCCTTGCTCGGCGTAGCTCCAGCTTTGCCTTGATGCCGTGGTGCTTAATACCTTGTTGCTTGGTAGTTTTGTCCACCGCAGTCGTCGGAGCACCGCCACCGTCGACATTTTGCTCCGCCGTGGTTGCTCGGATCGTCAACCTGCTTCACCGTTGCTTCTCCAGCCCTGTTCTTTGCTCCATCGAGTTTAGGGTGAGCTACTGGTGCTTCCTGTGCACGTCGAACCACTCATCCATTGCTCTTTTGATCCAGCTTTATGCTCCAGTGCGTTCGGGGTGAGCTCTAGGTTCTTTTCCGAGTTGTTTTTGTGAGCTCCAGGTTCTTTTCCGAGTTGTTTTTGTGAGCTCCAGGTTCTTTTCCGAGTTGTTTTTGTGAGCTCCAGGTTCTTTTCTGAGTTGTTTGTGTGAGCTCTAGGTTCTTTTTCCGAGTTGTTTGTGTGAGGTCCAGGTTCTTTTCCGAGTAGTTTTTGTGAGCTCCAGGTTCTTTTCCGAGTTGTTTGTGTGAGCTCCAGGTTCTTTTTCCGAGTTGTTTGTGTGAGCTCTAGGTTTTTTTTCCGAGTTGTTTGTGTGACTCCTGGTTCTTTCCGAGTTGTTTGTGTGAGCGGGTGAGTTCAAAATGGAATTTTTCCTTTTTCAGAAATGATTGAATAGTGCTGTAATTTGTTATTTTTGTGTAGATTTATTTAGAGCTCCAAAAATTATGAAAATTTTTGTGTGACCTCTCTGTGATGTATATTATTTAGGAAAAATATTAAATGTTACTTTTCAGTCATTTTTGAATGTGATAAAAATTGCTCAATTAATTAATAAATGAGTTTTCATGATTTTTCTAGGCTTAATTAATTATCCAAAAATTGTGAAAATTGTTTTGCCACTTAGTTATCATGTGATGAACTTTTACAAAAAAAATTTGAGTTCAATTGAAATAAGTTTTATGAATATGTTTAATTAGTTGTTAATTGGCATCCATCATCGAGCATCATATTTTGTATCTCGCATCATGTTAAACATGGCAATGTTACTACGTGTAGTGAACGAAGGTGAGCACATGGTAGTTAATCAAGTTGTGGAGGAGGTTAATCCGTCTGTTGAGGTGGGATCGAATACTTGTGTAACGTCGCAGGAGCCGGACTTTTCCATCAACGAAGGCAAGCCCCGGATGCATACAACCCTACCTTGTGTTTTACAAATTAAATTCGCTTTTGCTTTCCGTTACTGCATTAAGTGATTAGGAGTTAAGTGGAAACCTAATTGGTGCATTACCAACCTTGTTTTTCCATATCTACCTTGTTACCAGTTTTAATTCGAAAATGACTAGATATGCTTAGTCTTGCTTAGCCAGGTGATTACCTGTCACCTGCAGGTTTTAAATGGATCTTTGGTTACTTATGTTATCATGAAATATGAGCATGTGGAGTAATAAATCTAGACCGGGTGGACTTGGTGTGTGTGAGCCACAAGACATGGAGGTCTTGTGAGCGGGTTCTTTCCGCCTGGGTCGATTAAGGCACGTCCGTTGTTGAACTGTGTGCGGTGAGACTTTGTAGTACTAACCACAGACTCTGGTAAGCCTGAACTTGGCGATTCTATTACGAGAATGGCTACTCGCGCACTGGGAGTGGAGAGATGGCGGGAATAGCATGTACCCACGTGGCAATGGGCTGGATTGGTGGAGTACTGTATTCTCGGGTGGCGCGGACCCGTTCTTGTTTAGAGGATCCGAGGGTAGGTTGGTATATGTAGGTCGGGGACCTGCATATGTCGTGTGGTCTGGAATTCCCAGCTGGGTTTTAATCGGTTCGAATCATCGTTGCTCCTCGGTTATGGAGACTCACTTCTCTGTTCATCATCGTAGTATTAATAACTAGAACTTGAATAAGGCTTGTGAAGGTGTTGGATATGAAGTTTCATGATCTCAACATGGATCATGTCAGCTTTGTATATGATTTTATGAAGTTTTCTATATAAAGAATTTTGTTAAAGAGCTTTTACGCACAAGAACTTTGATTATTATTAAAGCTATACCTTGAATCCCTGAGCCTGCATTCCTGAGTCTTCTCAATTTTGTTTTGGTTAAGTCTTGTTGAGTACTTTTGTACTCAGGGTTCGTTGACCCCTTGTTGCAGGTGAGCCTCATGAGCAGATCTGTTTTGGATCATGCTGCATGACTATCGTTCGTTCTGACGATGAGAAGTAAAATGTGTGATCCTTGGGCAGGATATTTATTTTGTGTGTTATGTATATATTAATTATGCCGCTCCACTACTACTATGGTTTGTAATAATTATCGAACTTAGTTTGTAAGGTTAGAAACAACTGGTTTGTAAACTATGCTATCGTAAGACTTCCGCTGTTTTTACTCTGGTATTGATATTTGAATAAATATTATAATACTGCAATGACTCTGTAACGTGATCCTGCTCGGAAATCATGGATGATTCGGGGTTCCCCGAGGACACCCGACAGTCTTTTTAAGTTAATGGAAACATATGCATAAAATGTCAAAGGTCGTCGGACAGTGACAGGTGCATGTGGGCCCTATAACTTAGAAGGTTCTGCCACAGAATGGTATCGAAGCTATCGTTACAAGGTTTTTGTTGTATTGATTTACAAAAACTTCAAAATGATTTGGGATGACTAAATTTAACTTGCTAATTTGGTCCAAATTGCTTCTGACTTATCTTATTTCTTTCTCACCATTCCTTATTTGATTAAAAAGGTTTTGTGTGGTGGAGTAGTAATATTACTATGCCCTATATAAAAATAAATGTTGTTTATGTGCATTATAAGCTTTGATGATTTTGTTCGTAAGAACGATTCATGCATCATTATTAATTCACTCGTTACTTCCTTCACCTCTGAGTCTAGAGTTGAGTAGTGAGTCTGGTTTAAGTAATGTAATCCATCATAGCTGCTCTTTAGACTTTGATCAAGTGGTCTTACTTGGATTAAATTAGCTTCCTACAGTATGGCTCGTACCAAGATGACGCCTCGTAAGTCCACTGGACCCAAAGGAGTTCCTCATCACTAACTTGCCCCTAGGAATGACGGTGCTAGTAGTAGCAGCTCTAGGCCTGATCCCCAGGCGGAGATATAGAGAATTTCTGCAGAATTAGCACAAGCTACTAGAGATAGGGCTTTGGATGCTATACAGGTAGGAGAATTACAGGATCAATTAAGGCGTCTCACCACCGCACACAGGAACTATGAAAGCATGTTAGTTCGTATGGTGGAGGGACGAAATGAGGCTTGGCATAGGGAAAATGTAGCTAGAGCTAGAACTCATGAGCTAGAATTCTATGTAGAAGATTTAGAAGAACATAATACCTATCTACATGAGGAAGTTCATAGGCTTAGCAATCTACTAAATCCAAATCATGAGCCTCAAGCTGATGCCATGGACCCCGGTGTCATCCTTGCCGATGATAACAAATCGGAAGAGGAAGAAGAAGAAGATCCTGAAGAATTAGTAATGATCAATGAAAGTGATGATGAAGGCGGTAATAATTCTGGAATGGATACCGAGCCTGAAGTTTGAAGTAATCACGGAAAAGAGTAGAGTTGTATAATAGTTAATTATGGTTAAGCTATGTATCTTGTTTTGGTACTTATAGGGTCTGGTGTTTATAGTAGTAAACCCTATGTAATATGTCTGGAGTAAGCTTTTGTGCAATTCAATAAAGGCTTGTGAATAAAGTTTGGTTTGTTATGAGCAGATGCGTCGTACGCGGGGTTCATATGTTCCTGGAACTTCACAAGATGAGGATGGTATTCCAGATCCGCCACCAGTTCCAACAAATCTAGCTGATGCTATAACTGCACTTGTCAATGTGACGGCTGAAAATTCTCGTTTGCTTCATGAGATCGCCCTAAGTAATCAGAATCAGATGCAAGGAAACCGTGGTCGTCACCATAACAGACAGGAGGCTACATATGTTGATTTTACAGACACAAGACCACCGGTGTTCACCAAGGCAGATGAACCATTGGAGGCTGATGACTGGCTTCGAACCATAGAGCAGAAATTTGACCTTATTCCATGCACGGAGTATCAGAAACCTACGTTTGCCGCCCAGCAACTTAGAGGAGCAGCAAGTGCTTGGTGGGCAAACTTAGTGGCTATGCAATCAGCTGGCATTCCAATAACTTGGGCTGAGTTTCGAACTGCCTTCAGAGCCCATTATATCCCTGAAGGAGTGATGGCAATGAAGCTAGATGAATTCCTTGCTTTGAAACAAGGAGATCAAACAGTGATGCAGTATGTGGGAAGATTCAATCACCTGTCACAATATGCATCCGAACATGTTAATACTGATGCCAAGAAGAAGAGGTGGTTTATGAGAGGTTTAAATACCAAGCTGCAAACAATGATGACAACTTGCACCAATGTCACTTATCATGAGGCAGTAAATATTGCAATTGCTTCAGAGTCAAAGTATCGACAGCATAAGGAGCTCAAAAAGAAAAAGAGTGTGCCGTCTGGATCTTTTGGGGGAAATCAGAAGAGGCAGAGGGTGATTTATCATCTAGTACATCATAATCGTCCTCCTTATCGTCTGCCATAGTTTCAGGCTGGGCAACAGTTAAATGTCCGTCCTGCTATAACCTATCCGAATTCACAGTCAACCAATGCTTCTGGTGGCAATGCTCCAACGTCCCAGGGTCACAACTACCCATGCTACAATTATGGAAGGACTGGTCATTTCTCCAGGGAATATCCATATCCTAGGCAGGCTAATCAAAATTATCAGAAGGCCCCTGCCAATCAACAACAGGGTCAGGCACCAAACAAGAACCCCAATCAGAATGCTCAGAAGGGCAAAGATGAGAGGAAGACAGGACGGGTGTTCTATATTCAAGCTGGAGAAATTCCAGAAGGGGAGCCAGTGATGATGGGTATGTTTCCTGTTGCCAATCACCCTGCAGTTATACTTTTTGATTCTAGCGCATCGCATTCATTCATCAATAGAACATTTGTCGTGAAGCATGAAATTTTAATTGGGGCAACAAAGGAAAGTTTCTTTATACAGTCGCCCGGGGGACGTCTGTGTACTAAGGAAATGGTATACCAGGTACCCGTAAACCTGGGTGGGCATATTTTTCCCACTACCATGATTATCCTTAAGGATCAGGATATAGATGTAATCTTGGGAATGAATTGGATATATCAGCATAAGGCTGTTATAGATGCTTTGAATAGGACTTTAAGAGTAAGTTTGCCTGATAGTAATTCTCAACTTCTCATCCAACTTCCAACTCTAAGAAGATCAGTGGGCAAGGTTTGTGCAACTGTTGTCAAAGAGATTAGAGATATTCCGGTAGTGTGTGAATTTCCGGATGTGTTTCTAGAAGATCTACCCGGTCTACCACCTGATAGGGATGTCCAGTTTAACATAGAATTGCAACCTGGAACAGCTCTGATTTCTCGGAGGGCTTATAGGATGCCACCTAAGGAATTGGCCGAGTTGAAGACTCAGTTACAAGAATTGATTAAGAAGGGGTTTATCCAACCTAGTTCCTCACCTTGGGGATGTCCGGCAATATTTGTGAAAAAGAAAGATGAGACCCTGAGGTTATGTGTTGACTATCGCCCGTTGAATGAAGTGACTATCAAGAATAAGTATCCCTTACCTCGGATAGATTTGCTTTTTGATCAACTGGCCGGAGCCAAAGTTTTCTCCAAGATAGATTTGAGGTCAGGCTATCACCAAATCAAGATTAAGTCTGAGGATATTCCCAAAACGGCATTTACCACAAGATATGGATTGTATGAATACTTGGTAATGTCTTTTGGTTTAACAAATGCTCCAGCTCATTTCATGTATCTGATGAACTCAGTATTCATGCCTGAGCTAGATAAGTTTGTAGTGGTGTTTATTGATGACATTCTAGTATATTCCAAGAATAAGAAAGAACATTGCGGAACATCTTAGGATTGTTCTGACCCGCTTGAGAGAACATCAACTATATGCCAAGTTCAGCAAGTGTGATTTTTGGCTTAAGGAAGTGCAATTTCTTGGACATGTCTTGTCAGCCGAAGGAGTTGCAGTTGATCCTAGCAAAGTGAAGGATGTGCTTGATTGGAAACCGCCAACCACAGTTCATCAAGTTCGGAGTTTTCTTGGATTGGCGGGGTATTACCGTCGGTTTATTCCAGAATTCTCTAAAGTATCAAAGCCCATAACTGAGTTGTTGAAGAATCAAGTCAAGTTTGTCTAGTCATCAGAGTGTGAGGAGGTTTTCCAGACTTTAAAGAGGCTATTGACTACTGCACCAGTATTAGCCCAACCTGATATCGAGAAGCCATTTGATGTTTATTGTGATGCTTCAGGTATTGGTATTGGATGTGTGTTGATGCAAGAAGGCCGAGTCATTGCCTATGCATCTAGGCAACTTAAGCAACATGAAGAACACTATCCGACTCATGATCTAGAGTTAGCCGCAGTTGTCCATGCTCTGAAGATTTGGCGGCATTACCTGCTTGGTAATACGTGCCATATTTATACAGATCACAAGAGTTTAAAGTATATCTTTACTCAATCGGATTTGAACATGCGACAAAGAAGATGGTTAGAACTGATTAAGGATTATGATTTGGAAGTACATTATCACCCGGGTAAAGCAAATGTGGTTGCAGATGCCCTTAGTCGCAAAAGTTATTGTAATTGTCTGACAGTGAGAACAATGGGTTTGACGCTATGTCAAGAAATGGAGAAGTTGAATGTAGAGGTAATTCAACAAGGTAGTTTGACCAACATAATTGTTGAAGCCACTATTCGAGATCAAGTTATTGTTGCTCAGAAGGAAAACAAGGGTATAGCCCATATCAAGGAAAGAGTCAAGAATGGAAAAGCAGAATGCTTCAGCATAGATGATGAAGATGTGTTATGGTTCAAGGATCGCCTAGTGGTACCAAAAGTTCCTGAGTTGCGGCAGTCAATTCTAGAAGAGGCACATGCTACTAGGTTATCTATCCATCCGGGAAGCAACAAGATGTACCATGACTTAAAGCAAAGATTTTGGTGGACTAAAATGAAAATAGAGATTGCTAGATATATAGCGAAGTGTGATACTTGTCAAAAGGTGAAAGCAATACATTTGAGGTCTGCTGGTGAATTACAACCATTACCTATTCCATCTTGGAAATGGGAGGACATAAGTATGGATTTTATTGTTGGTCTACCCAAGGCATCAAAGGGATTTGATTCAGTATGGGTTATTGTAGATCGACTAACCAAATCAGCACATTTTCTTCCAGTCCAGAATACATATCCCACTATACGGTATGCCAAGATGTATTTAGAGCGAATTGTGAGTCTCCATGGAGTACCCAAGACTATTGTGTCAGATAGGGGTACACAGTTTGTCTCCAACTTTTGGAAACAATTGCATTCTTCATTGGGTACCAAACTTCTGTATAGTACAGCTTATCATCCACAGACTGATGGACAGACTGAAAGAGTCAATCAAGTACTTGAATATATGTTAAGGTGTTGTGTCCTTAACTATTCCAATAAGTGGGATGAGTGCTTATCTTTGGCTGAGTTCTCATACAACAATAGTTATCAGGAAAGCATTAGAATGGCTCCATTTGAAGCACTCTATGGTCGTAGATGCAGAACATCATTGAGTTGGTCTGAGCCGGGAGAGAGAAGATTCTTTGGAGTTGACCTTGTGAAAGAAACAGAAGACAAGGTTAGGCAAATACAGAGTAATCTAAATATAGCTCAGTCCCGCCAAAAGAGTTATGCGGATAGACGGCGGAGACCATTGGTATTCAACAAAGGAGATTTTGTATATCTGAAAGTATCACCAATGAAGGGAGTCAACCGTTTTGGTGTTAAAGGAAAGTTGGCACCCCGATACATTGGACCATATCAAATTTTGAAGAGGTATGGAAAAGTGGCATATCGCTTGAAATTACCTGAACATCTCGCAGCTGTGCATGATGTGTTCCATGTTTCTCAATTGAAAAAGTGTCTTCGAGTGCTTAAACAGAATGTTGAAGTTGAAGGAGTGGAACTAGAACCGGATTTAACTTATTCCGAATATTACTTGTTAGAAAAATTTCCAGAGTTTCTTGTGGCAATATAGAATAATGTTAGTGTACTATGTTGTTACCAATCAAGTTTGTAAAGGAACCTCAGCTGTTTTATGAACAGATTTTGGATATTTTTGGACTGACACATTTCCTTTTCCATTACTTACCCTATGACTTTGAATCTCGGGACGAGATTTCTTTTAGGGGGAAGGATTGTAACACCTCGGGTGTTTAAATACTAAAACAGGACATGTCATCATATGCATTGCAAAGCATTTGGTTATATGGAAAACTTTGATATGCATTCACTAAAACAAGTCTACATTTATGTTATGAGTGTTGCCTTGTATGGTTTGAATTGAGTTAAAAATTTGGTTTGGATTTTGAATTTTCATGAAAACCTTGATTTTTTAGTATTTAAAGCCTACCCTAAAAAACTCATTTCAAAATCTAAGCATATTTTGGGGTTGAGCCTAAAAGCAAAAGTGTAGAGCTTGTCAAGTTATACAAAGTTTGTTTTTGGAGTTTTCAAAGTTGTTTAGAAAATTTTGAAGTAATTTGAAAAGGCGAGATTCTTTAAATGTTCCCTTTTCGAATTCAAATTTGCATTTCAAAATGTAGACCGAATTTGGGTATGGTTATAAAAGCAAAGTTGTAGAACTTTAAATTTGAGTTGTTACATAAATTTTTGAGTAATTTGGATTTTTAAATCGAATGGCAGTTTGGTAATTCTGATGAACAGTACTGGGGAAGCCAAATCACCGTCTACGATCTTCCTTCTGCTTCCAGACGCGACAGTGGCTGTCCTTGGCTTTGCGCTGGCATGGAAAAGGCCCCTGCGTGGCTTCTCTTTGCTTCCTGGCCGTCCTATAAAGCCTGTGCAGTCGTCGTTCTTCGTTTTCCCTTCTCTGTTTTCTCCCGTCGCCATCGCCGCTGCTCTGTCGAGCTTTCATCGTCGATTCAGCGCCGTTGCCGTCCCAGCAAAGCCTGTCCTAGCTTCGCCTGATCCTTGCGCACCCAGCCAGCCAGTTTTGGTCACTTGATTTCATCGGGAACCCCCGTTCGTTGCTCTTCTTCCTCGCGGCCGGCAGCACCACCGTCGTGAGCGTGTCGCCGTGGCCAGAGCTCTCTGGTGCGTATTTGTCCTTGCTCGGCGTAGCTCCAGCTTTGCCTTGATGCCGTGGTGCTTAATACCTTGTTGCTTGGTAGTTTTGTCCACCGCAGTCGCCGGAGCACCGCCACCGTCGACGTTTTGCTCCGCCGTGGTTGCTCGGATCGTCAACCTGCTTCACCGTTGCTTCTCCAGCCCTGTTCTTTGCTCCATCGAGTTTAGGGTGAGCTACTGGTGCTTCCTGTGCACGTCGAACCACTCATCCATTGCTCTTTTGATCCAGCTTTATGCTCCAGTGCGTTCGGGGTGAGCTCCAGGTTCTTTTCCGAGTTGTTTTTGTGAGCTCCAGGTTCTTTTCCGAGTTGTTTTTGTGAGCTCCAGGTTCTTTTCCGAGTTGTTTTTGTGAGCTCCAGGTTCTTTTCCGAGTTGTTTTTGTGAGCTCCAGGTTCTTTTCCGAGTTGTTTTTGTGAGCTCCAGGTTCTTTTCCGAGTTGTTTTTGTGAGCTCCAGGTTCTTTTCCGAGTTGTTTGTGTGAGCTCCAGGTTCTTTCCCGAGTTGTTTGTGTGAGCTCCAGGTTCTTTTCCGAGTTGTTTGTGTGAGCTCTAGGTTCTTTTTCCGAGTTGTTTGTGTGAGCTCCAGGTTCTTTTCCGAGTAGTTTTTGTGAGCTCCAGGTTCTTTTCCGAGTTGTTTGTGTGAGCTCTAGGTTCTTTTTCCGAGTTGTTTGTGTGAGCTCTAGGTTTTTTTTTCCGAGTTGTTTGTGTGACTCCTGGTTCTTTCCGAGTTGTTTGTGTGAGCGGGTGAGTTCAAAATGGAATTTTTCCTTTTTCAGAAATGATTGAATAGTGCTGTAATTTGTTATTTTTGTGTAGATTTATTTAGAGCTCCAAAAATTATGAAAATTTTTGTGTGACCTCTCTGTGATGTATATTATTTAGGAAAAATATTAAATGTTACTTTTCAGTCATTTTTGAATGTGATAAAAATTGCTCAATTAATTAATAAATGAGTTTTCATGATTTTTCTAGGCTTAATTAATTATCCAAAAATTGTGAAAATTGTTTTGCCACTTAGTTATCATGTGATGAACTTTTACAAAAAAAATTTGAGTTCAATTGAAATAAGTTTTATGAATATGTTTAATTAGTTGTTAATTGGCATCCATCATCGAGCATCATATTTTGTATCTCGCATCATGGTAAACATGGCAATATTACTACGTGTAGTGAACGAAGGTGAGCACGTGGTAGTTAATCAAGTTGTGGAGGAGGTTAATCCGTCTGTTGAGGTGGGATCGAATACTTGTGTAACGTCGCAGGAGCCGGACTTTTCCATCAACGAAGGCAAGCCTCGGATGCATACAACCCTACCTTGTGTTGTACAAATTAAATTCGCTTTTGCTTTCCGTTACTGCATTAAGTGATTAGGAGTTAAGTGGAAACCTAATTGGTGCATTACCAACCTTGTTTTTCCATATCTACCTTGTTACCAGTTTTAATTCGAAAATGACTAGATATGCTTAGTCATGCTTAGCCAGGTGATTACCTGTCACCTGCAGGTTTTAAATGGATCTTTGGTTACTTATGTTATCATGAAATATGAGCATGTGGAGTAATAAATCTAGACCGGGTGGACTCGGTGTGTGTGAGCCACAAGACATGGAGGTCTTGTGAGCGGGTTCTTTCCGCCTGGGTCGATTAAGGCACGTCCGTTGTTGAACTGTGTGCGGTGAGACTTTGTAGTACTAACCACATACTCTGGTAAGCCTGAACTTGGTGATTCTACTACGAGAATGGCTACTCGCGCACTGGGAGTGGAGAGATGGCGGGAATAGCATGTACCCACGTGGCAATGGGCTGGATTGGTGGAGTACTGTATTCTCGGGTGGCGCGGACCCGTTCTTGTTTAGAGGATCCGAGGGTAGGTTGGTATATGTAGGTCGGGGACCTGCATATGTCGTGTGGTCTGGAATTCCCAGCTGGGTTTTAATCGGTTCGAATCGTCGTTGCTCCTCGGTTATGGAGACTCACTTCTCTGTTCATCATCGTAGTATTAATAACTGGAACTTGAATAAGGCTTGTGAAGGTGTTGGATATGAAGTTTCATGATCTCAACATGGATCATGTCAGCTTTGTATATGATTTTATGAAGTTTTCTATATAAAGAATTTTGTTAAAGAGCTTTTACGCACAAGAACTTTGATTATTGTTAAAGCTATACCTTGAATCCATGAGCCTGCATTCCTGAGTCTTCTCAATTTTGTTTCGGTTAAGTCTTGTTGAGTACTTTTGTACTCAGGGTTCGTTGACCCCTTGTTGCAGGTGAGCCTCATGAGCAGATCTGTTTTGGATCGTGCTGCATGACTATCGTTTGTTCTGACGATGAGAAGTAAAATGTGTGATCCTTGGGCAGGATGTTTATTTTGTGTGTTATGTATATATTAATTATGCCGCTCCACTACTACTATGGTTTGTAATAATTATCGAACTTAGTTTGTAAGGTTAGAAACAACTGGTTTGTAAACTATGATATCGTAAGACTTCCGCTGTTTTTACTCTGGTATTGATATTTGAATAAATATTATAATACTGCAATGACTCTGTAACGTGATCCTGCTCAGAAATCGTGGATGATTCGGGGTTCCCCGAGGACACCCGACAGTCTTTTTAAGTTAATGGAAACATATGCATAAAATGTCAAAGGTCGTCGGACAGTGACAGGTGCATGTGGGCCCTATAACTTAGAAGGTTCTGCCATAGCAGTAGAAGCTTTTGAAGATGAGCTTGTAAGCTTCTTGAAGGCCAATGTGATAGCATGTCTGTCGGTGTTTCGTACAAGCACCGGCAAGTAAATTTATAGTAATGCGCGTTAGGCTCGGATGGTGCGCTAAAGGACACAAGATTTATACTGGTTCGGGCCGAAAGTCCCTACGTCTAGTTTGTTGCTGCTCGTGTTATTAGCACCGTGAATGGTTTGTAGTAAGGGGTACAAACGATCGAGAGAGGGACTGGTCCCAAGTCTCTGATGGAAGGGTTGAAGGGATGTCAAGAGGTTCGAAACAACTTGACTATGTGTATCTGTGTGTCGTATTGTTCGGTCTCAAGAGTCCATCCGTCTGATGGAGGAAGTGCATCCCCTTTTATAGAGGAAGGGGGTGGCTTTTACAAGGGCGAGGTTTTAGGATGTATATTCTACTTAGTCTCATGGCTCATGTCTACCCAATCCTCCTCCTTCATTCTGATGAGTGCGAAGGAAGATAGGCGCCTACAATACTGTTGATGTCTCTGTAGAATGTCAGGTCAATTACAGAATGCTGCCCTGCGCAGGGTGTGGGCTGTAGTACAGTGGTTTTGACTTATTGGCCTCTCCCAGCCTTGCTTCGCATGCCTTCTGGTTCCTGTGAGTCTTCGTTGGAGGGACGAGGGGTCGGGGTTCGAAGCAACGACGTGGTCAAGGCCTTCTGACTTGGTGGACCTGAGGGGTCAGGAAGCGGGTGCCGCTCCCTTAGGTCCATAGCGTGGTGATGGAATGTCCGTTGTGCATGGAGATATTAAGTCCTTTTCTGGAGCGTAGCGGTTGTTGTATATCTTTGTCGGGTTGCGTGTCCTAGGGCTGAAGGCGGCGCCTACAACTCTACAGGGCGAGGAGCACACACCCGTACAACCTTTCGGGCTCTGCGGTGCCCGGAAGGGTCTAAAACACCTGTCCTGTCATCCCCTGGAAGTACTTTTCCTACCAGGGCGCAGGGTATGGTCCTTGGAGCCATGGTTGACCCAAACGTCTTGTCTTGCCCTATACTTATCATCTTGAGGGAATGGGGAGAAGTCGTCAGGGAGGATGAATCCAATCTTTAGATATGGAGCAGGGTGAGACTCGTTCCTTGCCGTCGGGCAAAATGGAGACCAATTCCTATCTCTCGGGTGAGACCGACCTCGCCCCTCTGGGGTCGAGCGAGGCGGAATCTATCTCTCAGCCCTCGGGCAAGACCGAGCCCGCCCTCAAGGCATCGGGCGAGACGGAGTTTATCCCTTGGCCCTCAGGCGAGACCGAGCCTGTCCCAATGGCGTCGGGCGAGACAGAGATTAACCTTGAGCCCTCGGGCGAGGCAGAGTCATCTCCCAAAGGCGTCGGGCGAGGTGGAACCAAACTCCTGTCATCTAAACAAGGGATGAAATGGTGCCCTTATGCGTCCAGAAGTTTTTCACGTTCGGTGGTTATTGGTTCCACCTTCTGGGGTACCCTGGTATTAGGTCCCCGACAGTAGCCCCCGAGCCTCTAGGTGATTCGAGTAGAACCGCCTGGAGGGTGTTTTTTTGACTTCGTCGAAGTTACTTTGCCAGAGGGTGCGTGCGAGCGCACACGATGGGTGTAGCCCCCGAGCCCCTAGGTGGTTCGAGTAGAGTCGCCCAGGGGGATGTATCGGTCCCTTCACGGGTAAGGCTGAAGGACTTAGTTTTTTATCAACTGGATGTTTTTCGAGTGGGTCGTGGCATCCTGTTCGCTAGGAACTGATTCGGGGCTGACCTAGCTGGTGCTTCTGCCCTTGATTTTGGATCGTTCGCGGATCCTTTCTTAGTTGGGCCAGCCGGCGAGTTTCTAGGCCCTAGGTGGGCCAAAGAGAAAAGAACAGGCCTTCGTGGCTTGCGTTTCCCAGGTGGGTAGAGAGTCTGGATTCGCCTGGGGAAGGCAAACCGTCCGCCGAGATTTTTGGGGCGAGAGGATAGGGACTACGGGCATGTGTCCTGTGACATGACACGGTGGCGCACGTGGTAGGCTCGGAGATCAAGGCGGACGGTTGCCCTTCTCGCGTCCGTCGCCCCCTATAAAATCATGGGGTTTGCCCCAAAAGTTCCGTATTTCGCTCCCCTACCTTTGCGTTCTGAAACATCCGCTGCCAATCGTCCTAGCCTCTAGCGCCCGCATCGTCATCGTCGACCGGCTTGCATTCGTGTTGCAGCCGCCGTCAAGCTCGCGCCTGCCCTCCCCCCTACTACTTTAATGGAGTTGTGGGGCAGATCAAGCATCACCTCCCGGTGTCTAGAGGGCCTCGTCCGCCGTGGCCTTCTCTACCCACTGTCCGCCGTCTAGGAGTGGCTGCTACCTAGCGACGAGGGTGAGCCGGTGCCACCAGAAGGGTATGTCGTCTCTTTTGCCATCTTCCATGAGCGGGGATTTGGGGTACCCACGCATAGATTCCTTCGGGGGCTGTTGGATTACTATGAGGTAGAGCTGCAGCATCTAACTCCCAATGGGATTCAACACATGGCAGCGTTTGTTGCCCTGTGCAAGGGTTTCCTAGGGATCGATCCCCATTTTTATCTGTGGAGGTATTTCTTTAACATTAGTTCATCAAAGAGGAAGATTGGGGGGAAAGATGTGAACGCGCCGATGGGATGTGCTAGCATTCATCTGTGCCATACCCGGTCGAGGGGTTACCCATACATGCGTCTAGCGACATCGATGGCACTCATAGTGGTTTTATGTTAGGGATGATGTGAGTGCCACCCTACCGAAGTATACTGGACGTCTTATTGTGGACGTTCCAGAGTCGTGGGGCTGGGGCGTCCAGTCCAAAGACAAGAAACACATCTCCAACCTTCTTTCCGCCCTCTAAGCCCTGAAGGATCGAGGTGTAAAGGGGACAGGGATTATCGGTGCCTACCACACGAGGAGGGTGGTGCCCCTGATGGCGTGTGTGCTTCCCCTACATCAGATGATGCCTGGGATATCGTTTGAGGGGACGGTGCTCGTTGATGAGGCGCTCCCTTACTCGGAAGTGGCGTAGTGCATCAAGGAGGCGATGGAGCTGACGAAGGATTCTGCAGGCAGGGTCCTCGACATTGTGTATCCAGTGCCCGAACACCCCCCAATGCGTCTAGAGCCTGGATTCTTTGAATTTGTAAGCCCTCTTCTCCCGTGCTCTTTTCTTTTTCATGGATCTCCATTTTTTAACACTTGCTTTATGACGTTGGGACCAGCCGAGGGGGCTGGTCTTCAAGGACAGTCCGCTTCCACTGCTGAAGGACAAGGTCATGGCGGCGGCGAATCGACTCATGGCCGAGCGGGACAAGAAAGCAAGGGAGGAGATGAAGAAGGCGAAACGACTGAAGCAGGAGGCATGGGATCGGGGAGAGGACGTGAGCAGTGAGGACGACGACGATGATGATGATGATGACGACGACGACGAGGTAGCCGTCAGTGTGGATTGGGACGTCCTGGAGGACGAGGACATGCTGACAAGTGGCCACCCATCCATGCAGGGGCCCTTCCCTTTCCACACGGAGGGAAGTGAATCGATGAGGTCAATGGAGGCCGGCGAGTCCGCCGCTTCGCACGGCGTGCCGGCTGAGGACCGGTGGACAGGGGAGGGCGGGCTTGCTGCCGCAAACCTCAAGGCGATGATGGAGGAGAGCAGCTCTGGTGCTGCACCCTGTGAGACAATGGAGGGGGGTGGCTCCGGTGCCGCGCCCGACGAGACGATGGAGAGGAGCGACTTCGGTGTCGTTCCCGATGAGATGAACCCCCCTGCCCCAGAGCAGGGGGCAGGTTTGAAACGGTCCCACCCAGATGAGTCGGGGCAGGGATCTAGGGATCCATCCCCAAAACGCTTCCTCTAGCCGAGGACATCAACATAAGCTGCTGATTCCCCTGTTTTCATCCTTTTTCCATTTCTATTTTGACTTAATGGTTATTACCTTTGTGCAGGTTCTTGCGGATGGGTCACCCCCTGGGGCTGGCACCCAAGAAGAGTCTCGCCCTTTAAGCGAGACAGACGGTGTCACCTGGAGTCACCCCTATTTCGGGCAGGAGTGGTGCCGACGTCAGGGCCGTGTTGGCCGACTCGACGGCACCCATGGTGGCTCCCACGCCCACAGAGGTTACTGAGCGAGCGGCCTCCTCCATGGCGGACGTGGAATAGCCGGCCGAGGGCCGCATACCGCCGGTGGAGGTGGTCGTGACCGCACCAAGCCAGGATCAGCCGAGCGCGGTCGTGGTGGCGCCCGAGGGCATAGTGCAATCCGCGCCACTAGGGGCCCAGGTGGATCCGCTCGTGGCGCTCAAAGCGGCCCAGACAGAGGAGGGTCCAGCCGGAGGGTCCTCGAGTGCGGCAGTGGTGCCGCACAGGGTTAGGAGGGAGCTACCCCTGGCCCCTTTGTCAGGAGAAACCCGCTCCCCTGCGTGGGGGGAGCCGCCGCTCCAGTGGATGGCCGCTCAGGACCCGACGTCGGCTCTTTTCTCGCTCGATGATCATTTCGAGAGCATGGAGCGGGAGGGTCTTGACATCGGGATCTCGACCATGCTGAACGCCCTGGACCATGCCAGAGGAGCCCTCCATGAGATCATTATCCCTACTACTCAGGTATTTTCTGGGCTTTCTTCTTTCTTTGCATGTTTTTGTGTTTTCGCATTTCTGATACCAGTCTTCTTCCTCTTCAGGTTATTGTTGCTCGTAGCCAGAATAAATCCCAATTCCTCTGTGAGCAGAAGGTGGAGTGGGATTGCCTCTTCGAGGAGGCCCAGCTACGAGCAGACATGGCCACCTAGCTTGCTACCGCCTAGGAGCGAGAGGCCCAGGTGCGTCAGGACGCAGAGGAGGCCCACGGGATGTTCGAGGATCTGTCGGTGAGGTCTAAGCTAGATGGGGAGGAGATTGCTAGACTCCAAAAAGAGCGAGATGAGCTGTTGCAGAGGAATGTCGTGGCCAATGAGAAGGCCAGCGAAGTCCTAAAGGAGCTGGAGATGGAGCGGGAACTCTAGCGGGAGGCCGAGAGTAGGGCCACAGCCCTCCAGCAGAAAGTGGACAAGGATGTCGAGGTGGTCCGCTCTCTCCAGGTGGAGCTCGGTGACGCGGTGAACCGAAGGTTGAGTGCTAAAAACGTCTCCGTCAAGCTAGAAAAAGAGGCTGCCTATGCACGAAGGGCCCTTTAGGTTGAGAGCGATGAGCACGATCTTCTACAAGCTGCGGTCGGGGTGGTCCTTAATGCCCTGAATGTGACGGAGCCGGTGGAGACCAGCCCGCTCGTGGCTCGTGTCGCAGGTATCATAGCTCAGGTGGGCCAGCTTGAGGAGAGTGCCTTTCACGCCAGGATTACCCAGGCCTTCACCGTCGCCCACGCTCATTACGAGAAGGAAATCAACCTGAAGGTGATGAGCAAAGGCTTCCCGTCCACCTACGAGGATGAAGAGCTGGAGGAAATGGAGGAGATGGTTGCTCCCCTTGCGAAAAACCTAGCAGACAATCTGAAAGAGATGGTTCTCCCTCCATGGGAGTAATTAGTTGAACAATTTTGAGAACAACTTATATGTAATATGTGGACAAGTGTTGGTATTTTTCGAGTCTGGACGCTTTTTCGTGATTTTGCGTCGTAATTTCATTTTGTTTGATTTTTTACGATCTTACCAATCTATTCCCCTGAATTTCATTTTGGTTTTGTGAATGATGTGAGGAGATTGTTTGGAAAGAAAGAAAGGAGGTTTTGTGAATGATGTGAGGAGATTGTTTGGAAAGAAAGAAAGGAGGTAGCCGTACCTTAACTAGAACCTGAGTAAGGTCCAACCCCCTGTATTTGCTGGGGTCGGGGGTTACTGGAGATTGGAACTATGGTTTTGATGACAGGGTTGACGAAGTCCATGGATGGCATCATAATATTCCCCGCCCTGTCTTCCAACAAAGATCCCCAACTGGGGATTTTATGGGCTTAGCAAGGTGGGGCCTTCGAACCTGTGTCCCTGTGTTGATTGGCTCGAGCCCCCGAGCCTTGTTAGGGTCTGATAGGGGTCGGCCATTATTTGCATGTTACCCTGTCCTTGGTTTTCGCAATCAGAGGGGCTGTGTGAACGACACTTGCCTCGTCAGCTTGAGTATCTCGCTCAACGAGCTCACTAACGGGTACGTTCGTGTGGAATCTGGGTCCATCATTTGCTGATGGGGTCGGCAGAGCCCTCTGGTGGCACTCCACAACTTCTTAACCCGCCTCCCGACAGATGCCCAAGCCGTTCGATAGGCTCCGGCGGCCCGATGGCCTCTTCTCGATGGAGATTCTGTGGGTTTGGCTTGGGGTTAAAATCGAACGAGAAAAGGTCGAGACGTCCCTGTCCGCTTCTGAGTGGAGTTGGGTAGGGCCACTGGGGCTTGTCTCGGTTATTTCTCCCTAGCTCTGTTTGGCATGAGGCGGCCTTGAGCCCTTCGCGGGCCGACCATCGAACCTTGGCCTGTGGTCGCCTATATCGAATGAGGCGACGGCCGTTTCGTGATGCAACATGAAGCGTTTGGGATGTTTTGCATATGTATAATATAATCAAAATGAATGCGGGGTCGGTAACATTACCGTGGCGGTATGAGTGATGAAAAGCTCCTACTAAATGTGTCCGCGCGGGGTTCAGACCCTGATGTTCATGATGAGGTTGGAGTAACCTGCATAAGAATTGCTATTCTTTGTTTTTTGTATCTCGGTGGCGATCCGAGCCATTTAATTAACTTGGGGAACCTGACAGCTTCTCCTTTGGGAGAGACTCTGTAGGCGGACCCCTCTGAACCCTTCTTGAGAAGGCAGACGTTGAAGTCAGAGACGCGAGGGGCGTTTGAGCATGGTTTTTCTAGTGAACAGAAACACCGTAGCCACCGAGGCGTAGGGTCTACTAGTTCATCCAGTTTTACTCAAAGTTCTATGCCCATATTCCGTACTCCTGGTTTCAAGCGTATGGAGGGGTCGGGTGAAGAGGATGTCTAGACTGGTAGTCATCCTCGGCAGCCCTCGAGTGATGTTCGTGTCCCCGCCGTTTGACGGGGTCGAAAGCTCGTGAATGAATTTTAATGCATAAAGTAAGAAAGCTGAGATGCTTATGTTTCTTTGGACGTTCGTTCATCGTGTCTTCTGGGCCGAACGGCCGGCCCAGGAGATCCGAAAGGTCGTATCGTCGGATCGTTCGTGGTCCTGCATGGGGAGGTGAAGGGTTGCCTGCCTATGTGGGCGCCTTAATTGCCACGTCTGGAGTGGGTCAGTAGCAGGCCATACCTAGGCAGTGCTCAGTTTGACCAAAGAGGGATGCCTTGTCGACCGGGGTGCGTCCCGTCAGTTCCGGTGCATCCCCTCAGATATCAATCAGCATTGATTCCGTATTTAAAGAGGGGAAGGGAGAGGGTTTTTCGTCCAACCTTTCACCTTTCCTTAGCTACCGCACCTCCTCTTTAAATAGGGAGGGGAGAGGAGTTCTCATCCCACCTCCTCTTCTGCCTCTGAGCCGCTATCTCTCCTTCTTCTTCCTTTCCACCGAACGCGTCCGTGCGTCACGGCAGTTCTTGAGTGAGGAAGAGTAATGCCAGAGAGAGAGAGAGAACTCACAAATTTGCTCACGAGTCTGGTGCGTGATGTCGAGCCGGAGGTTATCCAACATAGATGAGATGGTGCGTGCTGCCCTTACTGAGGAGTCACTGCTGCTGAAGGAGATGAGGCGCCGGTGGGCGTCGTACGTCATCGACTACGCTGTCATCCACTGTGCTCCTCCTTTGGCGGGAGGCGTTTTCTGCCCATACGCCGTTGTCAGGGTTATGGCTGGGGATGATGGCGTAGTCCCCAGATGCCCTGGCAGTGGCATCGTTGTCGAGGTTGCGGCTAATGACGATGGTGTAGTCCCCAGACGCTCCGGCAGAGGCGTCGCTGTCGGGGTTGCGGCTGACGATGATGGCATAGTCCCTGGACACTCCAGTGGAGGCATCGTAGATGGTGGCGCCTTCGAGGATCCAGCAAAGCGGCGGGATATCAGGATGTCACCGATGGAGAGCGTGGCACGGCGACCGCAGTAGACGAGCTGGCCCGTATACACGCCCTGGGCATTGCTGATGGAGAGCGTGGCACGGCGATCGTAGTAGACGAGCTAGCCTGTGTACATGCCCTGGGCGTCGCCGATGGAGAGCGTGGCACGGTGATCATAGTAGACGAGCTGGCCCGTGTACATGCCTCGGGCGTCGCCGATGGAGAGTGTGGCATGGCGACCATAGTAGTACTTGTAGTAGAGCTAAGCAGAGACTGTAATGAAATAACTTTGTGGGGAAGCCCCCGAGTAAACAGTCCTCTAAATTTATAAGTATATTGTTCCTTTTTGTAATGAAATCGCCTTGTAAGTGACGAATTTGTGCAAAAATGAACAAAATTACATCCTTTGCTTAAGTAATTTTTTTATCTTTCTCCTTTCTGTAGGAATGATTTTAGTGCTTTCCGACCCTTCTCATGGTCTAAGTCATAAGAAGCTAGGAACATGGGTGAACTAATTCTGATTGAACTGGTGAGCAAAGAGGTTGCAGCCGCTGGGGCATGGGTGTCTCGCAGTCCTACCAGTTGTATTCAGAATTGGTTCCCAAAATCTTAGCCCTTTGGGACTCGTTTATGAGGCGAATGGAAAACTTAGAGAATGTTTGTAAGTATAACACAGGAGTTTTTGGCAAGCGTAATACTTGTATTACATATGTCATATGTTATGATCACACGCCAGCCCCCGAGTGAGGTCTGTCCCCTCGCGATTTGAAGGGGTCGGAAGTCACTAAGGATCGGGGTTTTGTTATGACAAAATCTGATAAGGAAGAAGTGTAAGCTTATTTTAAGGATAGAAACGACGTAGCTGCTCGATGTTCCAGGCATTGGTGAAGACCTCGCCGTTGATGGTTTTCAACCAGTAGGCGCCTAGGTGAAGTACTTTCGCGATGATGTAGGGCCCTTCCCTGGGTGGGGAGAGTTTGTGGTAGTCCTTGTTGCTCTGCGCAAGACGGAGGACAAGGTCTCCAACGTTGAAGGCTCGACCCCACACCCGTCGGCTGTGGTACCATCACAGCGCCTGCTGGTACTTAGCCGAACGGAGGAGGGCGATGTCGCGGGCTTCATCTAGCTGGTCCATGGCATCTTGGTGAGATGCTTCGGCCCCCTGTTCATCGTATGCTCTGATTCTTGCTGCCCCATAGTCGAGGTCCGTTGGGAGAACGGCCTCAGAACCATAGACCATGAAGAAAGGTGTGTAGCCGGTGGCCTGGCTAGGAGTTGTCCTTAGGCTCCAGAGCACGACTGGGAGCTCAGCTAGCCAGTGTGCGCCAAATTTGTTCAATCGGTTCAAAATTCTGGGTTTGAGGCCTTGAAGAAGCATGCCATTTGTGCACTCGACCTGCCCATTCGTCCGAGGGTGTGCGACGGCTGCCCAATCGATCTAGATGTGTTATTCATCACAGAATCGAACGAATTTCCTACCAGTGAATTACGTGCCGTTGTCCGTGATGATGGAGTTCGGTACTCCAAAGCGATGGACGATGTCAAGGAAGAACAGCATGGCTTGCTCGGATTTGATCGTGGATATTGGTCGAGCCTCAATCCATTTTGTAAACTTGTCTATGGTGACAAGCAGGTGGGTAAAGCCCCCAGGCGCCTTTTTGAGTGGCCCAACTAGGTCGAGCCCCTAGACCACGAAGGGCCACATGATGGGGATCATCTAGAGAGCCTAGGCCAGGAGGTGTGTTTGTCGAGCGTAGTACTGGCACCCTTCGCTGGTACGTACAATTTGCTCGACATCGGCTACTATGGTGGGCCAGTAGAAACCTTGTTGGAATGCATTCCCAACCAAGGTTCTTGGTGCGGCATGATGACCGTAGACTCCACCGTGGATGTCGCCCAGCAGGAGTTTTCCCTATTCACCAGGGATACAGAGTTGCAGAATTCCGATGTGACTTCATTTGTAGAGTTCGCCCTCTACAAGAACAAAGGACTTGGCGCGTCGTGTGAGCCGACGGGCTTCCGTCTTGTCTACCAGTAGCATGTCATGAAGGAAGTAGTTGAGGTAAAGTGTTCTCCAGTCATCGGGAGGGTCAAACTCCACTGCTGGGTCCTCTTCAAGCTCCATGACCTCGGGGTCAGGCAGAGCAGTCGGTGGATCACCCCCGGGGGTCAGACTAGAAGGGCCATCGTTGGCTTGTTCTGACCCCATGTAGCATACCGAGGGTTTGTGTTAATCACTGGCAAAGACGCCTGTTGGGACTGGCTCTCGGCTGGATGCTGCTTTTGCAAGCGTGTCGGCCGCTTCGTTGAGGCGCCTAGGGATGTGATTGAGTTCGAGGCCATCGAATTTGTCCTCCAGCCGTCGGATTTCTTGATAGTATGCCTCCATCTTAGCGTCATGGCAGCATGACTCTTTCATGACCTGGTTGATGACCAGCTAAGAGTCACCCCTAACGTCGAGGCGTCGGATGCCTAGCTCGATGGTGATTCGTAGGCCGTTGATGAGCGCTTCGTATTCTATAGTATTGTTTGATGAGGGGAAATGGAGCCGAACCATGTACCTCATATGGACCCCGAGGGGAGATACAAAGACTAGTCCTACTCCGGTGCCCTTCTTCATCAGTGATCCATCGAAGTACATTGTCTAGTACTCTTGATCGACGGCTGCTGGTGGCATGTGGACCTCGGTCCACTCTGTGATGAAGTCAGCCAGTACCTGAGATTTGACCGCTATTCGGGGGGCATAAGAAATGCCTTGATCCATCAGCTCGAGTGCCCACTTTGTGGTTCTTCCTATAGCGTCATGGCTACGGACTACCTCACCAAGGGGGAACGACGTTACTACTATCATGGGGTGTGACTCAAAGTAGTGGCGTAGCTTCCTTTTGGTGATGAGGACAGCATAGAGCAGTTTCTGGATTTGGGAGTAGCGGGTTTTGGAGTCAGATAACACCTCGCTGATGAAATACACAGGGCACTGCACCTTGAAGGCATGCCCCTCTTCCTCTCACTCTACTACTAAGGCAGAGCTAGCCACTTGGGTGGTGGCCGATACATACAGTAGGAGGGATTCTCTATTGCATGGAGGAACTAAAACCAGTGGTTTAGTTAGAAATCGCTTAACCATGTCAAGCGCCTCCTAAGCCTCGGCCATCCACTCAAAGTGGTCAGCTTTCTTTAGGAGCCGATAAAGGGGGAGTCCTCATTCACCGAGGCACAAAATGAATCAGCTGAGGGCGGCGAGGCACCCTGTGATCCGTTGAACCCCCTTTATGTTTTAGATCGGGCCCATCCTTGTGATGGCTGATATCTTCTCTGGGTTGGCTTCGATGCCACGCTCAGAGATGATGAAGCCGAGCAGCATGCCTCTCGGGACCCTGAAAACACATTTTTTGGGATTGAGTTTGATGCCATTTGCCCGAAGTTTCACAAAGGTTTGCTCAAGGTCGGCGACCAAGTGGTTAGCTTGTTCGGTTTTGACTATGATGTCATCGACATAGGCCTCAATGGTTCGCCCGATGAGGTCTCCGAAGCAATTGAGCATGCAGCGCTGGTACGTTGCCCTAGCATTCTTCAGACCGAATGGCATTGAAACATAGCAAAACGATCCGAAGGGGGTGATAAAAGATGTCGCGAGCTGGTCAGACTCTTTCATCGCAATTTGATGGTAGCTAGAGTATGCATCAAGGAAGTAGAGGGTTTCGCACCTCGAGGTGGAATCGACTATTTGGACTATACGTGGTAAAGAAAATGGATCCTTTGGACACGTTTGTTGAGGCCAGTATAATCGACACACATTCTCCATTTCCTACTCTTTTTTTTTGGACAAGAACAGGATTTGCTAACCACTCTGGGTGGTATACTTCCTTAATGAATCCTGTGGCCAGTAGTTTGGCTATCTCTTCACCGATGGCCCTACGTTTCTCCTCATTGAAGCGGCATAGGCGTTGCTTCACCGGCTTGGAGCCCGGGAGGATCTGGAGAGTATGCTCGGCGACCTCCCTCGGGATGCCCAGCATATCCAAGGGTCTCCACGCAAAGATGTCTTTGTTGGCGCAGAGGAAGTTGATGAGCGCGCTTTCCTATTCAGAGGAGAGTACGGTCCCGATACAGACTTTTTTGCCCTCGGAGCTGCTGGGATCCAAGAGGACCTCCCTAGAGCCTTCTGCCGATTTGAACGACCCGGTTGATTTCTTTGCGTTGGGTGCCTCTTCAATGACCTTCTCCCTAAGGGTGGTGAGCTCTTCGGAGGCGATGACTGCGGATACGTGTCCGCAGCATTCGACCTTGCACTCATAAGCGCGCTGGAAGGAGGTGCCGATGGTGATGACCCCACAGGGGCCTGGCATCTTCAACTTCAGGTACGTATAATTGGGAATGGCCATGAACTTCGCGTAGCATGGTCACCCCAGGATGGCATGGAAAGTCCCCAAGAACCCCACTACATCGAAGGTGAGGGTCTCAGTCCGGTAGTTGGACTGATCCCCAAAAGTGACGGGCAGGTCGATCTACCCCAATGGTATGGCTTGCCTCCTAGGCACGACACCATGGAAAGGTGCTTGGATGGGATGGAGGTTCATTCAGTCGACGCCCATCTCGTCGAGCGTTTTGGCATACATGATGTTGAGGCCGCTGCCCCCATCCATTAGTACTTTGGTGAGCCACTTTGGACCGACGATCGGATTGATGACAAGCAAGTACCTTCCTGGGTGTGGGATGGCATCCGGATGGTCGATCCGATCGAAGGTTATGGCAGATTCTGACCACCGAAGGAAGGCTGGTGTGGCTGGTCCGGTGGTATAGACCTCGCGGCGTGCGAGCTTCTGGCGACACTTGGAGTCATAGACCGTTGATCCTCTAAAGATCATGAGGGCATCGGTCGGCGTTGGGAAGGCGTCGTCCTTCTCCTCTGCATCATCTATGGTGGGAACAGGTTCCTTCCCTGCTCCCCTTTGTTGAGGCCCCCGGCTAAGTACTTGCGCATGAGGCCACAATCTTTGCATAGATGCTTGGCCGGGAAGGCGTGGTTTGGGCATGGCCCCTCAAGCATTTTCTCAAAGTGGTTCGGAGTGCCTTCCGTGGGCTTTCGGCCACCTTTGCGGTCGGCAGCGGCCACGAGCGAGTTGTCGCGCCATTGCTTCTTATTTTTCTTTTTGGCAGGATGGTTGGAGGCGCCTTTGCCGACGTCCTCGTCCCACCTCATCTTTCCGTCGGAGCGATCAAAGATGGCTCTGACCGCCTCCTCTCTAGAGGCATGACTGGTGGCGATGTCCAGGAGTTCCTTTGTAGTTTGTGGGCCCCTATGTCCTAACTTGTGGACCAGGGATTTGCAGGTTGTTCCGGACAGAAAGGCTCCTATCACATCGGCGTTGGCGATGTTAGGGAGCTCATTGCACTGTCGAGAGAAGCGCCAAATGTACCCGTGAAGGGTTTCATTGGTCTTCTGGCGGTAGTTCTTGAGGTCCCATGGGTTTCTAGGGCGTTTGTACGTGCCCTGGAAGTTGCCCACGAAGATCTCCGTTAGATCCACCCAACTCTGAATAGCATTGGACGGTAGGTGCTCTAGCCATGCTCGCGCCGAGTCAGCCAAGAACAGCGGGAGATTGCGAATAATGAAATTGTCATCACTCACACCATGGCCTGATATGCAAGCCGATAGTCTTCGAGCCAAAGCCTGGGATTTGTTTCGCCAGAATATTTAGGGATGTTGGTAGGCGGTCGATACCTTAGGGGGAACGCAGCATTGAGGATGTTTCAGCCAAAGGCCTGAGGGCCTAGAAGGCTGGGGCTTGGGCTTCGGTCCTCGTTGCTGTCGTAGCGTCCGCCATGTCGGGGATGATAGCCGCGGCGTGCTGCTTCTCCATCATCGCCGTGGGCACGTCTCCGAGCGTCGATGATGCTGCATACGTCGTGGCCATTATCGAGGCGTTGATATACTGGGACGACGGAGGGCTACCCGCCGGCTGGCGGTGTTTGGTGAATGAACGCGTCTTTGGTGGGACGCACTAAGGGCGTGCGCTGGCTGGTGTCAGGTTCACATCATCGAGACAACGAACTTTCCGCCTGCTACGCCGCTGCATGCTTGAGCAACGTGCGAATCTCCCGGCAAGCGCGGTGATCGTCGGACGTCGCGGCCTCCGGAAGGCCATGCAGCAAGGCGATTGCTGCGGTGATGTTCTAGCTGGCTCGGGCAAAGTGAGGAAGGGCCCCATCGTCGGTGAGGATCCTTTGATGTATGGTGCGGGCCGTGGCGCGCACGCGCCCTCCATCTTTGCGGCGTTCAATCTCGCGATTGATGTCCGCGTATTCTTGGACAAGCCCTTGCCCGGCCTCATCGATCTCTTGCTGATGGGCCCTCAGCTGCTCCATCCTTAGGCGAGATGGGGCTATCATCTCTTCCCTGGATCTTCTGTCAGGGTTGTTTGTAGGGGTGACCTCTTCCCTGGAGGCGCTATTGATGTGACCTTCGGGGGTCTACGTCATGAAGCACTCTCGGGAAGGGTGGTGGCTCCCCCTACTAGAATCCAAGCTAGAGAATGATCCTGGCTCCTCATTGAGGAGCTCATAGAGGGTCTCCGTATCCTGCTCAATCGCCCCCATGAACCCGATGCCCGTGGGTGATTGAACCATACGTGGCACCAGAAAGCGGCCAGCGGTCGCCGCAACGTTGCGGAGACCAAACGGAAACGCTGTCGGGGCGCTCTGTACGAACCCTTCCGGACATAGAGTGGCATTGTGAGAGGCCTCCTTTGATGACGGGACTCCCAGGGAGTTGCCCGGTGGGCCCTCAAGCCTAAGACGGCTGAGGTTGATGGAAGGGGGAGATGGGGCGGCTGAGTGAGTCAGTGCCAGCTCTCCTCCTAGTGTGATGATGAAATCTAGGTTGCCAAAACGCACGTGTGCGCCCGGGGCCCAGGTGATTGCGTGGGTGGCCATCCGAGGCCTGATTTGGAATGCGCAAGCTCCCCTACCTGGAGTGCCAACTGTTGGTGTTTCGTACAAGCACCGGCAAGTAAATTTATAGTAATGCACGTTAGGCTCGGATGGTGCGCTAAAGGACACAAGATTTATACTGGTTCGGGCCGAAAGTCCCTACGTCCAGTTTGTTGCTGCTCGTGTTATTAGCTCCGTGAACGGTTTGTAGTAAGGGGTACAAACGATCAAGAGAGGGACTGGTCCCAAGTCTCTGATGGAAGGGTTGAAGGGATGTCAAGAGGTTCGAAACAACTTGATTGTGTGTATCTATGTGTCGTATTGTTTGGTCTCAAGAGTCCGTCCGTCTGATGGAGGAAGCGCATCCCTTTTATAGAGGAAGGGGGCGGCTTTTACAAGGGCGAGGTTTTAGGATGTATATTCTACTTAGTCTTGTGGCTCATGTCTACCCAATCCTCCTCCTTCATTCTAATGAGTGTGAAGGAAGATAGGCGCCTACAATACTGTTGATGTCTCTGTAGAATGTCAGGTCGATTACAGAATGCTGCCCTGCACAGGGTGTGGGCTGTAGTACAGTGGTTTTGACTTATTGGCCTCTCCTAGCCTTGCTTCGCATGCCTTCTGGTTCCTGTGAGTCTTCGTCGGAGGGACGAGGGGTCAGGGTCTGGAGCGACGACGTGGTCAAGGCCTTCTGACTTAGCGGACCTGAGGGGTCGAGAAGCGAGTGCCGCTCCCTTGGGTCCATAGCGTGGTGACGGAATGTCCGTCGTGCATGGAGATATTAAGTCCTTTTCTGGAGCGTAGCGGTTGTCATATATCTTCGTCGGGTTACGTGTCCTAGGGCTAAAGGCGGCGCCTACAACTCTATAGGGCGAGGAGCATGCACCCGTACAACCTTTCGGGCTCTACGGCGTCCGGAAGGGTCTAAAGCACCTGTCCTGTCATCCCCTAGAAGTACTTTTCCTGCTAGGGTGCAGGGTATGGTCCTTGGAGCCATGGTTGACCCAAACGTCTTGTCTTGCCCTATACTTATCATCTTGAGGGAATGGGGAGAAGTCGTTAGGGAGGATGAATCCAATCTTTAGATATGGAGCAGGGTGAGACTCGTTCCTTGCCATCGGGTGAAACGGAGACCAATTCCTATCTCTCGGGTGAGACCGACCTCGCCCCTCTGGGGTTGGGTGAGGCAGAATCTATCCCTCAGCCCTCGGGCGAGACCGAGCCCGTCCTCAAGGCGTCGGGCAAGATGGAGTTTATCCCTTGGCCCTCGGGCGACACCGAGCCTATCCCAATGGCGTCAGGCGAGATGGAGATTAACCTTGAGCCCTCGGGCGAGGCAGAGTCATCTCCCAAAGGCGTCGGGCGAGGCGGAACCAAACTCCTATCATCCGAACAAGGGATGAAACGGTGCCCTTATGCGTCCAGAAGTTTTTCACATTCGGTGGTTATTGGTTCCACCTTCTGGGGTACCTCGGTATTAGGTCCCCGACAATGTCTATATATTGTTCTTCTTGCAAGCTTGTGAGTATATAGCGCTTTAGGATTAAGTGTAGCAGCTAATAAGAGAAATAAGTTCAGCAACATTAGAAATTGATGGAATGCTTGAAATAGGAACATGTATTGAACAAGTTTCACTTTAGCCCAGACCTGCAATCATAAGATTATCATTGACAAGATATTGAAGCCTTCCATTGGTTACCTCCATTAACTTATCAAGCATAAGTTTGTAACGGGGGTCAGGATTATGACTTAAGTTGCCGCGTATGTCATCTATAGAACTTAACATTATTGGAAGGAATCTAGATATTGAAGCACCTATAACACCCTCGGTGTTACATTGTATAGTTTTTGCTAGAAACACTGCATGAGCATCATACTTGTTTATACATGGGTGTAATATAGAGTATAAATCAACATACGGCACTTGAAACATTCATCTGAAACAAGAAACAAGTATTACATTTCATGTCGCTTTATATCGTTTAGTATTCTAAGTGAATTTTTATCGAACAAAAATGCTATAAAATGCTTATGCGAAACTTTGATAAAGTTCATAGTACAAACTTCGTAGACGATGATAAAATACATGCGGTCGAGGACGAGGTTCGCTAGCTAGTGTATCAAGTAGCTTGGAAAAGGAATTCGACGCGAAACCGTTTGAAGCTTAGTCATTTCGCGTAAGTTTGAAAATGGGTCGACGAAGCCATGTTCGGCAATTTTTGTAGAACGATCGGGTTAAGAAGTGGCGAGGTGTCTTTTCTTAGTTTGATAGCCCTATGTACCTATCTGAGGATAGAATGACTGGTTTGGCTTTCGGATCATCAAATTGGTTGTTGTCACAGCTTTAAAAAGCATGCATGCCACATGTTGATCCATGCCAGCGCCTAGGCGCGGTCACCGCTCGAGTCTCGGCGTTGCCGCGCTGGTTGCTCGTCGCGCCTACACGCACACCGCGCGTTTGGCTCTACGTGGCCATCCACGACCTCCTGTTGCCGCACTCTGGCACATGGCACGCGCGCGTGCTGGGCCCGGCAGGCCTGCCTGCTCTACCCCTTCCCATCGTGTCCGCCTAAGTCTGCTGCTCGCCATCGTGTCGCGTCGCTTGCACTGTGCACCGTCCGACGCTGCCGCACAGCTACTACTTCCGTTGACGTTCGGTTGTGTGCACATGTGGGCTTGCCCTGCTTGCCTCGTTCTCACGCTTACGCGTGAGGCCACGCTAAAGGTTCCCATCACATCGCCTAGAAGGTCGCCGGCCGGCTGAGCCGCGCCAACGCCAAACCAATGCACTGGCCCCATCTATGTTACTGAGCATGTTTGGTGGTCAAGTGGGATGACAGTGTCGTGCCTAACCGGTCACTGTTGCGGTGGTACAAGGGAGGGGCGTCAATTTAAGTGTTGCCGTCACCGGGCGCCATAAGTCCGTAGGCGTCGCCCCTACAATTTGGCCTCGCATACTCCACAACTTTCTAATTAACCGTGCACACTATGAGCTAGAGTAGTTAGCTTCCGATTGGAGTCATCTCGCCAGGCTTCCTTCCTACGGTGAGGTAATGGGGAGATTTTTCCCCTCGGCAGTCCACCATGGCCGGCGAGGCGAGCGCTCGGCCAGGGCGATGCTCATTGCTCTATTGTCTCAATTGGGTAGGGTTGTTGCCTCTCCTTGACTTATTTGCCTCTCTCGTGCAGTGGCTCCGCCGATGGAGCAATAGGGCGCCAGGAACGCCTTCATCGTGGCCGGCGTGAATCAGAGCAACCTCGCGCACATGGCTAGCCCGTTGTCGTTCCTCACGACTTCGCCCAGCCCATCCGCCACATCTCTGGTGAGGCCCTCTTGCTTCTAGGATAGGCGGTTGAGTCAATTAGTGGCTAGGTAGCCCAGAGCGTATTGGCGGCCACCGACGAGCTGGCTTAGATGCTGTTCCTATGGCCAGCTCGGTTGGGCATAGTTGTGATTCAATTAGGGCTTCAAGGTGGTTACTCTTAGCCTATAGATGGTTACCGAGTAGCAGTAGAGGCGTACAGTTAGGTGGTTTCGCCGGCCAAAACCATGGCCAGACCCCACCGCGGCGCGTGGCCACGCCTACGTGATGTGCCATTCTTGGCGTTTGTTACCTCAATCTGTTGCGCATGTCACGTAGAGGCTCATGGGGGTGCTGGTGGGTGCCGAAGAGGTCGGTGCTTGCCGACGTTTGGCCGGTAAGGCCATGGCCCCTGTTCGTCTGGCCAGGGACTTTGTAAAGCATGAATTTGAATAGAGGTAGGGTCCTAGATGCGAAGCCAGTGACACATTCTAATAGTGCTTGGGTTAACTTCACGAATAGAAAAAAGAACGGGGACTTGTTTGCAAAAACGTCGACGCGCGCGTGGGTCTCCCATGTTGGGCCGCTGTCGTGGGAACGGGCCATCGTGTGTGCCGCACTAGCGCACGGGCGCAGGTCGCCGTGGTGGGTCGAGCCACGTTGCGAGTTGGGCCGCGCTGTGAATTCATTTTCCAATTTTCCAGCGATTTACAAATGTTTATTCAATATAGTTTCTAGCTGAACTTTGATAAATTGTAGTAAATCTTGTAGATGTCCAAAAATAGTGAAACCAAGTTTGTTAGGTTCACAAAAATACCATCTACTTGTTAGTGTAGTTAGATTATAGTTAGCTATGACAATGGTAGGTTCATAAATTCAAACTAAAGATCTTAGTATTATATAGATTAATAATTGTAGGGAATTTTATGGTAAATTGATGATAGCTATAGCTATAAAAATTTTACAGTAGGCTCACTAGATTATTATGTACTTGCTATAAATTTTGTAGCCCTAGAGTAAGTTGATAAATAGAGTAGCTATTATCCTTGCTTTATCATATATAGCGTAAATCAGCATTAGGAGTAAGAATACATGTAGTTGCTATAACAATGTATGACATACTTCATACTTGTTATTGGTAACAATAAATAACTTAGTACCATGGTCGGTAGCACTAGCTTAGTAGTTAGACCAATATACTTTTATTTTAAGAGTTGTTGTTGCTATATTACTAAGTATTGCATCATTATTTCATGCATGTAGATCATGAGTTGATAGAGTTCGTGCCCGTCGATGAACAGGAGTACGAGGAAGTCATCGAGGAGTATGAGGAGGAGATCCTTATGTAGGAAGGAACCTCGGAGCCTTTTGGTGCTGACTTTGCTGACCCATCATCTGCCCAAGGCAAGCCCCAGTGCATAACCCCAATTTTATGATCACTAAATATATATATATGATGTGCATTTAAGTTATAAGCGTTTTATGGAAACTACATGCATAAATATATCTACCCATGAGTCCTACTAGTAAAGGTCGAGTAGTTGCTATGCTCAGGATATCGGTAGCATGAGTAACCTGCCGTTACTCGCAAATAGGTGATAAATATGATCACTTATGATAAAATGGTGGAAAGAAAAAATGGTGACTGGGCAGGGATATGGTTTGGGTACTGGTGGGTGTAAGGGGTTGTGCCCTGTGACCAACAGGGCATAGCTCGGTTATACTTTTTCACTGTCTGTGTCAATTAAGGACCAGTCATTGCCTAAGTCTCGAGGCAAGTCACAGATCTATTATCCCGAGCACATACTTGGGTATGGGCACAGGGAAGACTCGTTACTCTCTTGTCGTGGATCTGGCTCTTTCCGGACTGACTGATTGGAGGCAGGGATGGTGGAGGTCCTTGCACCGCCCTGAGTCTAGGACTCAGGAGTGGGGGTTTGGAGTCCAAGTTTGGACAGGGACCTGGACACCCAGGACAGGAGGGTGATGGGTTAGTCCTGCTTGTGCCTGGGGTATAAGCGGGGTGTGTGTTTTCGGGGTACCCAGCTAGGGGCATTGATTCGCGAATCACCGGGCAATCCGGTACGGCTTGTTTTTTGATCTAGTACCGTAGTAAGAACAGAAAGATGGAAGATGATGAAATGAAACTGATTGCTCAACTCTTGCTTGAAAGTAGAACAGGTGCTTATATAGACTGGATAGATAATAACTTAATACGGCTGGTAATAATAACATAAATAAGAACTCACTATTAGTATTGCTTTCTGCCAAAAGAAAACCAGCAAACCATAAAGCTTATTATTTTCCTTGGAGTTGGGAAATTATTCCCACTAGTCGGATAAGTCTTGCGAGTACATTATGTACTCAAGGTTTATTTACCCCTATTACAGGTGATGCATGAGAAGTATCTTTGTGTGGAGGATTCTTCTGGTGGGCTCAGACGAATCCTCATTCTTATTGCTAGATGTTTATTTTAAATTCTGTTGTTTATCATTCCGCACTCTAACATTTGGTAATGTAATAATATAATTTCTAAGAAACTCTGATGTATAAAATGGACTTGTATTGTAACTCGTTCTCATTATTGGATCCTTAGGAAAAATATGAATCTTTTGGGTTCTCCTTTGGGTGTGCCCGACGGATACCGCCGCTATAACTCGCTTTCGGGGTGTGTAGTGTCTGGTGGAAGACAAGCACCTCCGTAATCGTGTTATTTTGGGTTGTTCTGCCACAGCACCCTTCTGCTGATCAACAAAACGAAGTACAAAATAGAGCGGTGACACAGCTTTTAACACCAACTCCATCTCACTCCACCATCTTTTGGAAGTCAAACAATTATATGCATAATCATGTTCCCCTTCATTAGTCGTCCTGTAACTCTCCCAATCATCAGATATCATCCATTGCTTGAACTTATCTTGTCTATCCCAAAAACTCTGAAGAAATATGAAAATTGTGCCAAACCTAGTGGCATTCCACCTAATGAGCTCCCCACCTATCTTTTCTCTCATCATAGCATGCACCCTACAATGAGAAGAGTCATTACAAAACTATAATTTTTTTCAACACAACTTTCTCAATTATAGTAGTAACAGTAATTACCTGTTATGCTTGTACAAGAACCTACAAATTCGCTTTGCACTATCCACAACATATTCGACATCAATATAGGTCGCTATGTCCTTCAACATCAAATTGATAGTATGAGCTGCACATGGTTGCCAAGTAATATGTGTAAACTCAGCAATGATCATCCTACATGCTTTCTTATAGTTAGCACCATTATCTATGATAATCTGAACAACACATTTTTCCCTAACATCATCATGAACCACCTCTCTAAGGATTGAGTGAATGTAATCTGCATTCTGGATCAACCCAGTTGCATTTACAGACTTGAGAAAGAACATGCGTCCATTGCAATAGACCATGAAGTTAATAATGGACATCAAGGTAGGACCTATAGATAACTAAAATCAGCACTCAAGTATGGACAGTAAGGAAAAATTGTAACTGTAGATAACTAATCAGCAATCATCATGGACAAAAATAAAAAAAAACAAGTAAATGCACAAATACAATTGCATTCATCATGGACAGCAAGATAGTTTACCTGTCCACGAATCGCACATGATGGTAACACCATATTCATGCCAGTCTTCCTTAAATTGACTCATGTGAGCCTCCACGTCTTGAAAATTCATATCTAATAATGGGCCATCTATTTCTCTTCCGGTTGGAATTTGTACTCCTTCACCAAGCTGTTGTGATAACTTAAGTGTTGATCAGAAGTACGGGCAGTCAGCTTTCCTTTCAGGAATATCCATAGCATGGAACCATTTTGCCCAAGATTTCCCAAGTTTCTCTTTGGCACCCCCCCCCATTAGCATAACATCTACTCGAGGTTGAGCTTGTGTCCTACTACGTGCCAAATCAATGTCAAAAGGAGCATTGGAAGCACTTTGAGGACTTTGGTAGAACCTGTCAATCCTTGTTTGATGATTTCCTGAACAACTTGCAGCCCCACTACCACTTGGCCTCCCAAAAGGTGAAGAACTATCATTTTCCAAGGTAGAATTAGATCCCCTCAGTGATTCTCCCATTGCTGTCTCAAGTTGTGTTACTTCATCAAGAGCATTTCTTGGCCTACCATAGCCTATGTTTGCTGCCTGTCGATGCGGGACCCATGGGATACCCCTCAAGGAAGGGAGAAGATCTAGTCTAACTAGGATTCTTTTCATGTAATCTTAGTAGTAGTATTATTCTGTAATCCTACTAGGAACTCTTATTATAAACCGACTAGGACTCTGACCTCCTGACTATATAAAGGAAGGCGGGGTTCCTAGAGGCAAGAGAGAGAACACTTGACAATCAATCCAACGCAAAGGCTAATGCCGACTAGACGTAGGGCTATTACTCGATCAACGATCGAGGGTCCGAACCAGGATAAATCGACTGTCTCTTGCATTTACCATTGAGTTCTGCATACACTAAAACCCGAACAAACTGCCCTAGGTACCCCCGTGGTAGGCTATTGGTGGTGAAACATCGACAGCTGGCACGCCAGGTAGGGGCTTTCGACGAATTTGCATCCGAGAGCTCAACGGACCTCGTCAACATGATCTTCTCGATAGGATCAACCTTCATCTTCGGTTCATGGATCTGTGAGGCGGACAACAACAGCAAGCTTCAAGGCCGTCTCCTTGAAGATTTGGATCACCATGAAGACCTTGCTATTTCAGCAACTATGGCAGATCAACTCACTAGAAGATTCGCACAGCTTGTGATGTCCGATCCAACTCAGATTTCGCGGCTTTGTGCATCTGACTCAAACTCAGGCTCCGCATCCGAGATGGAGTCTTACCCGAGTTCTTTCGAGAAATTGAGTTCTTTTCCAGCGGGGCTCTAGAGCGTGGCCTCGGCCTATCAAGAATACAACTCGGAGTACACTCAGAGTCCTTTCAAGAAGTTGGGTCCTTTTCCGTTCGGACTCCACAACATGGCAACATCTTATTAGGCATGGCCCAAAGGATCCCTCGATCCAGTGCTTAGAATGCCACTGAAAGGAGCTTAGGAAGGTCTAGTACTAACTATAACATCTCAAGACTACATCATCCACTGGCTAGGTTCTGTTCCTGAGGATAGCGATACCCGACTAGTCGGCATGAAGACAACAACAATTCTACCCTACCAAGAAGGAGACTCGATATGCGACCTTGAAGCCTCTACTAAAGTTATCAACAACTCCGACAGTGTGGAAACCGATGCTGATAACAAAACAATTCACGCACAAGAAGTATTCATGGTTTGCCGTCCTCGATCACCATTGGTCCCCCCCGGAAGCACCCAACATTAGGTCATCGGATGAATCTGAGTCCAACGTATCACCCTTTATCCAGGGGCACGATGGTGAGACCGAGAATCAGAAGCAAGCTAGAGAAAGAAGAAACAAATTGAAATAAGGACGCCGACGCCATGCTAGGCAGCGCAAGGAAGCTTGGATCAATTATGAGTCAGATCTGGCCGAGTACAATAGAAGAAAATCATAACAAGAAGTCAAAGAAAGACGCACAGCGAATACACCCTACAATAGGATCCAAGAAGCACTAGAAGAACTCGGAGCAACATCACATCCCAGTGAAAAATAGGAACAACTCTGAGACTTTCTCCGGTCAGCAGCCCTAAGGATGCACGACGGAAGGACCCGCTCATGACTACCTACCAGATCAACATCTCATAGGAAGGAAGATCAAAATCAAAGGAAGTCCGCTTTCGAAAGACTTGGACCAAGTGGAAGTCATAATAGAGAAAGTAGAAGGGACCATAGTCAAAACTACTGAGCCAAAAAAACCAAGGAAGATCAGAAGCAAAGCACCCATTCAGACAGCCCCACAGAACTACTCTCACCAAAACAATAGTTGGGTGGAAGGAGGTGCTGAATCAGAATACAAAGAAGCCAGAATGCATGATAGATTCTCCTGTTTTGCAAATAGACTTGCTTTAATACGACTACCTCACAAGTTCAAGCCGTCCAACCACTCTAAATATGATGGCAAGACCGAACCAAGGCAGTGGCTTAGGATTTACTCACAATTGATTGAACTAGCAAGAGGAGACGATGATATCAAGACCTTGTTCTTTCCCATGGCCGTAGAAATCATGCCCCTCTAATGGTTCGACAAATTGAATCCAGGGTCAATCGGAAATTGGGAGGACTTGCAAAGAGTTTTCTGTGAAAATTTCACGGGTATCATTACGCACCCCATCACCCATGCAGAATTAAAAGAACTCAAGCAGAAAGGGGGCAAAAGTCTCAGAAATTACTATCGACGATTTGGCAAACTACGTGCTCAAGTACATGACATCACCGAACGAGAAGTAATCGAAGCTTTCTCTCATAGAATCATGGCTAGGTGGCAATTTCAGGACTTCTGCAAAGAAAACCCGAGAAACAATGAAGAATTCAGACGCACAGTAGAAAAGATGATTACTATAGAGGAGAAGACACGAGAAAGGTTCTCGGATAGAAACAACCGAGATAACCTGGACAAGCAAAATCATCGAAACATCAGACATCAGGAAAGAAAACGTGGACCAGACAACACCATTGCGGTGGCTGACAAATCAAGGAAGTTTTCCAAACCCAGAAGGTATGATGACATTGAAAACATGCATTGCATCTGGCACCCTAAAGAAAATCACACCATCAGAAATTGCTACACCTTCAATGATCGATACACAAGAAAAGATAATAAGGTAAGCACTAAAGAAGACAATCAGAAAAAAGATGACAACCACAAAGACAAGGGATTCCAAAAATCCAGGGGGACAATTGAAGGGTCGAGATGGCGACTAGAGGGGGGGTGAATAGTCTTTTGTAAAACTTAATCGCGTCGGCTAACCGATACAAATGCGGAATTAAAACTATCGGTCTAGCCAAGACTATACCCCACTATATATGTTCACTAGCACTTTGCAAAGATAACAATTATGCAACAAAGGTGTCGGGCTAGTTAGAGCTCTCCTAAACAATTTTAGGAGCAAGGTTACACAAACCTATGCCGCTAGTATTTTAAGCAACAAGAGAGCTCCTACACATGCTAGTAAGCAAAAGCACAAAGCTAACAAAGCTCACTAGCAATGCTCAATAACAAGGCAACCAATGCCTAATTAGGGAGCGCAAATACTTAGCTACACAAACTAAGCAATGTGACTAACAAGGTTACTAAAACCAAATTAGCCACGCAAGGGAGCTACTTCTATGCTACACAAGCAAGAAGGTAATTAGCAAGCTACACAAGCTATCTAATTACAAGAGCAACTACACAAGCTTAATATATATAAAAGTAATTGCAAGCTTGTGTAATGGGGATGCAAACCAACGGGAAGAACAAGGTTGACACGATGATTTTTCTCCCGAGGTTCACGTGTTTGCCAACACGCTAGTCCCCATTGTGTCGACCGCTCACTTGGTGGTTTGGTGGCTAACTAGCATCACCCGCTAAGCCCGCACGTCGGGCGCCACAAGAACCTACCCCAGAAGTGAGGGTAGCTCAATGAAACGCTTTACTAGAGTTGCTCTTCGCGGCTTCCGTGGGGCGAGCACAATGACCATCACAAGCACTTCTCTGGAGCGCCGCACAAGCTTCTTGTGCACTTCGATGGAGACCACCACCAAGCCATCTAGGAGGTGGCAACCTCCAAGAGTAACAAGCACCACCGGCTTGCAACTCGATCACCTAGTGCCACTCGATGCAACCTCATGATGCAATCGCACTAGAATCGCTCACTCACACAATCGAATGATCACTATCAAGTATGTGTGAGATGGAGGGCTCCTAAGCACTCTCAAGCATGGACACAAAGTCCCCCAAGGTGCTCCACACCAGCCATGGCCAAAGGCCACTTCTATTTATAGCCCCAAGGGCTAAACTAGCCGTTACCCCTTCACTGGGCAAAAATCGGGCCGACTGGATGCTCCGATCATGTTGACCAGACGCTGGACCTCAGCGTCCGGTCGCCCGCAGACTGCCATATGTCCCGATTCCAACGGTCACTTGACTTGACCGGACGCAGCAGCTTCAACTGACCGGACGCTGGACCCCAGCGTTCAGTCATTTCCAGTAAGGTACCCGAGGCGTATTTCTTCGACCGGACGTGTCCGGTCGCACATGATCGGACGCAGCCCAGTGTCCGGTCACACTCCAGCTTCTACGTCACCGTACGTCAGTCTGACCGAATGCACCCTGCCAGTGTTTGGTGCTTTCAGACCCAGCGTCCGGTCAGTTGACCGACGCCAGCGTCTTCGCGATCAACTCATTTTCACTTCTAACTTCTTCACCCTTGCTCCAATGAGCCAACCACAAGAATTTGCATCCGGCGCAATAGAAAATAGGCATTCCATTTTCCCAAAAGCGCCGAATCCCGCCGACCCAAACCCATCTCAACCCTGCAAACACCACCTCCTTTGTAAATGTGCCAACACCACCAAGTGTACACCACTATGTGTATGTGTGTTAGCTTTTCACAATCATTTCCCAAAGGATGTTAGCCACTCAACTTGCCACGCCACTCGATCCTAGCGATGATGCAAAGTTAGATCACTCGAGTGGCACTAGATGACCGATATGCAAACAAGTTTGCCCCTCTTGATATTACAGCCATCTATCCTAAACCCGGTCATAAACTTCTCTACACACCTATGACCGGTGAAATGAAATGCCCTAGGTTATACCTTTGCCTTGCGCATTCCATTCCATCTCCTTCAATGTTGATGCAACACATGCACCAACATGATCAACAATGATATGATCCACTTCATATCATCATGTGATCATATTGGTTCATCGATCTTGACTTTACTTGCTCTTCACCGTTGCCATCGTCCATCGGCGCTAAGTCTTGCTCAAGCTTCACCGCCACGCGGTCCATCACTCCAAAGCCTTCGACTTGCCCTTCACGCTTGCAACCGGTCCATCAAGCCAAGTCTTGTCTTGATCTTCTCCACCTTGATCACATGACTCAATGTCATGTCTCATGTGCATTTAAGCTCCTTCATCATCACATGTGTGAGCTTTGCAACATCTCCAAGCTATTTTCACCTTCATGGCATATGTTGCTCACACACATGTACCTGTGGACTAATCACCTGTGTATCTCATATAAACACAATTAGTCCACCTAAGCTGTCACTCAATTATCAAAACCAAACAAGGACCTTTCAATCTCCCCCTTTTTGGTAATTGATGACAACTCTACAAACATATATAAATTAAGCTCTTTTGGATTCATGTTGCTTGCCCAAGCAATTTTACCATGTGTAAATGATTTTGGACAAGTACCATAAACCCGAAATGGTAGTATTAGCTCCCCCTACATATGTGCTAGAGTGTTTGATTTGAGGCTCGCACATATGCATAGATTAAAAATGTGGGAGAGTAAATACTACAAAATGATGCTAAGGTATATAGAATAAACTTTTGAAGCGTGTACCAATCGGAGTTGCACCTTTAAGTTCATCCTTAGCACCATGGTTAGCTAGACATTACTTGGAAATAAAAGCACTAGATACCTTGTGAGATCAACATTAAAAGCAAGGTACTAGCATTACTTGAAAAGCATACCAAGTGTCTAGCTATCATCCTATGCATGCTAGTTATCAAATCATCATTCAAGTTCTATAACTAGCATACACCACACAAGCATGCATATTGAATTTAAAAGCTTATGCAATGCAAGCAAGCACATGATTATGCACATATCAGATGCAATCAATCAAAGTTCATGAGCTTGCTCCCCCTACTTGTGTGCTTCTCTTGTCCAAGAATTTTGATCTATCTCTTTTCTTCAATGTTTCTCCCTCTTTGTCCATGTCCAACCTCTATTTCTTTTATATCTCACCTCTCCATGTCCAATTTCTCCCCCATTCGATCAAGCTTTCATATCTTTGTATAATCTCTCCCCCTTTATCATCAATTTCCATAAAAGGTAAGCTTCTTATTGATGCAAAGGTATACATTTGGGGTAGATGGTTGAGGCTTGAATCTTGCATTTTTTATGGACATCACTTGATTGTTGGAATGACACCACTTGTAGATACCACTTGTAACTTATACCACTTGTATCTTGTGTAGGGCTTCTTGAGATACCACATGTAGGATCTTTGATCTTGATACCAATTTGTGTGACACCTCCCCCTATGTGATAGCATGGGTCATCCATTTGATACACTTGAACTCTTGTAGTTGAGGGATGCATTCTTCATTTGATGATCACTTAAAGTTGAGGATCACTTGTGGAACCATCGTCTACTATGTATAGATACCACTTGTAGGAAGTGAATACCATTTGAAAGAATCTTCTAGTATGGAACCACTTGTTTGATTTATCAATAAAGATCATTTCTTGAACATTTGTTATCTTCATGAGTACCACTTATAGGATATCACTTGTGAGTTGAAACATATAAACTAGATATCCATTTGCATTGTTGTCTTGTGCTTGTACTCTTATCATTATCATGAGCTTCTTATGTGACTTGAACTAAATTGATTTGCTTAAGCTTTCAAGTCCGGTTTGAACCAATGACAAGCTTCTTCACACCTCTTTTAAGGGTTATCTTGTCAATGTTGTACTTGTCACTTGTTTAGCAATCCAATTAAGTCAAGTACTTGGGATCACTAGCTCATGAACAAATTCATATACTAACCACTAGATCAAGTAATCATTCAAGCAATAGTGGTAGGCTATGAATTTCAAACATTTCATTTGTAATGCATGATCCTATGAAGCATGTACTATATTCACTAACTGCATACTAGTAAGGGATGAAATGATCATGCACATTACAATGATACCTTTGCTATGTTGGAGTAGAGGATAGTCACATAGATTCCAATTCATTACTCCAATAGCAATGTAAAGTCCAATTAAAAGCTTGGTGAAGACCAATAGATACCAATTTGAATCTCATTCTTCACCCATATGACATGAATACCACTTATGATCAAGTGTACTTTCTTATTGTGGTTGACTTGCTTTCTCTTTTGATGTTTGCTTTCATGAGAGAACTATTTGAAAATACCACTTAAAATATCATGACTAGCTCTCTTCTGGGTGTTGCTTGCTTTTCTTGATCAACCCTTTTGATTTCTTTGACTAAGCATCTTAAATGTTCCTCGGATCACCACTTCCATGTTAGCCTTCCAAGTACCACACTTGGTTTACCTACACATAGGTGGCAAGCCCCTATACTAGGGATAAGTGACCTCTCTCCAAGAACCATTGTTGACACTCACTTGAAATAACTTGATTGATTGATCAATTGATGGACTTAACTTGATGAGTAACCTTGATTCCTTCTTTAAGTCCTTTTCTTTCTTCTTGTTTAAGTTCTTTTCTTTCTTCTTGTTTAAGTTCTTTTCTTTCTACCAAATGATCTCCAATCACAACTAGAACTTAAACTTCATCTTCATCTTGAGTTTGATCTTGATCTTCTAATTTGAGTACCAAAAGTGTGCAAAGTACACTCCTCAATCAAATGGCCTTGTACTCATATCTTGTCATGCTTCTAGATCATTTCAAAACCAAACTTAGGTACCTCAAACACTTGTAAACATGTTTCCAACTTGAGGACCTTTCAATCAAAGTGACTCTAGATCCATCCAACATTTGTCACTTTTCTGATAGATTTTGTACCCTTCAAAGAAATAAGCATATATCCCAAAGTACAAATCCAAATACCACGAAATTTGGTGGAGATGAGCTTCACTAAGTTATCTAGCAGCCATAAAAATTTTAGCTTCATTTGATCTCATATGGACTGCTAAATTTTAATTCTTCCACCACTGCTACACGCTGAAAACTGCTGCACTATAGCTGACAAGAACCACTCCAAAACCGAAGCATTTCTTATCCAATTTCCATGAAATTTCTACAGCATCTCATACCATAAGTATAGAGCATGTACACCAATTTTCATGCCAATCCAATAAGTTTTCAATACTCAAACATGGCTAAGTTCACAGCTAGCTCAGATTTTGCAATATAGGACAGATTTCAATAATTGAGCTATACTTCATCAAATATGAATCAAACTTGAAACTAACTTGTTTGAATACTTCCATAAGACATATATTCACTCAAACCACTTACTAAGTGTCATCTTATGAACTTATCCAACACAAATCAATCCAAACTTGACTATTAATCAATTATACATTCAATCATCTCATAGCAAGTAATATTGCATATTTATCCAATTCAATCAACTCATATGCACCCAAATGAAATGATCATCAAAAGATATACCTTTGGTTAGCTCATGATCATTCAACTAGCAAGCTTTGACTTCAATTATTTGCAAGTCATCAAATATATCCAATGAATTACCAACATCTTGAAATTGACACTTGTATGTTGTAGCACATTTGGATTTCACTCAATTTGTCATGGCATTGGGATGATGATCATCACTTAGCAATACTTGGCTCAATTATATGATCAATAAGATGAATATCATTTGAACCAAGCCTCCAATGCCGATGGTACCTACAATCAATCATCCACTTTTTGATGGTACCCAAACAACTTTGGGTCCTCTCAAGTTAGGAGCAATATACTTAGGCATAGCCTTAGTATGAATAGCGGGATGTTTTGCAATTGCAACCAATGAGGTACCATTGCCATCCTTTCTAAGCATATTATTATCAACAATTGAAGTAGGCTTAGAAATTTTACCTAGGGGACATGAATGCGCCATGTGTCCTCTTTCCCAGCATGAGTAGCACTTTCTCTTTGCTTGAGCCTTCTCTTCTTTGCTCATGTGGTGCTTCTCATTGCCTTACCTCTCATGGATTGCTTGAGCCTTCTTCTCAAGCTTGTTAGGACACTTAGAGGCAAAGTGTCCCATACTTCCACACTTGAAGCACTTGATGTGAGCATAGACTTTCTTCTCATTGTCATTCTTGCTCATCATCTTGGCATCTTGAATTTGCATTGGATGCCTTGCCTTTCCACCCCTTCTTGTTTTCTTCTTCTTTATCATCAAATTACCACCATCTTCATGGTTGATCTTGATTTGAACTTGGGGTGTCTTCTTTTGCTCAAATTGTGGCTTTGGTTGAGGCTTCACTTGTTGCTTCACCAATTGCTTGGTTGGGCACATTGAGGTAAGATGACCCCAAGTGCAGCACTTGAAGCACTTGACATGCCTTAGCCTCTCTTCTTCTTTCTTCAACTTGAGATTTTCTTCATTGGGGCAACCATTTGCAAGATGTCCCACTTCATGGCACTTGAAGCACAAGAAATGAGAGAGCTTCTCTTGTTCTTGCTTCTTCATCTCTCTTTCATATCTTCTCTTGCCCCATCTTTTGCCCTTGATCTTGCTCTTGTTGAAGCCAATGCCACTTGTGTCATTGCGGCTTTCTTGATGATTGACTTTGCTAGTCTTGAAGCCGACTCCACTCTTGTCACCAAAGTTTCTTTGAGTCTTCAACATATGCTCAAAGGTGACTTGAGAGTTGTAGCACCTCTCTAACTTGTTGCTCAATTTCTTCACTTCATTTTTGAGCTCATTGTTCTCCTTCAAAAGGTTAGTTTCACAAGACATAGAAGTAGAACAAGCATCTATATGTGAAGAGCATGGCATATCTAATAAATTGTCACAAGAGGTGGATACATGCTTCTTGCCTACATCACAAGGGTTAGCAACATTTTGCAATTTATCATTTGATCCATGTGATAAGCTCTCATTATTTTTAAGTTTCTTTGTAAACACTTTAATGAGAGAAGCATGTTGTTCTAATAATTCATCATGAGATGCAAGTAGTGTCTCATGATTCAATTTTAGCTCATCAAGTGAAGATTTATAAGCATCAAGTAATTTCTTATGTTCTTCACAAGAGTTCTTTAGAAATGAGTTTTCATTTTCTAATTTCATTGTTTTAGCTTTCTCATTTTCTAAAGACATGGTCATGCTAGCAAGTCTACTAACAAGCTTATCATATGAATCAACATGATCAACCACATCATCATTTGATACCTTGGTGTCACCTTGTGACACGAGACAATGTGGTGTAGTGGATAGGCTTGTAGTAGCATCATCATGGCTTGAGCATGAACCATCATCACCATCAAATGTGCATGGGGTAGCATCATCACTTGCAACACTTGTGGCATCATCATCAACCTTGTCAAGTGAACTTGTAGTGGATTGATCATCATCATCCTCACTTGACAATGAGGTGGAGCAATCTTCCACAATCACTAAATTGTGGTTATGCTCAACACACTCATGTGTCTCCTTCTTGGGCTCATCCTCCTTCTTGAATTTTCCATCATCCCATGTGGAGGAATCACCGAAGGTATCCTTGATGGAGTCCCATATCTCACGAGCGGTCCCCTTGTAGTTTACTTGCTTCATCAAATCAAAATATAAAGCATCCAATAGAAAACAACAAGCATGTGCATCAAATTCATAGAGGACTCTTTCAGCTTTGGTTAGAGTTCTATGATCCAAGACATGGGAGAGACCACTAGTGACAACCCACCAAAATTTAGGTCCCTTTGCACGAAAATGATCAAGCATATGATTTTTCCAAAGTGCAAAGTTAGTGCCATTAAAAATGTGATTCTCACTACCATCTAGCCCATTAGGCGCCATCCTCTCGGGTCGGTGAAGACCACAAATGAGAGACCAGGCTCCGATACCACTTGAAGGGTCGAGATGGCGACTAGAGGGGGGTGAATAGTCTTTTGTAAAACTTAATCGCGTCGGCTAACCGATACAAATGCGGAATTAAAACTATCGGTCTAGCCAAGACTATACCCCACTATATATGTTCACTAGCACCTTGCAAAGATAACAATTATGCAACAAAGGTGCCGGGCTAGTTAGAGCTCTCCTAAACAATTTTAGGAGCAAGGTTACACAAACCTATGCCGCTAGTATTTTAAGCAACAAGAGAGCTCCTACACATGCTAGTAAGCAAAAGCACAAAGCTAACAAAGCTCACTAGCAATACTCAATAACAAGGCAACCAATGCCTAATTAGGGAGCGCAAATACTTAGCTACACAAACTAAGCAATGTGACTAACAAGGTTACTAAAACCAAATTAGCCACGCAAGGGAGCTACTTCTATGCTACACAAGCAAGAAGGTAATTAGCAAGCTACACAAGCTATCTAATTACAAGAGCAACTACACAAGCTTAATATGTATAAAAGTAATTGCAAGCTTGTGTAATGGGGATGCAAACCAACGGGAAGAACAAGGTTGACACGATGATTTTTCTCCCGAGGTTCACGTGTTTGCCAACACGCTAGTCCCTGTTGTGTCGACCGCTCACTTGGTGGTTCGGCGGCTAATTAGCATCACCCGCTAAGCCCACACGTCGGGCGCCGCAAGAACCTACCCCAAAAGTGAGGGTAGCTCAATGACACGCTTTACTAGAGTTGCTCTTCGTGGCTCCCGCAGGGCGAGCACAATGCCCCTCACAAGCACTTCTCCAGAGCGCCGCACAAGCTTCTTGCGCGCTTCGACAGAGACCACCACCAAGCCATCTAGGAGGTGGCAACCTCCAAGAGTAACAAGCACCACCGGCTTGCAACTTGATCACCTAGTGCCACTCGATGCAACCTCATGATGCAATCACACTAGAATCGCTCACTCACACAATCGAATGATCACTATCAAGTATGTGTGAGATGGAGGGCTCCTAAGCACTCTCAAGCATGGACATAAAGTCCCCCAAGGTGCTCCACACCAGCCATGGCCAAAGGCCACTTCTATTTATAGCCCCAAGGGCTAAACTAGCCGTTACCCCTTCACTAGGCAAAAATCGGGCCGACTGGACGCTCCAGTCGTGTTGATCGGACGCTGGACCTCAGCGTCCGATCGCCCGTAGACTGCCACGTGTCCTGATTCCAACGATCACTTGACCTGACCGGACGCAGTAGCTTCAACTGACCCCAGCGTCCGGTCGTTTCTAGTAAGGTACCCGAGGCGTATTTCTTCGATCGGACACGTCCGGTCGCACATGATCGGACGCAGCCCAGCGTCCGGTCACACTCCAGCTTCTGTGTCACCGTACGTCAGCCTGACCGGACGCACCCTGCCAGCGTCTGGTGCTTTCAGACCTAGCGTCCGGTCAGTTGACCGACGCCAGCGTCTTCGCGATCAACTCATTTTCACTTCTAACTTCTTCACCCTTGCTCCAATGAGCCAACCATAAGAATTTGCATCCGGCGCAATAGAAAATAGGCATTCCATTTTCCCGAAAGCGCCAAATCCCGCTGACCCAAACCCATCTCAACCCTGCAAACACCACCTCCTTTGTAAATGTGCCAACACCACCAAGTGTATACCACCATGTGTATGTGTGTTAGCTTTTCACAATCATTTCCCAAAGGATGTTAGCCACTCAACTTGCCACGCCACTCGATCCTAGCAATGATGCAAAGTTAGATCACTCGAGTGGCACTAGATGACCGATATGCAAACAAGTTTGCCCCTCTTGATAGTACGGCCATCTATCCTAAACCTAGTCATAAACTTCTCTACACACCTATGACTGGTGACATGAAATGCCCTTGGTTATATCTTTGCCTTGCATATTCCATTCCATCTCCTTCAATGTTGATGCAACACATGCACCAACATGATCAATAATGATATGATCCACTTCATATCATCACGTGATCATATTGGTTCATCGATCTTGACTTTACTTGCTCTTCACCATTGCCATCGTCCATCGGCGCCAAGTCTTGCTCAAGCTTCACCGCCACGCAGTTCATCACTCCAAAGCCTTCGACTTGCCCTTCACGCTTGCAACCGGTCCATCAAGCCAAGTCTTGTCTTAATCTTCTCCACCTTGATCACATGACTCAATGTCATGTCTCATGTGCATTTAAGCTCCTTCATCATCACATGTGTGAGCTTTGCAACATCTCCAAGCCATTTTCACCTTCATGGCATATGTTGCTCACACACATGTACCTGTGGACTAATCACCTGTGTATCTCACATAAATACAATTAGTCCACCTAAGCTGTCACTCAATTACCAAAACCAAACAAGGACCTTTCAACAGTAGCAGTGATCTTCGCTGGGGCCCTAGATTCTAGAAGCAAACATCAAGAAAAGCTAGCTCTATGAACCAGCATGGCAGCAGAACTGGCTACTCCAAGATATCTCAATTGGTCACAGTATCCGATCCAATTTTCAAGAGAAGACCAATGGACTAGCGTAGGAAACATAGGCCATTATCCACTGGTTCTAGATCCAACTATCGTCGGTATGACTATCACAAAAGTACTAATCGATGGGGGAGCCGGACTCAACATCATTTTTTCAGAAATGCTAAGGAAGATGGGACTACAACTCACCAGGATGATTACACCAGCGAGCACCCCTTTTTATGGGATAGTACCCGGCAAGGCAGTTATGCCACTTGGACAAATCACTCTATCGGTTACTTTTGAAACTCCCTCAAACTACCGTACAGAGTTCATCAAGTTTGAAGTTGCAGACTTTGATTCATCATATCACACAATCCTCGGGCGCCCAGCACTAGCAAAATTCATGGTGATACTGCATTACCCGTACCTATTGCTTAAGATGCTAGGGCCTAACGGTGTCCTTTCCCTTCGAAGTGATTTGAAGCGCGCTTTTGACTGCGATGTTTAGGCAATTCAAATTGCAGTCAAAGCGCAAGCCACCAATGGAAGAAAAGAAATAGCCACTATTGCCGTAGAAATGAGCCCAGAAGAACTAGAGATACCAGCTAAAAAGTCCAGCATCCTCGCACCACCAAAAGAAGCCAACGTCAAGCAAATCGACCTGGGCACCAGTGATCCCTCCAAAACGGCAACCATTAGCGCCCACCTCTCAGCAAAATAGGAACTCACGCTCACCAACTTTCTTCGGAACAACAAAGATATCTTCGCTTGGAAGCCGGACGACATGCCAGGTGTCCCAAGAGAGTTGGCTAAGCACAGAATCGATATCAATGAAGGCTCCAAGCCTATGAAGCAACGGCTATGATGATTCTCGCCCGACAAGAAGGCAATAATTAAAAAATAAATCACAAAGCTAATGGTAGCCAGATTCATCAGAGAAATCCTTCATCCAGATTGGCTAGCAAACCTAGTTCTAGTACAAAAAAAGAATACGGACGAGTGGCGCATGTGCGTCGACTACATAGATCTCAACAAACACTACCCGAAAGATCCATTCGGGCTACCACGCATTGATCAGATAGTTGATTCAACAGCAGGATCTACCATATTATCCTTTCTTGATTGCTATTCAGGATATCACCAGATCGCATTAAAGGAACAAGACCAGAGCAAGACATCTTTCATCACTCCGTTCGGTGCCTACTGCTACAAGACCATGTCGTTTGGACTCAAGAATGATGGTGTCACTTACCAAAGAGCTATCCAAACATGCCTTGGTGAACAGATCGGTGAAAACATAGAGGCATACGTGGATGACGTAGTAGTAAAAACAAAGAACCTGGACACACTAATTGAAGACTTAAAGCAAACCTTCGAAAACCTAAAAAGGTGGAGGTGGAAATTGAACCCAAACAAGTGTGTATTCGAAGTTCCTTCAGGACAACTACTCAGATTCTTGGTCAGTCATCGTGGAATCAAAGCCAGCGCCAAGCAAATTTGAGCCATAACAGAGATGGGCCCTCCTCGAAGTGTCAAAGATGTGTAGAAACTAATAGGCTGCATGGCGGCCCTCAATCGTTTCATATCAAGACTCGGTGAAAAAGGGTTACCTTTCTTTAAACTACTAAAGAAGAAAGACAAGTTCGAGTGGACAGAAGAAGCCAACGAAGCTTTTAAAAGACTTAAGGCATACCTCACCTCCTCGCCCGTTCTCACACCTCCAAAAGAAATACGAAGACATGATGCTGTATATTACGGCAACTTCTATTGTGATTAGCACAGCGATAGTCGTAGAAAGAGAAGAAGAAGGGCGCGTATATAAAGTACAACGCCCCATATACTACATTAGCGAAGTACTGTCAGAATCAAAAATTTGGTACCCGCATGTGCAAAAACTACTCTACGCTCTCCTGATCACTTCACGCAAGCTTCGCCACTATTTTGAAAGCCACAAGATTACCGTGGTGATAGATTTCCCACTCGGAGACATCCTACACAATAGAGATGCAATAGGGCGCATATCTAAGTGGGCAGTTGAACTTGGTGCTCTCAATATCGATTTCATCCCATGGAAGGCAATTAAATCTCAAGCCCTTGCCGATTTTGTTGCCGAGTGGACAGAAATTCAACAACCTATGTCAAATACCATCCTTGAACATTGGAAGATGTACTTTGATGGACCACTCAAGCTAGGCAGAGCCGGTGTAGGCGTTCTCTTCATTTCTCCAGACAGAAAATAACTCAAGTATGTCATTCAGATATTATGGCAAGCTACAAGCAATGAAGCAGAATACGAAGCCCTCATCCATGGGCTCCGAGTGGCAATTACCCTTAGAATCAAACGATTACTCATATACGGCGATTCGGCAGTAGTCATCAACCAAGTCAACAAAGATTGGGACTTCACCAAAGAAAACATGGGCACTTACTGTGCTGAAATACAAAAACTCAAAAAACATTTTCAAGGATTAGAAATTCTACATGTCCTGCGCGATTCTAATATTGCAGCAGACGTCCTCGCCAAGCTCGGATCGGACAGGGCGAAGGTCCCACCTGACGTATTCATAGAGGAGTTACCAGCTCCCTCTATCAAACAACCCGATGAGATAACCCCTGAACTCCCAGCTAAAGGCACCCAGATTTTGGTAATCACCACCTCATGGACCCAGGTTTTTATTGATTATATCAAAGAGAATAAGTTGCCAGCAGATAAAGAGGAGGCTACCCGAGTTGTTCGCAGAAGCAAGAACTACATCCAAGTAGGGGACAAGCTGTACAGAAGAGCCGCATCATTAGGAGTACTCCTAAAATGTGTCTTATTTGAAAAAGGCAAAGAGATCTTAGACAAAATACACTCAGGTTGCTGTGAAAATCATGCCGCTTCAAGAACACTAGTCGGCAAAGCATTCCGCACCGAATTCTACTGGCCAACCACTTTGAAAGACGTAGAAGAACTCATCAGAAAATGCAAAGGTTATCAAATGTTTGCAAGACAAGCTCATGTACCAGCTCACAATCTCATCTGCATCCCACCTGCTTGGCCTTTCTCCTACTGGGAGCTGGATCAAGTAGGACCTCTCAAGAAAGCAAAGGGCGGTTTCGAGTACATCTTTGTAGCAATTGACAAGTTCACCAAGTGGATTGAATACAAACCACTCGCAAAATACAGCGCAGCCAAAGCAGTCGAGTTCATCCAAGACATTATGCACCGCTTCGGCATGCCCAATCGAATCATCACAGATTTGGGTTCTCCCTTTATAGCTATAGAATTCCAAAGTTGGGCATAAGATTGCGGCTTCGGCATAGATTACGCATCAGTCGCACATCCAGAAGCCAACGGATAGGTAGAAAGGGCTAATGGACTCATACTAGCCGAATTAAAACCAAGATTATATGAAGAACTAGTGGACTATGGATCCAAATGGATTGAAGAATTACCCAAAGTAGTATGGGGGCTACGAACTCAAATAAGCAGAGCCACCGGACACTCACCTTTCTTCCTAGTTTATGGATCAGAAGTCGTACTACCTACCGACTTGATCTGGACGTCACCAAGGATAGAACAATATGACGAAGGAGAAGCAGAACACACCCAAAGATTAGAACTCGACAATATAGAAGAAGTCAGAGTAAACGCTACCCTTCAATCAACCAGATACCTCCAAGGTTTAAGACGCCACTACAATAAGAATACCTAGCCTCGATCACTCCAAATCAGAGACCTGGTACTAAGAAGAATACAAAAAACTAACGGATGCCATTAACTACTCAGTCCATGGGAAGGTCCTTTTATTATCACAAGTCACCGGACCAGGCACGTACAAGTTGATAACTAAAGATGGAAAAGAAGTCAACAATACATGGCACATCAGCCAACTAAGAAGATTCTACGCATGAAAACTCAAGGAAGAATATATATACAAGCCACAAGAGATCAACGTTCAAGATCAATAAAGATGGTGTTCCTCGACAACATATGTCTTATTATGGCTTTCCCCCAGTTGTTTTCACTAAGCATATCAACGTTCATGATCAATAAAGATGGTGTTCCTCGACAACATATGTCTTATTATGGCTTTCCCTCAGTTGTTTTCACTAAGCATACCGGCCGAGAGCAAAAGAGCTGAAAAGATGCTTAAGCCCGTCGATGAGGGTAGCTAATAAGCTAACACCCGAACCAAAAAGCAAAATAGCTGAAATTATGCCTGAGCATACCGACCGAGGGCAAAAGAGCTGAAAAGATGCTTGAGCCCGCCGATGAGGGTAGCTAATAAGCTAACACCTAAATCAAAAAGCAAAATGGCTGAAATTATGCCTGAGCATACCGACCGAGAGCAAAAGAGCTGAAAAGATGCTTGAGCCCTAAGGGTAGCTAATAAGCTAACACCCGAACCAAAAAGCAAAATGGCTAAAATTATGCCTGAGCATACCGACCGAGAGCAAAAGAGCTGAAAAGATGCTTGAGCCCGCCGATGAGGGTAGCTAATAAGCTAACACCCGAACCAAAAAGTAAAATGGCTGAAATTATGCCTGAGCATATCGGCCAAGAGCAAAAGAGCTGAAAAGATGCTTGAGCCCGCTGATGAGGGTAGCTAATAAGCTAACACTCGAATCAAAAAGCAAAATGGCTGAAATTATGCCTGAGCATACTAGCCGAGAGCAAAAGAGTTGAAAAGATGCTTGAGCCCGTCAATGAGGGTAGCTAATAAGCTAACACCCAAACCAAAAAGCAAAATGACTGAAATTATGCCTGAGCATACCGGCCGAGAGCAAATGAGCTGAAAAGATGCTTGAGCCCGCCGATGAGGGTAGCTAATAAGCTAACACCCGAACCAAAAAGCAAAATGGCTGAAATTATATCTGAGCATACCGGTAGAGAGCAAAAAAGCTGAAAAGATGCTTAAGCCCACCGATGAGGGTAGCTAATAAGCTAACACCCGAACCAAAAAGCAAAATGGATGAAATTATGCCTGAGCATACCGGCCGTGAACAAAAAAGACGAAAAGATGCTTGAGCCTACCGATGAGGGTAGGTGATAAGCCAACACCTGAACCGATCCAAAGATGTTTTTACAACCAGGGAAAGAGCCAGATGCTGGCCACATCTCGAGTTAAGCAAAAAGGCTAAAAAGAAGAAGCTGAAGATACTTGAGATCGCTGGTCCTAAGTCTTTTCAGTACTAACAAGAAGAAAAAGGTTGTCAAGACAAAGATCTACTTACCCCAAGTTGTTTACACGGCGCAGACGAAAGCCAGACAAGCACTCGGCAAATCAAGAAAGTTTGTCAAGACAACGATCTACATATACCGAGTTGTTTACACGACGCAGATGAAAGCCAGACAAGCACTCGACAAATCAAGAAAGTTTGTCAACACAACGATCTACATATACCGAGTTATTTACATGGCACAGACGAAAGCCAGACAAGCACTTGACAAATCTTACCGAGTTGATTACACGGCGCAGATAAAAGCCATACAAACGCTCAGCAGACTACCAGAGAATATGCCAAGACCCTGTATCCGAGTTCTTTTTGAATAAAAGAACCCAGATATATGATCGAGGGCTGCAACATGAGAGGTTTTTAGTTTTTCAAACAACATAAGATTCAAGACCCTCCAACTCTTTGTTCCAAATAGCAAGAGGCTCGGGGGCTACACTCAGTGAGTGCACTTTTTCTTTAAAAAAGCGCACATCACTCAGAAGACTTCTTCAAAACAGGAGTTTTCAAACAACATAAGATTCAAGACCCTCCAACTTTTTGTTCCAAATAGCAAGAGGCTCGGGGGCTACACTCAGTGAGTGCACTTTTTTCTTCGAAAAAGCGCACGTCACCAAGAAGACTTCTTCAAGACAGACCACTTCAAGGCCTCACGACAAAAAGAACCCGGACCGAGCTATATCCAAGTTCTTTTTGATAAAGAACCCGGGTATATGCTCAGGAGCCCTTCGACGAAGAATCAGAGCAATTTCAAGACAAGACCCTCCAGCTCCTTGTTCCAAATAGCAAGAGGCTCGGGGGCTACACCCAGATGGGAGTACTTTTTCTTCAAAAAAGTACACACCACCCGAAGATCTCATGAAGCGCTACACGGTTTCGCTCAAGAAAGCACTCAGACGACGCTTGTTCCTACTTGGCAAGACCTGAAGGAACAAGACGAGGCTTCCAGAACTCAACCATGAAGTGCTCGGGGGCTTGTTGATACGGGACCCACGGGATACCCCTCAAGGAAGGGAGAAGATCTAGTCTAACTAGGATTCTTTCCATGTAATCTTAGTAGTAGTAGTATTCTGTAATCCTACTAGGAACTCTCATTGTAAACCGACTAGGACTCTGACCTCCTGACTATATAAAGGAGGGCGAGGTTCCTAGAGGCAAGAGAGAGAACACTTGACAATCAATCCAACGCAAAGGCTAACGCCGACTGGACGTAGGGCTATTACTCGATCAACGATCGAGGGTCCGAACCAGGATAAATCGACTGTCTCTTGCGTTTACTGTCGAGTTCTGCATACGCTGAAGCCCAAACAAACTGCCCCAGGTACCCCCGTGGCAGGCTATCGGTGGTGAAACATCAACACTGCCATAACCTCCTTTTCAGCAAAGAGATGAATCTGACTACTTCTTTTCCTCCTGACTTTTCCTTTCACAAGTTCACTTGACATTAAATCCTTAATATAAGCTGGCACATTTGGGCAATCTGCTATATTTTCAGTCGCTCCGATGAGATGCTCCTTTAGACGAGTCACACCTCCACCCTTTACCTTTTTGAAACAATAAAAGCACTTAAAGCCAGCACCATGAGGGTGGGGAAAAGGCTCTCCATGGCTCCAAGTGACCTCAATTGGTCCGTTTAACTTCACTCGTCTCCCTACAGCACCACATGTAGTGTTAACACATTATATTGAGTAGCATAACAGAAAAAAAAATCAATTATGTGCTACTGTCATGTAGCACCAAATGCAGTGTTCGTTTTTTAGATATCATAGATACAATTTGTAGGCATCAAGTTCATTCAAAATCATTACAGTCAGCTTGCAGGTCATACAACACCACATGCAGTGTTTGTTTAACACATTTTCTTGAACTACATAACCAAAAAAAATCATTTATGTGCTATTGTTGCAACAAAAGGAGTTCAGCTATTGGCATTGGCAAAACCTATATAGTTCATTTTAGATATCATAGATAAATTTTGTTGCCATCAAATTCATTCAAAATTATCATTCAAATAGCTTGGTGGTCATCAACATGTGCACAACAATTGAGAAAGTTAAACATTTACTATAAATCTCCCATAGTCATACCACAATGTGTTGATTTGCCATTTTTTGCAACCACCTCAACCGCAGCACTAGTGTCTATCATCGGCACTCTACCAGCAACACCACTCGACGAAGCATCACCCTCGCCTCGAGTAGCAGGTTGACAAGCTGGAGGGCGTGAATGTGCATCATCATCCCTACCCCCAGTCACCGTCACAGAAGAGACGCACACGTCCTGGCAAGCTTGAAATGAACACGTCAAACACTAGACTCTCAAAATCAAATGGAAATAGAGCTATTGTACCTATGGAACCGAGCAGTGAGGTCGTGAGGATGGAGGGCAACGTTGGGGAGGGAGACGAGTGGCACCAGTGCAGCAACGTTGGGGAGGGAGACGAGCAGCAAACAAGAACAAGCAGCGTTGAAGCACCAGTGCAGCTCCTGCACCACCAAGCAGCCTTGGTGAGGGAGACGAGTGGCAGGCGGCGGCCGTGGCGACAAGTCTGGTGGACGAATGGATAGGCTTTAGGGTTAGAGAAGGACTGAGGAATATATATATATATATATGGAGGTGGGTATTTGGGCCAGCCATCCAGCGGGCTTTTTTCGCGGGCCCAAATTCAAAATGGCCGAAAATTTTGAGCGGTAACTGAAATTACCGGGCCCAGGCGAGAAACGGGATTATCGGAAATCTCGTTTTTTTCTCGTCAAGATTTTTTTTCCTTGACCCGGATTACGCCGCGCCCGCCCGCACCACCGGGGCTGCGGTGGAGCTGGAGGCGCTTCTTGACTGCGTCTAAGGGGTAGGTGGAGGCCTCCGCCATGGTGGCCGAGACCGACGAGAGGGAGACCTTGGCAAGGGTCCCATGGCCGCCGGCGGCGGCCTCGGCGTGGGCTGCCATATCGGTCTGGGATTTTTTTTTTTTGTCTCAGCTCTTCGAGTACAAGTTGTACTATCTGAACTTATACACCCTAGTGCGCTAGCACGAAGAGGCTGTACATGGCTGCTGAGAGATATCCGAAGTCTTTTAGGCTTCGCATATGACGGACATGTCACTCTGACCGTTGTGACGCATTCACACGTAAAGCTGCAGATATGTAGGAAACCCCGTGAGGCACGCGAGTGTCAGATCCGGGGATCGAACTCACGCCCGGCCGCTGGCACACCTGGCGAGCGAGCCAAGCTCGGTCCTCAATGGGCCTGGGACTTGGGAAGCTAGTGATCTGCGTTTCCTGCGTTTTCTAAAAGCCCAATCTGTGTCAATCTGGACCGAGCAAAAGTGATCCAACGGACTCCCCATGCCGGAGGACGGGAAGGCGCGGCGGCGGCCGATGCCGGACGACGGGGAGGCGCGGCGGCCGCCCCTGACGCACGGCGATGGCCCCCCAACTCCCGGTGGGTGATTTCGTAGTTCAAAATGCCGCGCGGGGTGCCTGGGGTCGCATCTCTTGCAGCTGCAGCCTCGCAGGCAACCCCGCCCGCCCCTCCAAAACGTTTGGAATGTAGAAATTTCATATGGATCCTGAAATAGTTTTATAGGAACATTTTTTTTCAATTTGCATAAATTTCAAAGAAACTTTAGCAGTTCGAGGAGCTGGCACTGGTAGAAGAACAAATCATATCTTGTCTGACTCAGAGCTAAATAACTATACACTATATTACATGATCAAAGTGTTACTGTGCTCGTGCCATAATTTAATTACAATATTTTCGGTGATGGTACAATAATGTACACGGTCCGACAATAGCTAAATTGCCTATCCCTATTGTACAACTCATCAGTTCCTCTGGTAGAACTGTAATTTCATCGTTTCAATCCGTTAGGTGCTAGTATTCAAAATCCTGTTTGGCATCGATGGATGCAAAAATAACATCTGCTTTGACGTATCTCCTATATCCTTCCTGTGATGCAGTGTCGCGTCTTTACCGAATGCTGAACAGTACAGTGTGGCTGATGATAGGAGTGGTGGCTGGTGTCTCCATTCATGCTGCCTGAGCGACTTGCTGTTGCTGCTGCTGCCCCTGCTGCTTCCCACTTCTTGCGGATTCGTATGGGAGCGTGTTCAGCACCTTCACCCGGAACATAGCCTGTAAAGTTTTGCACAAGTTGATCATAATTCACAAGAAAAGGTTTCACATCAATTCAGGGATGATATCCATCGGATGAACAATTGGCTAAATAAGAGGAACAAACCAAATGTGAAGAAAAATAAAAGGCAAAGGACAGTAGTATAGCTACCTTCTTATCAGAACCAAACTCAATGACATCGGAGGGACGGAAACGAACTGGGAAGTTTGGTGGCACGCGGTAACGTCTACCTTCATTGCTGGACAATCACATGAAGGTCAGTGAGTAAAATCTTGCTACTGAAATTCTCGAGGAAGGCCATAGAACCATGGTTCTTTCAGGGCTTACTCGGTAATCCAGGTACCATGTTCACTCCCGAGGTCAGTCAGATAGAAAGCCTTATTCTTGCATGTGATAGTAGCATGCCTTTCTGATATCTGCAATGAAGTTCAGAAAACTGAAGACTGGTACAAGCAGTTTATGGATAGAGGCCTTGTACAATGCAACACATGAGAAGTTAGTTAAAACACTGTCATCATTTCGATTAACTAACCTGTGGAAAGGACAATGATAGGGAAGAATCTGGGTCACTAGGATCTGACCGGCTTCTGCAAAAGAAAATTCATTTGTTTTGTTCCATAAAGCCTTGATTGAGTGCAACTAGGGCAGAAATGAATTTGCTATTTAGACATACCCAACAGAGAGTGACCTCTGCTCGTCCCTAATTAAACGAATGGGCTGCAAGCTATTGCTGTTTCCTTCACTTGTTGGGAAGAGGTACCATCTGCAAATAGTATTATGAATGATTTTTTTTTGTTCAAAAGTGCTGAAATAAAGTAATAAAGCAAACACTTGTTTAACGAAATGAAATGAAAAAGAAGAAACAAAGAACATACTCTCCACCCATAGCTTGTTCCAGCGCGTCATCATCCTCAAACCATCGATAAAGCTGGTCATTTGCCTTCAGATTGATGCTAGATGTCAGTAAATATTAAATGCTGGTACGAAATCAAATTTACGGTTACTATGACAACGTACCTTGTCAGAAAGTCGGCAGCTTAAAGGTCTTCCTTCTAGCTTTGAGCTGTACACAATGAAAAGTTCCATTTGCATGAGTACGGATATGGTAATTGGGAACTAAGAACAGAGCCTGGGTGATGTTTATTTCTTTGCGTGGGACATTTAAACTAATGGAAACCTATTACTATTGCATATGTGCTTGAAATGGGAACACATGACAGTAATTAATAATTTTGGTGTGCACCTGTTGCCACCAAGCACCCAGCTCAGCATCGCAGGCATTCCATACTTGATAAAGAATCTGCCACCAACTCTTCCAGGGTGTGGTATCCGCAACTTGGTCAAAAACTACAGGTAAATAATTTTAGTATGCAGTTCAAGTAGTTTTAGTATAGAGTTCTTCAGTAATGCTCTTAGGAGGATGGTAATGAGATAATATAGTTCCGATTTCCGAACCTTATTTCAGAAATCCAATAAAATTGATGGTGACATACTTCATAACTAATTTTAAATCTTACTGAAAAGAGAATGAGATCTGTGCTTTGAGTAACAAAAACTGTGTGTGTTTATACATACCGATAAAGGTCCTAGACCAACACCCAAATATGGTCTATAGGTGGTAGCCATGATTGCTGCCATTCTTGCCAGTCCATGTATAATAGCAACACGCAGCCTTCTCTCTTTCTCATAACTGCAGGCCCAATATGCAAACGAATATTTTGCTTGTCAGCCAACTTACTATAGTATGGACCAGAGTTTAAAAACCATGCAAGAACAGGATTGCTTTGAAGTTGGAGCCAATTCAAGCATTCAAATAAAATCCAGTGGATGTTTCAAGAAACATTATCTTTATACTACTAAACATGCTAGAAAAACTTACCCCCTCAAGGAGGAAACTATGTCCATAGGAGTTTCAGTCTTGACACTCTCTTGCCAGGCATTCTCTAGCTCTACAGCCAGCTGGTAACCATCCTACAGAAACAAATACAAGGTGGTTATTGTGTTACGTAATAGATATCAACACCAGAACATATCCATGGTAGGCTAAGAAATTGCATACCTCAATAGCCATGCAGCCACCTTGACCCAGATTTGGCTGCATAGCATGCACAGAATCACCAAGCAAGGTGACACGACCTTTCCCCCAATTAATAGTAGGTGGGCGGTCGTATATATCCCGGCGAAGAACCGCTTCTTCATCAGTTGCGTTTATCAAATCAACGACATTGTCACACCATCCGTCAAATATCTCAAGCAATCTTTTCTTTTTGCCTGTTAACATTAAGCAGATGATAAAGCTTGTGGGGGGCATATCAGAAGTATTGTTCTCATTTTGATCACAACTTACAATGAGGCAGTATCTATTTCACGAATTAAGCATGAAAACTTCTGTAAGAAGGACACACCATTTTCAGGGTCAGTGCCACCAGCCTCTTCATTGTAAAAAGCATACCATTGCATTTTACCAGCACCGACATCTGAAGAGACGAAGTATTGTTTGTGACCAAGAAATACTCGGTACCTTCAACAGAGGAAAATGGAGGACATGGTTATGGCACAACGAAATTTCAGTCAATCTGAAAATCACGCCCATCATTCCATGATCCATGTAACATACCCAACTGTATCGATATCAGGTGGCACAAAATTTGCAATTCCAGTGTAGCAAGTGTAACCGGAATAGGTGGCGTCTGAATGCCCGAATAGTGTCTTCCTCACCTATCCAGAAAAGGAAACTTCAAGCAAATCAGGTTCCGTTTGTGCTTGTTTCTGACCAAAAGGAGAATTAATTGTATTACCTTTGACCATATTCCATCGGCACCAACCAAAAGGTCACCTTCAAATTTTCTACCGTCCTCCAATATCGCAGTAACCTACACTCAACCGACAAACACTGCAAGTTTAGAGACAGGCAATGGCAACTCTTGCAGCCAAATTGAAGTTGACATGGCCACAAAAACATATTTGCTCATTCACCTTACTGCCATCATCTATAAAATCGACTACATGGCTTCCATTCAATATAGCATCATCACCAACTGCTCGAGCAAGGATTTGTTGCAGCGTCATGCGGCTAATGACCCTTGTGACTGGGAGCCCCCGCTCAGCGGCAGGAGTAAACGTATCAAACTTGATGTACCTGAATCCAACTTGGCACTGTCAAATGGCTGCCTCCAGCAAAGGAATATCTAAGTTAAAGCTAACCACGCAAAAAAAAAGAGACCCCATGGAAATTTGCAAACAAAAGCTGTAAAATAAGCACCGAAAAAAATTCGGCAGCTATATATATCTCTTTAGATCTAGTAGTAATAAGAGACTTGCGTGTTAACGATAGTATCTACTACAATCAACTGAAACAGGCGACCATAACGACTAGCCAACCACCAATTGGTTCGTACTAACTGCCAATACTGCAGACAAATGAACCCTTGTCGCACTAAATTACACTAGCACCGGCCAAAGGAAGTCAAAATTTTCTCCAGGTAGCGTAAAAAACAATCAAATTCATGGTGACTTGGTGCAAGAATTTGGCTCTGGCGCGGGAACGACCCCCACTGCCTCCCTTACCAGGAGCCAGAGACGCCGTCGACAATGCCGTTGACGCGGTCCCCCGTGATGCAGCCAGAGTCCATGATCTCGTCGGCCGCAGCGGCGTCGACGGCCTCGAGCGCGGCGAGCGCGTTGCTCTGCAGCTGGATCGGGCCGCGGTACCTCCCTTCCCCGCGGACGGCGCTCATGTCCCGCTCCAGCACCAGCACCTCGAACCCCTTCCGCTTGGCGGCGAGCGCGAAGACCAGGCCGCCGATGCCGCCGCCGACCACCAGGACGCGCGCCTTCTTGGGCTCCGGCGCCGTCGGCATTGCCGCGGTGGCGACGAGCCCCGCGCGGGCGGGAGGAAGGCCGGGCCTACTACGCCTCTGCCGCGGCGCGGACGGGGAGGGGAGCGCGAGAAGGCGGAGCGCTCGGTTGCGGCGGGAGACGGGGTGGAGCGGGATCGCCGTCTGAGAGGCCCAAGAGGAGGGGAGGGAGGTCGCCTTCGGCGATGCCCGCGTTGTGCTCAGCATGGTCGTGGTATGCAAGCTTTGCTATGAGTGAGCAGCTGGTATGCTGTGCTACACTGCTACTACTTTATCGGCGGTCAGTCAGTGAGGCAGTAGCTGGAGTCAAACCTCAGCTGAGGACTCTGCTATCTCGAGACTTGAGTGTGTTTTCGATTTGGCACTGGTTCTCGGGCTGACAGGAGAGCTGGGAACTGGAAGAGGAAGCTCGTTGTCTCTGTGAAGCTCTAGATCAGAACTTCAGAAGGGTGCTTCAATGGACGCGCCTGCCAAGATATCGAATTTTATGGGGGTGGCAGGGCCGGTGCCGGAGAAGAATGGAATTTGCAGCGGAGCGGAGACCGAAACTGCGGTCGGTGCCGCTTTCGGCCTCTAGTGCAGGAAGGAAGGAGGGGGTGGTGGATTGGTGGAAGCTTTGCCTCGGTGCGGTTGGGCGGTCGGTTGGACGTGGCGGCCGTGGGTTGCCTGCCGCGCGGCGCAGACCACGCGAGGTGGGGTACCCCGGATAGAAAGCGAAACGGGCACCATTTTTTACCGGCCGACCAGACCAGGCGATCAGGCCGCGCCATGCCCGGATGCTCCATAGTAGTAGTCCATACTCCCACGGCAACTAGCCGGAAGCAGGCAACTCGATCGTTTGGTCCCGTCGGGCGGGTCGGCCGCCATGGGCGGCACGGCGCTTCCTCCCTGGGACCCTGACCCTAGGTTGCTGGTTGGCCTTGTGCGCCGCGCGCACCACGTGCGGCGATCTGCCGAGGTCGGCAGCGTGCTGGCACAGGTGACGTCTAAAATCGTGTGGTCGGATGAGATTGCCGCAGCGAATTGACTTTGCTGCGCGTCATGCTCGTGCGTATAATCTGTTAAGGATAACCGAATTCCAAGGCGCTGCACTTTGTAGAGTAGTAGCGTAGCGGTGCGCACCAGACGGCGGCGCTAGGGCGGCAGATGCAAAGACGCGAGCACAGCGCACGCAGAAACAGGGCAAGTGATCCGAATCCGAGACACAGAGAGCAAGTTGCACTTTGCAGGAAAGGAAGGAGGAATGGGGGTGGGGCGTACCAGGAGCCGGACATGCCGTCGACGAGGCCGTTGATGCGGTCGCCGGTGACGCAGCCGACGCGCATGACCTCCTCGGCGACGGACATGTCGATGGCCTCGAGCGCGGCCAGCGCGTTGCTCTGGATCTGGATGGGCCCGCGGTACTGCCCTTCCCCGCGCACCGCGCTCATGTCGCGCTCGAACACCGTCACGTCGTACCCCTTGCGCCGCGCCGCCAGCGCGAACACCAGCCCGCCGATGCCGCCACCGGCCACCAGCACCCGGGGCTTCTTCTTCCGCCGCGCCTCGCCGGCCGCGGCCGCGGGGGCGGGCGCGGAAGCGACGGACGCGTCGGGAAGCCGCATTGACGCCGCCGCGCACCTGCCCCGCGCCCGCTGCCTGGCCTTGTTGCCGCCGCCGAAGCTCTGCGGATGCGGGACAGGGAGCGCGTGCTGGTGCTGTTGCGGCTCGTCGTGGCAGAAGAGGAGCGCCGAGAAGTGCGCCTTTACGGGTGAAGTGGCGGAGAGCAGCGCCATGGGCGCGGCGACCTGCAGTTGAGCAGAACAGGAAGCTTGCTTTGCGAAGGAGAAGACGTTGGGCGAGTGGAACTGGATCAGTGGAGGGAGGTGTTATGCCGTGCTGCCCGTGCAACTCTGCTTCTGGAAGTTTGCCATTGAGCAGAGGCTGTGAAAGGTGGAGCAGACGGGAGCTGGAAGGGACTGCCGGACTGGTGGTGCTGAGGGGAGGAGGAACTGGAGCCAATCACCTGATCCCATTTGGAAGAACGGATCTTGCGGGACCAGGATTTTATCTTGCCATGTCCTCACCATCCTCTGCGGACACTACGTGGCGGCAACTCTGTAGCTCACCGTGCAACAGTGGATAGCACAGGCCTGCTGAGGTTAAGGCTAACTCCGTTTTAAATTACAAGACGTTTAAGAACTATTTTATTTTTTACGCTGTTGGCTTATGCAAATCTACGTAATCTAATAGAAAAAAATTGGGCGTACTAGTTAATGCTGCATTGACATGCTTTGAGCATTGTGCAAGTCTGCAAAACAGCCTATGCAAAGTAACCAAACATGAGCAAACTGCACTGCAGAAGCCTAGATACGGACTAATGTAGCTAATGATGCATTGACATGCTTTGAGCACTGTGTAAGTCTACAAAAGAGCCTCTGCAAGTTATTGAACATGGGCAAACCGCACTGCACAAACCTGGATACAGACTCATGCAAACGACCAATCACATCCATCGGTAAGTAGTGCCTAGTTGAGTAGTACTAGCTAGTGCAATCTTAGATCATGCCTTTTTTTAGGTAGGAGTTTAAGGACCTTGAGAGGGTCCATTGGAGCGAGAGCTTGATGGGGTGTCAGAGGGGCTAAGTTAAGGCATGATTGGTAGTGCGATTGAGGAGCGTGCAACCTTGTCTTCCTCCACAGCGGTGCCATTGCCCTCATTGCCTCGCTTGTGCTCCCGTCATCCGCGACTGGTCTCGAGGCCTCCTAGTCGCCTCAACCGCCCCGCAGACCCTTTCCCTCCTTCCACTGGCGACTGACGGCTCTTGTTGTTGCCGCCTCGACCCCGACATCCCATGAGCACTTGCTCTCCTTTAACCAGTTGAGGAGCGATGCTCCCACCGCCAGCCTTGTCTACCGTCCCAGCCAATCCTCCTGCCACCCCAGCTCTAGCAGTGTCCTTGCTACCTCACTGCACCGTCGGGTCACCACTGTGTCGCAGCCGCCTCTCCCAACCCTGCTTTTAGGTCCGCTGAGTAGAACTAGAACCATAATCTTTACCCTTACTTCTTCTCTAATGGGTCTAGGATGGAAGTTAGGGTTGCACGGGCAACTGAGCACAATAGAGATTGTGATTTTAGAGTCGGTTGTTTTTGAAGATCGAGTAGAGATTTTGCTAGAGATTCCCATCGGCTTTTATAATAACATATGGGCCTTCCTCGTATGTCCTATTTGGTTGAGCTTCTAGATTCGTTTTCTTGAACGTAAAAGAGAAAAATAGTTAACAATGGGAAACACAAATTCAAACCAACCGAACTTTTTTTTTGGTTCTCGCACTATAAGTGAGAAACAGCCAAATCTGCATTTCAAGCAACATTTTTTTTGAAAGAGACAGTTTTCCAAAGAAACTGAAACACTACCAAATTTTTCATGCAACCTTTAGGCCCCCTTTAGAAGGTGGGGTTTTTACTGTTCCTACACTTTTCGTGTGAAAAAATAACTAATCCCTGTTAAATTTATATACAATTTCGATACAATTTCTGCGTTCTAAAGAGAGTCTTACTAAGAGATGCTTTTAACTACCACAAACATTTATGTAGCATTGAGTTTCCACAAAAGATCGTCCATACAACTAGAGAAGCACGCGCGGAGACGTGGCAAGTTGCTACATCATAGGCCAGCTTTGATCTTTATCTTTCGCCCCTCTGAAGCGATGTTGGACTCGGTTGCTGAGAGCGAGCGTTCGAAGATATTTACAATGAGAACTTGAACTTTCCACCTCATGATCTAAAAACAGCAAAAAAAAAATACTTGCAGTAACTGTGCAATACCATTTTAATTCTTAAGACCTTCATAAATCTGCTTGACATCGATGACAAAGCATAGGCACAGTCCAAACAAAAAGGCAAGAGGAATATGTTTGTTCAGTACACAATAAAGTATGTCGGCATCAACAGCAATGAACAAGCAGCATATATTTAGACAGCAAGAACTTCACGCTCTGCCACAGAGATGCTCTCATTTACTTACCCTAAAATATACCGGAGAAAATTACACAAATCGAACCAGCAAAATATTAGCTTTAACCATGGTCCATGGGGAGTATATGTACTTCCACAATCATAATTTAAAAAAAAAAGGATGCCATGGTTTCCAGTTATCATGAGGCACTTGATTATCTAGTAAACATGTTCCGAATTTTTTTTGTATTCTTATTAGCATGGATGAAGATGCCATGGTTTCCAGGCATCGTGAACCACTTGATTATCTAGTGAACATCTTCCTAAATTTCTTGCATTCTAATGCATGGATGAGCTTGAGACTCATCTGAGATTTTATCATTTTAGAGTTCCTAAAAGAATAAAAGAATTGCTCCTAAGAAAGAGGAGCTATTTGGTCATCAAGGGTGGCGCCAGTTTTTGTCTGAAGTTTGGCTGTGTCATCACTCATCAGGCCTTAGTGGCAGCAGGTGTTGGAGCAGCGCCTCCAGTAGTCGGCCTGGAGGATTGAAAAATAGCCCCCATTAAGTGATAATGAAAAATCCTACAGGTTAATGTTGACAAGGGACCAGTATCAGCAAATAGAAATACTTACAGTCCAACCATGACTTTAAAAGCATCATAGATACCCCACTGGGCACCGGTGAGGGTACCAATCATCACGATACGCAATGGGAGCCCACGCGTAAATAGCCCCACTAGACCAATCTTCTTCACAGCCTGAGCAAGCATTACACAAATGGTAAGTGCAAAAAACAAGGTAAACAAAGAAAATAATATCTAATTGTCTAGAAAACATACATCGCCGACCGTTGCCCCCTTGGCATTGTTGAGGAAGGAAACAAGGTTATCAGCTGGGTGAGAAACAATTGCACAGAACACCCCAGCAATGTAGCCACCAGCAAAGCTCACTACAAGCTGGAGATTCTTGCTGCATTCGTTTTTGGGAGCAGGGATGGCATACTTGTAGATCATCTCAACAACAGTCTCGAAAGAGGCAAATTTCATCATAGTGTCTGCATTAAGTAAAACCATAAGATGCTGGACAGTCCTTCAGGTTAAATATCAAAGCAAAATAAAAGAATAAAACTTGGTACAAAGCAAGCTCATATGCTCCAAAATTAGTTCACACCGTACACGTTTAGGAAATCTAATATGTTATAGTCATTGATGTAGCAACGCAAGCAAAATAGGGGCCTAATAATACAAATTCCCATGTCCATTCCCCACAAGTAATTAAGAGTTTAGCTCCCACTGTAATGGAGACAAGCAGACTAAATAATATCACTATGAGCATAGAGGCATCCATAACAACCAGCACCCAAGAATCATGTGTGCAGTATGGTCACGTTTTCCCTTTGGGGGGTATGCACTCGGGGAGTACTAACTGTAAGCATTTGATTAATGAACTAATGTACACCACTTCATTGGAGTCTAGCTCCATAGCAAGAGATAGCTCAAGCAGTGTGGTAAATTAATATACGCACACATAAAATCTTGAAAATTATAGTGTGATTTCAAGAAGAACTATGTGCATGAAAATGCATGTCTTAGCATGCAGGTACATAAGTTAAACACAACAAGAGATAATTATGTGTACAGAAAATACGTGATATTAGATGGTTATAAGTGCCAAATGCTCATAGCTGATTATCAAATACACAAATTTAAAACTAATTAGTGTCAAATCCTCTATCCTCTACAACATAAACCTGATGTGTTTTTTAATGTACACAAAATTGGAGTCCAGCTCTGGTTTTAAAAAAATGGAGTCCAGCTCTAGAAAACACAAGCAGTGCGGATAATTTAACTGCACACATAAATTCTTGAAACCATACACAATTTCAAGAACTATGTGCATCAAAACTAATATTATAGCGACCATATTTTATACATAATTAAAAAGAGATGTAAACAATTGAGTGCCGACAAGACTTGTCATCCTAAAGAAATGATATTATTATTTACAGCTGATAGTCAATGATTTCAAATGCATGAAAATCCTTTGAGCAACTAACCAATATACACCATCTCATTGGAGTCTAGGTCCAGTTATAATGGAGATGACTCAAGCAGTGTGGAAATATCTATATATGCACACATAAAATCTTGAAAATCATTACACGATCTCAAGAAGAACTATGTGCACCAGAACTACATTCTAGTAAACCTAACATTGACACCATAATAAGAAAACGAAATGTCAACAAGTGAGATTATAAGACTTATGATGAGTAAGAAAGGGCACCATTTTCAAAGCTGATGATCAGTGTGACTCCAAAAGCATAAAATCCATTTATTAATTAAGAAATATACACCATCTCATTGGAGTCTAGGACCATGTCACAGTGGAGATGACTCAAGCAGCGTGGAATATCAATATATGCACACATAAAATCTTGAAAATCATTATACGATTTCAAGAACTATGTGCACCAGAACTAATATTCTTGCAAAACTAAATTTTTGTGCTAATAAAAAAACAAAGATATCAACAAGTATGAATGATAATGAAGACTGTCATCAGTGAGAAATGAGACCAGTATCCATAGCCGTTCCATGAATTCTACAACACTAAATTTGTTGCACACTCGGTGAGTTAAATATGTACACGAATCACGTAGCATGAGTGAAGTTGCATCACCAATACTAAAGAAGATATCATCCATTTATTTCATTGCATCATTAACATCACAGTTGAGATTACAAACACAAAAAATGCTTATCGCTAGAGTGGCAACCCTTTTGAAAAACAAGATAAGTTTGATCATCATCTTAGCAATACAAAATCTACTTTTTCAAAGCTTACATACCAATTATTTCAACAGTTGATTCTTAAGGGGCACAAACATAGTATAGTAAAAAATTAGAAAGGAAAGCGATTCAAATTTATGTGACAGTTGACAACAAGCAGGAAGTAGGTACTTACAAGGAATTTGTCGGCCCCAGAGTGGAACAATTCCTTTATACAGTCTGGAAAATTTGACAGTGTTAAAAAAAGTGAAGACATGGATACAGAAATAAAGTAGGCAAACCTCAACTCACCCAGAATAGCCTTCAGCTTTCACAAAGTTCGGAAGGCCATCTAATAAACCTCTTGCAAAGCCAGGCTGCGTCTGCACACGGACCTTAATAGCTTCCATGGGGCAGAGGGCAATATCTGCAATCACTTCAGCTGAAGCAGAACCCGCAAGGTAAATCAAAGTCTTGTACTTGGTAGCATACTCAGGGCCAGCAATATCCGAGTAATACTTCTTGAAGAACTCATAGAAACCGAACTTGCATGCCCCCTGGGCACTGTATCCAAGTAGGGTAGGTACCCAGCCCCTGAAAAACCCCTTGGCCCCTTGCTCTTTCAACAAAACACCGAAACCGGATGAGATGCTCTTGTACTTGGCTGGATCTATCTGACAAATCGGCCAATAAAAGTTTTCATTAGCAATCAGTTCATAACGACAACTATTCATTGAAAATGAACATAAACAACTAGCATGAATGTAATCATTGAGGTTTAGCTCTTTCAGTGTAGGCTACCACGAAAATGAAAATGTGATAGCATATTTATAGAGCATTACACAAAATGTACGGTTGCAGCTGGTTGCCTGGTTCGAGTATGATGTACTCGCATCAAACAACCGTCTAATAACTCTAAAAATAGAGATTACATCACGAATAATCCTACCAATCGAAATGGGGAACATCGCACAAATAACTCATCTATCCAAATCGAGCCAGCCACTACGGGATACAGTAGTTTTGCCGAGTGCCAGGGGCACTCGGCAACTGCTTTGCAGTGTGTAACACTCGGCATACAACACACGGCATCTGTGTGTCGGCAAATAGCTATTTGCCGAGTGTTTTTTTATCGCGCACTCGGCAAATGGTTTGCCAAGTGTCAAATTTAACACTCGGCAAAAAAATTAGTTTGCCGAGTGTTTTTCAAAATACACTCGGCAAACCTATTTTCCAAAAAAAAAAATTATCCGGACAGCAAGGAAATCAACCTCTGTGGATGCAAACCAATAATCATTCAGCAGTTTGAAGCACACCAGGCCACACCAGGCCCGAAGTGCGCCGTGGACCGGGCCGCCGCCCCCGACGCCGGTGAAAGCCGGAGAGCACCACCTCCGACCCGCTTCGGCTCAAACGCACGGAGCTGGTGCTGCTCGCCGCCGGGGCTCCGTCGAGGCTGCCGTGCTCGCCCGCGAGATCGCTGCACGAAGGCACAGAGCACGGCACCACCACTTCATCAAATACCTGAAAGGCACAAACACGTTCAAAACACTCACACCAGAGGCTCGGAGAGTCGAAAAGCACTCCCTCACCTGGCCCCAACGTCGACGATGGCTATCAACCGGGCCCCGACATCGACGATGGCTACCGTCGCCTCCTTGGCCGTCGACCCGCACCATCTCCTTGGCCCGCCGCCTCATCCTCAGCAGGTGAACGGGCGAGATCCAGCGCCACCATCTTCTCGGCCGGCACTGCCTCGCTGGCCTGCCGCCTCTTCGTCAGCTGATGCGTGGGCGAGATCCGGCGCTGCTGTGTGCTGGGACCGCCCCAGGCTCGCTGGTGCGGGGAGAACTCGCGGCTGCGCCGCTGCGGGGAGACGTCGCGTCGGCGCTGGTGCGGTGCCGCGTCGCGCCGCCGTGGCACAGCCGGTGGAGGTGGCTGCTCCCGTCGCGGCGGCGATGCAGGCACGCGAGGCGGAGTCGGCGAGGCAATGGAGGTTGGATGGGGATTTTTTTTTTTTTTTTTTTTTTTTGCCTGGCGTCGATGGCGGGTTGGGGAAAGGATAAGTCCGAGGGGAGCGGGACATCTCATTATTTGCCACTCTTACGGATGCCGACTCTCTGATTGCCAATTTTATGGTGGCAACTACAAAAATGTCCTAGAAAATAATAACTCGCCTAATATTTTGTCATTTTTGTTGACGTGACATGCCAGATCAGCCAGCCAGCTTGAAAACGGCCCGTTGACGCTCGAAGACCGAAGCCAAAAGACCATTCTGCCCCCGCCGTGTATTGCTTAACCAGCGCCGTCTCTCCCCCTCCCATCTGTTCAGTCCACTCGCTTCTCTCCGGGATTCTCTCCCGTCCCTCCCCTTTCATTCCCCGTGGCGGCGCTTGCTCGAGGCGGGCAGGTGGGAGCTCGACGGCGGCGCCAAGTCGCGTCCCCCAAGTCGCAGGACGGCACGACGCCTGCAAGGTTAGATCTACTTCCTTCTTCTACCTACGCGCGGCATCTGTGAATGTGGGGATTCCTGATGCTAGGGTTTCCTAATTTTCGTGTGTTGATGTAGGATTCGGATGTAGAGCAAACCATTAGCCACGATAGTGTTGTCTCCGTGCCCCCCGTGGTATATTTCATTGTTATGGCATGTATGTGAGGGGATCCCGTATGTGAGGGATGTCCTAACTCCCGATTTGTTTGTTTTGCTTGTCACTGTCAAGATTGATCCTGACAATGCTTTTAGAATCCATGTTAGCGTTGATAAATACACTTTGGCTAACGACTATGGAGTGGTTGACCTAGATGCTCAAGAACATGACCTGTGGTTTGACAGTAGCAATGTATACACACTGAATGACTTTGTAGATGATATGGCCAGCAAGATCATTTGGGGCCGCAGTCAGCAACTGCTTATTTGGGGTGTTGACATTGACAGTGGAACAGAGTGGAAGGTTACTAGCAGTGATCAGTTTGAGGAGATGATAATGTCTAGGATGGATGAGAAGGTAATGCATGTTAGTTGTGATGTTGTTGAGAAAGATGTAGTTGGTCTGAATGATGTTGTTAGCAGAGCAAACAAAGGTGGGTCTTCTACTACTGCTGCCCATTCTGGTGTGACAAATGCAGGACATGCAGAGAATGCAGAAGGCTTAGGTGACACTTGTAGTACTCCTGAAGAAGGTAGAGCTGAAGAAAATGTGGTTGATTGGAACACATTGACTATATTGGCTGATGAGAACTGTGATGGTGAAGCTAATGCTGTGGTAGATGAGGATCAAATCTATGAGGCTTTTGGATTCAAGGCAGCAGATGAGGCTACTGCAGATGAGGTTCCTATTCCTAACATACCTGCTGATGTGGAGGATGAAATGAATGAGGCAGCAATCCCTATTAATGATGACCTAGGAGATGAGCCAATGTTTGGTTGGGATAGAGACAACCCTGACATGAGTGTTGGGACACTGTATCCTTGCATGGATGATTTTAGGATGGCAGTTAGGCAGCATGCTATTGTGAATGAGTTTCAATTGGGGACAGAGAAGTCTGACAAGGAGAGGTTTAGGGGCTACTGCAGTTCCAAGGGCTGCCCATGGAAAATTAGAGCTAGAACACTGAAGGATGGCAGTGTCAAGGTACCAATACTAACACTTTTTTTGTCCTTTTGGTGTAACCTTATTTCTGATATTTGCATGTTGTATATGAATTTATCTTAACTATTTCTGACATTTCTTCATGTATGTGCAGATCCAAATCAATAAGGGTACCCACAAGTGTCCTTCAAAGAGTAGAGTTCTTGGGAGGATGGCATCCCAGAAGTGGATTGCTGAGAGGGCTATACCACTATTGAAGGATAATCCTGAGATGGGCCCCAAAGCTATAAAGGAAGAGTTAGAGAAGAAGTACAACATAAAGATTCCATATCAGACTATATTTTATGGGAGACAGAGGGCTGCAGATAAATTATTTGATAAGTGGGATGATTGTTTTGATTATTTGTTTAGATTCAAGGCTGAGATTGAGCTTAGGTCTCCTGGTAGTGTAGTTGAGATAGATACAGTTACTGTGGAAGGCAAGGTTCACTTCAGTAGATTTTTTTATGCCTTCAAAGCAAGTATAGATGGATTTAGAGATGGCTGCAGACCCTATATTAGTGTAGATTCAACTGCTCTCAATGGTGAGTGGAATGGCCACATGCCTGCAGCCAATGCAATAGATGGCCACAATTGGTTGTACCCAATTGCTTTTGGCTTCTTTGATTCAGAGACCAAGGATAATTGAACTTGGTTCATGGAACAGTTAGGAAAAGCAATAGGGCCAATGAACCACTTGGCTATATGCACTGATGCATGCAAAGGGCTAGAAGCAGCTGTGAAAAAGGTTTTCCCTGGAGCAGAGCAGAGAGAGTGTTTCAGACATCTCATGGAAAATATGAAGAAAAGATTTACAGGAAATGCCTATGCCAAGTACATGTGGCCAGCAGCAAGGGCATGCACAGTAGAGAAGTTCAATAAATTGATGGACAAAGTTATTGAAGCCTATCCAGGAGTTGTTCCATGGTTATTCTAGCCCAATTAGTCTACGAAGGAAGAAGAAGTGCGGAGAGAAGCGAACAGATGGGAGGGGGAGAGACGGCGCTGGTTAAGCAATACACGGCGGGGGCAGAATGGTCTTTTGGCTTCGGTCTTCGAGCGTCAACGACCCATTTTCAAGCTGGCTGGCTGATCTGGCATGCCACGTCAGCAAAAATGGCAAAATATTAGGCGAGTTACTATTTTCTAGGACATTTTTGTAGTTGCCACCACAAAGTTGGCAATCAGAGAGTCGGCCTCCGTAAGAGTGGCAAATAATTAGATGTCCCGAGGGGAGCAAGCAAGCAGGAGGGGTGGGCTGGTTATTAAGGCCCTGTCTAGTTCTCTCTCGAAATGCCAAATTTTTCAAGATTCTTCGTCGCATTGAATCTTTGGACGCATGCATGAAGCATTAAATATAAATAAAAAATAAAATTAATTACACAGTTTAAACGAAATCCACGAGACGAATCTTTTAAGCCTAATTAAACTATGATTGGATACTAATTACTAAATAATAACAAAAACGCTACAGTATCGTTTTGCCAAAAATTTCGGCAACCAAACTGGCCCTAAGTGGATTTTTGTCCTTGCCGAGTGTCCTAAAATTTTTTTAAAATAAAAGATTTTTATTTTTTTGCCGAGTATTCTAGAGCTGGACACTCAACAAAGTTTTTTATTTTTGTTCTTTTTTTCTAAAAAATATATTTTATTCCTTTGCTGTGTGTCCTAGATCTGGACATTCGGTAAAAAAAAATTATTTTTTTTCTTCTCCTTCGTTCATAGAAAAAAAGATTTTTTCCGTTTGCCGAGTGTCCTAGATCTGGGCATTCGGTAAAGTTTTTTTTTCATTTTTTTCTGCTCCTTTCCTAGAAAAAAAGATTTTATTTCTTTGCCGAGTGTCAATAAAAAAACACTCGACAAACCCCCTCTTTGTCGAGTGTTTTTTTAACACTCGGCAAACCTCCTCTTTACCGAGTGTTTTTTTTTCGGGTGTTTTTAGGGAAACACTCGGCAAATCACTTGTTTGTCGAGTGCCCGATAGAATACACTTGGCAAACATAAAAACACTCGGCAAATTTAAGGTTTCCGGTAGTGAGCATCGAGATGCTCACATGCATGTTGCACTTGACGAGGTCGAGGGGCGTGACGGTCATGTGCGTGAGCCCGCAGCTGGTGACGCCGCCGGCCGTGCACGCCACGTAGAACGCCGATGAGTACATCTCAATCCTCCGCCCAGGCTCGCTCGGCGCCCGCGCCCAAATAGCAGGCCGTGTTGCCGCCGTAGCAGACGGCGCGGCGACCGTGCGCCCGCCCACGCTAGCGACGACAGCGGCAGCAAAGGGAGAGGCAGCGGCCGGGACCGCATAAAGGAAGCTAGGGAGCAGCGCATTCCACGAGCTCTCGGAGACTGCCATGGCGCCGAGGCAGGCTCAGAGCTCGGTTCGAGCGATTTCCTTACGGCTAGGGGCGCGGCTAAGCCTGGGGGCTCGGTGAGATGGACGCTCATCGCGGCAGCGCGATCGAGCGCGGTGTTTGTACGTGCGGGCTTGAGGCTGAAAGGTTCTAATGGCTAGAGGGGGGTGAATAGCCTAATAAAAATTTCTACAATAACACTTAACAAAAGGTTAGACAATTATGAGGTGAAACAAGAGTTGCGCTAGCCTACTTAAAATGCAAGCCACCTAACACAATTCTAGTTTAGATAGTGTATATTCACACAAAAGCTATGACACTACTCTGGCCCCGTTCGCTTGTCTTAAAAATGGCTTGTTCGGCTTCTTTTTTCAGCCGGAACAGTATTTTTCTCTCACAACAATTCAGCCAAAACAGTGTTTTTCAGCCAGTTTCAGCCAAGTTTCAGACCAGCGAACGGGGCCTCTATGTTAGTGTGCTCTCAAAGGCTAACTAAAGAGCTACACCAACCAACCAACCAAGCTCTCACAACTAGCTATACTAAAGAGCTTGTCAACTACTTTGCGGTAAAGTAAAGAGAGTGATCAAGAAGATTATATCACCATGTAGATGGAGGAACCAATCAATCACAAAGATGAATACCAATGAATACCAATCACCTCGGAATCAATGATGAACATAATGATTTTTTACCGAGGTTCACTTGCTTACCGGTAAGCTAGTCCTCGTTGTGGCGATTCACTCACTTGGAGGCTCATGCGCTAATTGGCTTCACACACCAAACCCTCAATAGGGTGCCGCACAACCAATACAAAATGAGGATCACACAAGCCACGAGCAATACACTAGAGTACCTTTTGACGCTCCGCCCGGGAAAAGTCAAGAACTCCTCACAATCACCACGATCAGAGCCGGAGACAATCACCACCCTCCGCTCAACGATCCTCGCTGCTCCAAGCCGTCTAGGTGGCGGCAACCACCAAGAGTAACAAGTGAAATCCACAGCGAAACACAAACACCAAGTGCATCTGGATGCAATTACTCAAGCAATGCACTTGGATTCACTCCTAATCTCACTATGATGATGAATCAATGATGGAGATGAGTGGGAGGGCTTTGGCTAAGCTCACAAGGTTGCTATGTCAATGAAAATGATCAAAGGTGTGAGCTACAATCGGTCATGGGGCTTAAATAGAAGCCTCCACGAAATAGAGCCGTTATACCCCTCCACTGGGCATAACGCGGGTTGATCGGACGCTCTGGTCTAACTGACCGGACGCTGCTCCTCAGCGTTCGGTCGCCCGATGGCGGCCACGTGTCTCCTGCGTTCAACAATGAACGTTTGATCTCAACAGTCGGCATGTTGACCTGACACTGCGATAGAGCTGACCGGATGCTGGACCCTCAGCGTCCGGTTGTTTACAGTAAGGGTCCAAAATGAGTTTTTGCCGACCGGACGTGTCCGGTCATGCTTGACCGGACCCTGCCAGCGTACAGTCAGACGACATCTCCTCTATGTGCCTTACGTCAGCGTACGTCAGCACTGACTAGACACAGCCTGCCAGCGTCCGGTCGCAGAGCGACCCAGCGTCCGGTCATTTGAACGACGCCAGCGTCTTCGCTGTTACACCTGACCGGACGTGCTGGTCCAACTGAGGCCAGCGTTCAGTCACTTCTAGTGACCTCCATCTTTTCTGTCTAGGGTGCCGGTAGAGTTACTTACCCTTGCACCTAAACTTCACTACCCTTGATCAAATGTGCCAACCACCAAGTGTATCACCTTGTACACATGTGTTAACGTATTTTCACAAACATTTTCAAGGGTGTTAGCACTCCACTAGATCCTAAATGAATATGCAATGAGTTAGAGCATCTAGTGACACTTTGATAACCGCATTCCGATATGAGTTTCACCCCTCTTAATAGTACGACCATCAAACCTAAATGTGATCACACTCTCTAAGTGTCTTGATCACTAAAACAAAATAGCTCGTATGGTTTATACCTTTGTCTTGAGCTTTTTGTTTTTCTCTTTCTTCTTTCCAAGTCCAAGCACTTGATCATCATCATGCTATGATCTTCATTTGCTTCATTACTTAGAGTGTGCTACCTATTTTCATGATCACTTGATAAACTAGGTTAGCACTTAGGGCTTCATCAATTCACCAAAACCAAACTAGAGCTTTCAATCTCCCCATTTTTGGTAATTGATGACAACCCTTTCACAAAGATATGAATTGAAATTCAATTGAGTCCATGTTGCTTACCTAAGCATATTTACCATGTGTAAAAGGATATGGATAAGTTTCATGAACCCCAAATGGTAGCAATTGCTCCCCCTACATATGTGCTAAGAGTTTGGATTATAGCTTGCACATATGCTTAGATAGAAAATATAGGAGTCAATGTCTACCACATGATGCTAAGGTATAAAAGATGAACCTTTGAAGCATGATACCAATCGGAGTGCACTAATATACCGTCCTTAGCAGCAAGGTTAGCTCAATACCACTTTAGAAATATTTGGAAGTGAAATCACTAGATATCCTATACATGCTAGTTTTCATTTCATCATTCAATCTAACAACTAGCATACATCACACAAGTATGGATATTTTAAGTTTAGAACGTATGACATGCAAGCAAACATATGAAATGCACATTCAAATGCATCATACAAGTTCATGAGCTTGCTCCCCCTACTTGTGTGCTTAAAATTTTAGTTGATACCTTTTTTTTGTCATATCTCTCCCTTTATGATATTTCTCCCCCATTTTCACTATCTTTACTATTATCTTTGTTTCTCTCCCTCTTTGTCATCAATGACCACAAAGGTTCTAAATATAGATAGTATTACTTGTAGGGTCGAGATTATCAATGTCAATCAATGGGGTGAGGATTATTTTTCTAAATTTGGTCCAATCTAGATCATTTGCCAAAGATATTTAACTCGGTTTGATCCAAGGACAAGCTTCTTCACACCTCCAAATAAGGGTTATCTTGTACCATGTTGAGTTAAATACTTAGAGCTCATTTTCTAGATCAAACACTAGGTTTATAAGCCCATAAACATGTCATATGCCATCACTAGATCAAGTCAAGCATAGAAGCAATAGTGATACCATATAGACATCAAAATCATTTGATTTTCATGAATAAGCCTAATAAAATAGAACCACTTGAAAGGTCCTAATTGAAAATATGACTAGATGCACTAAACATGTCCTTAGCAAGGATGTATGTCATGACATTCAACTTTTATCTTGGATTGCTTGAAGGAGAGGCATGTCATATGAGTGGGGTGCATCAACACATATTTGAGAAATCCAATATGTTCAACTCATTCCTTAGCTTGCAAAATATTTTCTCATCGTCATATAGCAATGGCACTTTCTTGAACTTGATTCCAAAGTCACTCAAAGTGGCCTTCATCCAAAGTACTTGTGCACAACAACTACCGACGGATATGTATTCGGCTTCGGCGGTTGATAATGCAATACTATTTTGCTTCTTTGATGACCATGAAACAAGTAATCTTCCCAACAATTGACATGTGCCCGAGGTGCTCTTCCTTTCAACCTTGTATCCCGCATAATCCGAGTCGGAGTAACTAACTAGCTCAAACTTTGCTCCTTTGGGATACCACAAACTAATATTTGGTGTATGCTTCAAGTACCTCAATATTCTCTTTGTAGCCTTCAAATAACTTTCTCTTGGTGAGGCTTGAAATCTTGCACACATACATACACTAAACATGACATCCGTCCTTGATGCGGTCACATAGAGTAGGTTTCCAATCATAGACCGATACAACTTTTGATCCACCATATTTCCACTTGTATCATTATCCAAGTTGCCATTGGTTCCTATTGGTGTACTAATGACTTTACTATCAATCATGTCAAACTTTTTGATCATGTCCTTGATATACTTGCCTTGACTCACAAATGTACCATTCTTTAATTGCTTGATTTGAAGACTAAGTAAGTAACTCAACTCTCCAATCATGGACATCTCAAATTTATTAGCCATCATCTTTCTAAACTCATCACAAAATTCTTGATTGGTTGATCCAAATATGATATCATCAACATATATTTGCAACACAAATAGATCTTTTCCAATCTTCTTGATGAAAAGAGTGGTGTCAACCTTGCCCATGGTGAACAATTTAGAGAGTAGAAAATCCCTCAATCTCTCATACCATGCTCTAGGTGCTTGCTTCAAGCCATATAATGCATTCTTCAACTTGTACACATGGTTGGGCTTCTTGTCATCTTTAAAACCGAGAGGTTACTCAACATATACTTCTTCATTGATATAACCATTGAGAAATGCACTCTTAACATCCATTTGATAGAGCTTGATGTTGTGGGCATAAATATAGGCTAGCAAGATTCTTATTGCTTCCAATCTAGCAACTAGGGCATATGTTTCTCCAAAGTCAAGACCTTTAACTTGTGTATAGCCTTGTGCTACTAATCTTGCTTTGTTCCTTACTATTATCCCATCTTGATCTTGCTTGTTTCTAAAGACCCATTTGGTTCTAATCACATTGTGTCTCTTTTATCTCTCTACTAATTCCCATACTTGATTTCTTGTGAAATTATTCAATTCTTCATACATAGCATTCACCCAATCAACATCCTTCAATGCTTCATCTATCTTCTTTGGTTCAATGGATGACACAAATAAGAAGTGCTCATAAAATGATGACAATCTTGATTTTGTTTGTACACCTCTTGAAATATCACCAATGTTAGTATCCAAAGGATGATCTCTTACAATATTGGTTGGTTGGAGGATTGGAACTTGATTGCTTGCACTTGTTTGATCATTTGGTTGAGATGATGTACTAGCCACTTGATCTTGTTTATTGTCATGAGAGCCACTTGTACTAACTTGATTTATACCATCTTGCACATTTGAGTTAGAGACCACTTGCACTTGATCATCTTCATCATCACTCACTTGCCTAGGCCTCAATTCACCAACATCTATGTTCTTCATGGCATTTGAAAGTTGAATACCTCTAACATCTTCTAAGTTCTCATTCTCTACTTATGAACCTTTGGTTTCATCAAATTCAACATCATGAACTTCCTCAAGAGTACCATTATCCAAATTCCAAGCTCTATATGCTTTGCTTGTGGTGGAATAGCCAAGTAGGAATCCTTCATCACATTTCTTGTCAAACTTGTCCAATCTTGTGCCTTTCTTTAAGATATAGCATTTGCAACCAAAGACCCGAAAATATGCAATGTTGGGCTTTCTACCATTCAAGAGCTCATATGGTGTCTTCTCTTTCAATCGGTGACAATAGAGGCGGTTGCTATAATAGCAAGCCGTGTTGATAGCTTCGGCCCAAAAAGATTAACTCACATTGTACTCACTAAGCATAGACCTTGCCATATCAATGAGTGTTCTATTTTTTCTCTCAATAAGGCCATTTGATTGGGGTGTGTACTTGGCCGAGAATTGATGTCTAATTCTAAATTCATCACATAACTCATCAATTCTAGTGTTCTTGAACTCACTACCATTGTCACTTCTAACTCTTTTGATGATTGTTTCAAACTCATTGTGAATGCCCTTGACAAATAATTTGAATGTTGCAAATACATCACTTTTATCCACTAGAAAGAATACCCATGTGTATCTAGTGTAATCATCCACTATCACAAAGCCATATTTATTTCTACCGATACTAGTGTATTGTATTGGCCCAAACAAATCTATATGCAATAACTTAAATACTTTACTAGTGCTCATCATGCTTTTCTTAGGATGGGTGTTTCCAACTTGTTTTCTGGCTTGACAAGAGCTACAAAGCTTATCCTTTTCAAACACAATATCTTTCAAGCATCTAACCAAGTCATACTTAACCAATCTATTCAATTGTTTCATTCCAATATGACCAAGCCTTCTATGCCATAATCAACCCATGCTAGACTTAGTGAACAAGCATGTTGATAATCTAGCTTCACTAGCATTGAAATCAACCAAGTATAGATTATCATATCTAAAGCCTTTGAAGATTAAGTTAGAGCCATCTACACTTATGATCTCTACATCATCTACCCCAAATATGCATTTGAATCTAAGGTCACACAATTGAGCCATGGATAGCAAATTGAAGTTCAAGCTCTCTACTAGCAACACATTAGATATGCTCATGTCATTGGATATTGCAATGTTACCAAGCCCTTTGTACCCTTAGTAAGCATATAGCATGAATCAAGCTTAATGGAGGATACATTAACATTTTTGCTATTGTTTTTGTATTCTTGCTCTTTGTGACCCACTTGCTTGCAACTAGTGCAAAACCGACCATTATTCTTCATAAAACTAGTCTTGTGAGGAGCAAAGGCTGCTTTGCCTTTCTTGGGGGTATAGCCCAATCTCTCTTTGTAGAGAGAAGCTCTTTGGCTACCAAGGTACATAAGCAAGTAGTCCTCACCATCATAAGTCTTAGCTAAGGTGTGAGTGAGCTTAGTGACCTCCTTCTTGAGGTTCTCATTCTCAACCACTAATGAGGCATCAAAAGTGAAACCATCACTACTAGATGAGATAGAAGTGGAAGTGCTACAAGAAGGGTTAGTAGGGGCAACAATGATAGGCATAGATAGTGATTCATCAATTATATCACAAGTTAAACCTATATTGCAAGTTTCAATATGCTTTTTTTATTTTGCTCTTTAAGCGAAGAAGAATGAGCTTTTTCAAGCTTTTTGTGAGCTTTACTAAGCTTCTCATGGACTTCCTCTAACTTCTTATGAGTTGCTTTGAGCTCATCAAGAGCTTGCTTAAGGGCTTTTACCTCCTTATTTAAGCTCTTGCATTCCCTTCTCTTAATATCAAAGTGTTCTTTAGCATCTTCTAGCATGTCAAATAATTCGTCCTTAGTAGGTTCATCATCATCACTATCACTATCATTTTCATTTTCATGCTCATTATCATCAATATGTTCTTCATCACTTTCATCACCACAAGATTGTACCTTAGTGGCCTTAGCCATGAAGCATAATGAAGATTCGAAGAGATAAGGCTTCTCATTGATAGCAATGCTTGCAAGAACCTTCTTCTTGGTGGTCTTGTTATCATCACTATCATCATCATCATCACTTGAGGAAGCATCACTATCCCAAGTGACTACATATGAACCACCCTTCTTCTTCTTGAAGGCCATCTTGTCCTTCTTCTCTTTCTTTTCCTTCTTGTCCTTCTTCTTGTTCTTCTTGTTGTCATCATCATTGTCACTATTGTATGGGCATTGAGCAACAAGATGATCTTTGCTTCTACACTTGAAGCACCTTCTTGACTCTTCTTTATTCTTGGATGAAGACTTCTTTCTTCTAGCATGGTAGCCCTTCTTCACCATGAACTTGCCAAATTTCTTAACAAAGAGAGCCATCTTCTCATCATCATCATCATCCCATGAATCATCCTCTTCACTTGATGTTTCTTGCTTTGCTTTGCCCTTGGATGATGTGGCTTTGAATGCCACACTCTTCTTCTTCTCATCCTTCTTCTCATCTTTCTTTTCCTTCTTTTCTTCCTTCTCATCATCATCTCTATATGTATCATCGGTCATTATATCTCCCAACACTTGGTTTGGTGTCATAAAGTCCAAACCACTCATCACTAGAATAGTGACCAATATATCAAATCTTAAAGGTAAGCATCTCAAGAACTTATGGAAGAAGTCCTTATCCTTCACTTCTTCTCCAAGTGCTTTGAGATCATTGATAAGCACTTAAAGCCTATGAAACATCTCCGGCACACTCTCATCATCCTTTATCTTGAAGCTTGCAAACTTCTCTTTAAGGACATATGCCTTAGCACCCTTTATGGCTTGAGTGCCCTCAAATGATTCTTCTAACTTCTTCCATGCCTCATTAGCCATCTCAATATTTTTGACTTGCTCAAATGTTCTTTCATCAATTGCATCATGAATAGCACTTAGAGCAATGTCATTGTTTTGGAGAAGTACTTCTTCGGCTACGGTGGGATTCTCCGGATCTTCAATCTCAATTTTTGTTTCTACCACCTTCCAAACCTTCCTATTAATTGACTTGATATAAGTTGTCATCTTGGCCTTCCAATAGGGATAGTTGGAGCCATCAAATTGGGGTGGCTTCTTAGTATTATTGATTTGAGCCATTTTAACACCAAAGGTTGTTAAGCCTCAAATAACGGTGACCTTGGCTCTGATACCACTTGAAAGGTCCTAATGGCTAGAGGAGAGTGAATAGCCTAATAAAAATTTCTACAACAACACTTAACAAAAGGTTAGATAATTATGAGGCAAAGCAAGAGTTGCACTAGCCTACTTAAAATGCAAGCCACCTAACACAATTCTAGTTTAGATAGTGTATATTCACACAAAAGCTATGGCACTACTCTATGTTAGTGTGCTCTCAAAGGCTAACTAAAGAGCCACACCAACCAAGCAAGTAAGCTCTCACAACTAGCTACACTAAAGAGCTTGCCAACTAGTTTGCGGTAAAGTAAAGAGAGTGATCAAGAAGATTATACCGCCGTGTAGATGGAGGAACCAATCAATCACAAAGATAAATACCAATGAAGACCAATCACATCAGAATCAATAATGAACACAATGATTTTTTACCAATGTTCACTTGCTTGCCGACAAGCTAGTCCTCGTGATGGCGATTCACTCACTTGGAGGTTCACGCGCTAATTGGCTTCACACGCCAAACCCTCAATAGGGTGCCACACAACCAACATAAGATGAGGATCACACAAGCCACGAGCAATCCACTAGAGTACCTTTTGGTGCTCCATTGGGGAAAAGTCAAGAACCCCTCATAATCACCACGATCGGAGCCGGAGACAATCACCACCCTCCGCTCAACGATCCTCGCTGCTCTAAGCCGTCTAGGTAGAGGCAACCACCAAAAGTAACAAGCGAAATCCACAGCGAAACAAGAACACCAAGTGTCTCTGGATGCAATCACTCAAGCAATGCACTTGGATTCACTCTCAATCTCACTATAATGATGAATCAATAATGGAGATGAGTGGGAGGGCTTTGGCTAAGCTCACAAGGTTGCTATGTCAATGAAAATGGCCAAAGGTGTGAGCTACAACCAGCCATGGGGCTTAAATAGAAGCCTCCACGAAATAGAGCCGTTATACCCCTTCACTGGGCATAACGCGGGCTGACCGGACGCTTTGGTCTAACTGACCAGACGCTGCTCCTCAGCGTCCGGTCGCCCGATGGTGGCCACGTGTCTCCTACGTTCAACAATGAACGTTTGATCTCAACGGTCGACATATTGACCGGACGCTTCGACAGAGCTGACCGGACGCTGGACCCTCAACGTCCGATCGTTTACAGTAAGGGTCCAAAACGAGTTTTTGCTGACCGGACGCATCCGGTCATGCTTGACTGGACCCTGCCAGCGTCTGGTTAGACGACGTCTCCTGTGTGTGCCTTACGTCAGCGTACGTCAGCACTGACCGGACACAGCCTGCCAGCATCCGATCGCAGAGCGACCCAGCGTCCGGTCATTTGACCGACGCCAGCGTCTTTGCTGTTACACCTGACCGGACGCGCCGGTCCAACCGAGGCCAGCGTTCGGTCACTTCTAGTGACCTCCGTCTTTTTTGTCTAGGGTGTCGGTGGCACCGTCGGACTGTCCGTACTCTATGAGCGAACACTCCGCCAGTGGAGTTACTTACCCTTGCACCTAAACTTCACTACCCTTGATCAAATGTGCCAACCACCAAGTGTATTACCTTGTACACATGTGTTAGCATATTTTCACAAACATTTTCAAGGGTGTTAGCACTCCATTAGATCCTAAATGTATATGCAATGAGTTAGAGCATCTAGTGGCACTTTGATAACCGCATTCCGATACGAGTTTCACCCCTCTTAATAGTATGGCCATCAAACCTAAATGTGATCACACTCTCTAAGTGTCTTGATCACCAAAACAAAATAGCTCCTATGATTTATACCTTTGTCTTGAGCTTTTTGTTTTTCTCTTTCTTCTTTCCAAGTCCAAGCACTTGATCATCATCATGATATCATCATCATCATGCTATGATCTTCATTTGCTTCATCACTTGGAGTGTGCTACCTATTTTCATGATCACTTGATAAACTAAGTTAGCACTTAGGGCTTCATCAATTCACCAAAACCAAACTAGCGCTTTCAGAGGCCCGCTGCCACTCGCTCTAGGGAGGGAGACATCCGGTGGCTGCCCGGGTTGTTAGGGCAACCCCCTCCTCTCCGCCACCAGAGAGGGGCGGGCTTTTATAATGGGACGCGGATGGAAATGTGTTTCGATGGGCCCAAGTTGGCTAGCCCAATATTGAGCCGAAACGTAACTCATCCAGCCTAGTTAAAATGACAGGCCTAGAGGACAAATGTTGCCCATCACATGAACTTTGAAGAGTTCTCCTAAGAAAACATGAACTTTGAAGAGTTGTCCAATCCACTGCATTTTGACATTTTGAACTATAGATTTTACGATAACACTTCTCATATATTTCAGGTGCCTGAATTTTAAGATGATTTTAAGCAATACTCTTGTACCTCTAACTAGTACAATTAAATTATTACTTTTGTGATTTGTTATTTGTCTTTGCGTTATAACATATTAAATTTTGTCTTTGTCTTCATATAGAAAATAATTATAAATTTTTAATTATCTTTGTGCCAACACAAATCAAATTTTTTTGGGTTTGTGGTTTTGTATAACAGGTTTTTTATTCTCGGTTCCGAAATTTGCAGATTGCGTTTGCAGAAATTGCAATAAACGAAAACAACAATTTCAGTATAAAATATATGCAATAACCGTTGCCTAAAAGGAAACTAAAATTCAAGCACCTGAATTTTAGCAAATCCCTTACAATAAACATCTATTTGTCGTTCTGTAGACACGATCTTTTTTTTAAAACAAAAACAAGGTCAAGCGGACAAACCACCATGGACAAAACCTTATTAGGACTCCCCTAATATCTATAGCACACAGTTATATCGACTTCGCTAATTAGTGAATGTTCCATTGATTTTAAAGACAAACCTCCATGACTTTTTAGAAAAAATTGTTTCTGCAACTTTCTAATTCAAGAATTTTATAAAGTTATATGCTCATAACTCTTGTACATAATAATTTGTAGAAAAAAGTATCAGCACAACTTTTTATCAATGACTTTTTAATGTATTTTTTCTACATAACTCTATAGATAACTTATCATAAATTTTTTTTGACAAGACCTTTGTAACCCAAATTTTATTTTTAGCTATCAATGGACAGACTGTTGATAACAATTTCAAAACATAAGTTTTCTAGATATATTTTTATATAATATTTTTTTATAAACAATGTAACTTATACTCATAACTTTTGTTGTTTAATGTTTTTAAAAGAAAATATACACAACTTGTCCCGATCATAAAATAGTTATTCATAGTATATAGAAGAAGATGGGTAGTTTAATATAAAAATTAAAAAAGAAAGGAAAAGGAAAAAAAGTGAGAAGCGCGACAAACCTATTGGATTTGATACCACGACTGCCAAATTGTTGTAGAGAATTGGGTTCTAAAAGTTATGCAGAAAAGTTGTCACGATAAGTTGTTTACAAAATCTCATAAAAGTATATTGAAAAAATTATGATTAGAAGTTGTGAAGATAAGTTATGCTATATAAACTATATTACACAAAAGTTATGAATATAACTTTAAAAAAATACAAGAACAGTGTATTCAAAAAGAAAATTGTATCGTTACTTTCATTGGTTGGTTTTAAGTTCAGTGAACGTTTGCTAATTTAGGCTTCGCTTGGCATGGCACAAGTCGACTTCACCAATGAATTAGTTTTTTGGCTTTAGCTCTATGAGCAGCTTTACTAGTAAAGCTAAAGTTGTTTTGGTGAATCGTTTGGCAAAGCAACTCTGCATGTAGATTTATTAAAACATGCTCTCACAGAATCCATAGAGGACTACAAGTGTGAGGTGAAGCTATGAAAAGCTACTATTTTCTGCTTCATCTCATCATATTTCTATGTGAGAGCATAATTTAATGAGTTCCAGTGGTGAAGCTATTTACAAAAGACTAGATTGGCAAAAGAAATAGCTTCAAATGGTGCATGAAGTTGTGCCAAACATGCCCTTATATTTGGACAACTAGATTCAAATTCCCTCCCATGCATAAAGGAGGCCAACGATATCTAAAATTGTGTCGTCTCTGTTATGCCCGCTCTTGTAGTAGAGAGCAAGGCAAACTTAGAGAGACCTCTGGTTAGTCTTTGACCTCATGATTTGAGCCCACCTCTAAGCAAGATGTTAGCTGTTACTTTTTTTTAAATGTCTTAATACTGAGTTTGAATGCACATTTATTACGAGTGCGGCATCAACATTACAAATAAAATAGTCTATCTCAATGTATAGTTTCATGACACGGTTTTAGTAGCTAGTCATGTTATGTAACTGTTATATGGTGTTATGATTAAATGTGGCGTATAAAATATATAGCCTTGCAATTGCATAAAAAATCTTTGCTTATCTCATCGTGAAAGATCCTCAAGAACATGGGAGAGTAAAATAAACCAATCTCAGTGAATGTTTCATTGTGTTTTGTTGTATTGGTAAATGTGATAGATGATTTTATCCTAATGAAACTCTATTTTTCTCTTTTTTATAAATACCATACCAATTGAGTAGATGTGTCGTAGCTTTAAATAAGAATAAAACCCCCCTTGAAACCTCCACTGTCTAAGGCATATATGCATATCGAGATTTCAACTTTAAAACCCTTGACAACAATTTAGCTCGAGTTAGTAAGAGCATCTCCAAGAGTTTTGAAAACCCACTCCTGATCTATTTTTTGGCAAGATAAAAAAAATGCTCTCCAACAACTTACTATCTCAGCTCCCACTCTTTTTGCACTTGGAAAAATCGATTGAATCGGGCCTATCGATCAATCAATAGGTAAAAGGAAATGCAAATGTACAAGAGAGAAAATATAAAAGTTTGGAGTGATTTAGAAATGGTTCGAAATTCCTGATGCAAAATTATCATTTATATTTTAGTAGCGTGATTTAAAGAACAATAAAAGTAATCTAACAAATATAATTCTAACTTTTTAGCCACTTAAAAAGTTCATTGATTTACCAAATATTATTTTGCCACTTAAAAAGTTCATTGATTTACCAATTATTATTTTGAACAACCGTAGATGGTCTGATACGTTTGTACCCATAGTTTCAGGACGACGTGGAAAAGGTGGAGTACCCTCCAACCGCCCGATGCACCCATTCCTCCGCAGCACGAAGTTGGTGAAGTCCGTGAGCTCAGCCTGGTTATAAAGGCTAGCAAGCTAGCTCCTTCGCTTCTCGTCTCCTCTCCACTGTGTGCGCTCAGACAGAAAACCCCCGTCCCTTCACCTCCCCTCCCCCAATTCCCAAAAAGGAAAACCCCAAGCGATCGTGCCTGGCCGGCGGCGATCACCGGACATGAAGCGCCAAAACCCAAAATTCTGGGGCAGCTTCAGCGGAGGAGTAGGCCAGGGGTGGAAGGCGAAGAGGGCGAGGCCTGACGGCGGCACGCGCGGCGGGGGAGCGCCCGTGGTCAGGTGGTCACACGCGGAGGCCATGAAGAAGAAGCCCTCCGGTGGAGGCGACGCGGTCGTCTCTGGTGGAGGAGGAAGGGGGTCGAGGGGGATCCTGGGTCCGGGAAAGGCGGGGCTTGGTAGCCTAAGCTGCGGGAGCGGAGGAGGGTTTTGGACGAGCTGGTCGGAGGCGGGTACGTCCGCCGGCGGGGCAAAGAGAGCGCAGGTGTGGGACTGGCCGGAGCCAGAAGCGAAAAGGGCGAGGCCTCGCGGCGACGGCGAAGGAGACGCGGGAGGCGATGAGGAGGAGGTGGCGGTGTACGAGTGGAGGTGGGCGGAGGCGGTGAGCCCGGAGATCCTGGCGCTGGTGCTCCGCGGGCGGGTCGCCGCGGACGATGTGGCGCGGGGCGCGGCGCAGGTTTGCAGGGCGTGGACGCAAGCCGTGGCGTCGCCGGACATGTGGGGGGACGTGGACATCGAGGCCTGGTGCCGCCGTGTCAACTGCCGCGCCAGGGCCGACGCCGCCGTGCGCCGACTCGTCACCCGTGCGCAGGGCACGCTTCGGAGGCTCTCTGCCTACCGCGTCGGGGACGCCTCCCTCACCTACGTCGCAGCCTCGTAAGTCACGCTGCCCACTCTGACCCTTGGTGTGCTTGAGATGTTCGTTCTTGGCTTCAGAAAGTTTACTAGAGCTGTGTTGACACTTGACATGCAGCCCCCTGCCACATGAACATTCAAATGCTTTCACTAATCACTGTCTATTCACCTGACACGAGTGAACCACACTGACATCACATTTAGTAGAAACATAGTGTGAAAGCTTTGAGTGAACCACACTGATCTCTTATGAAAGCTTTAAGTTTTGCCGATTCTGATGTTTACTATACTAGTGATGGGTAGAATTCATCACTGCCTGCGCCTATTTGGCTATTTGCTACGATCCTGCTACCAGACATTGTCCGTTTTGAGCGTCACACTGTAAAATTTGATTCATATAAAGATTCCTTTAATGGAGAAAATTTGGTGGTTGTAGCTCATATTTATTAATTTGGCAGCTGCTATTTTGGATATTTATGATCCACTCTGATCTGTATGTTCACATCACCTTGCGTTTAGTAAAGATTTTTATGGTCACAACGTAATGTGGCCTATGTTACTCTGTCCTCTGTGAAACTTATTATCTGACATTTTTCAGCTTTAATACCAAATCATGTTGTTGTTTCTTTAAGTGAAGCTAAGAACCAAACTAGGCATGCTGGCTGAAGCTCTGGCTTTCCATAGGCCTCTTAACATGGCAATGCTTTACAACATCTTCACTTCTTGATTGATGATACGTATTACTTGATCTATGGCTTGCTTATGGCTGTACTGCTTCACTAAGGACTTTAGAATGACTATAGGATATCTTATCATCATATACTAGGATATGAACTTGCCAGAAAACACTGCCTTTGTGATACCGTGTTTTCTCTATTCATGTGCATTTAGTTACTTATAGCTATTATTTTTTTTTAGTTCTTTGTACTCTGTTAATATGGTATCTGAATCTGACATGGTTTCAACAATATAATGTTTGGTGTTTGCTGCTGTTGAGCAGGGGTAAGTTGCTCAATGTCCTCCAGATCCCAATGAGCGAGATCACTGATCAAGCCGTGGAGAAGCATGCAGAATGCCTTCCTGTACTTAAAGTGCTGGACATCAGTAACTGCATGAATATCTCTCCCAAAGGAATCGAGGCACTAGGCCGGCACTGCAAGTTGCTCGTTCAGCTGAAGAGGAACATGCCCCCTCCAGACCTTCCTCAGGGTTTCAACACAGCAGCTAAGGCGGTTGAAGAAGAGGCACTGGCAGTCGCGAACACCATGCCGATGCTAGAACAACTTGAGCTTGCCTATGGCCTGTTCAGTGACCTTGGGCTCAACGCCATTCTTACCAAGTGTCAGCAGCTGCAGACCCTGGACATACTTGGCTGCTGGAACGTCAGGCTTGAAGGAGACATCGAGGAGAGGTGCTGCGCACTCCAGTCATTCAGGGAGCCATGGGAGCCTGAGTACAGTACTGACTCAAGCATTGGGGGTGACTACGAGGTCGATGATACTGATAGTGATGATTAACAGAGTTCTGTTCAGAACTTCAGGGGGGGTTGAAGTTGTGATCAATTCAGGTTTCAGTCGATGATTCTGAGGTAGTTTCAGACTTTCAGTATTGTTGTTTGTTGCCTGCCGGCATGTCTATCCTTCATGGCCATTGCTAATGCATACCCTACGTTATAGTGATTCTCTGCTTATGCTTATGCAGAGAAGTAAATAAGCTTTAGTTAAGAGTATAAGAGTAAAATATAGGGGTACTGGAGAAAATAAAGGTGGTTGCTGACATGAGACAATTTCTCAATGCTCTTGTGGTAGCTTTTGTCATCTGAAACATCTATTCAAATATATTTCTCCGGATTGAAACTAGAGAAATTGATGACACTGTCTACTGAATTCTGTTCTTGGCTTTACTACTTGGTAGCGCATTCTTCACATTGTGCATAACTTTTTTTTTCTAGAACACGACTTCACGTGTATTTCATTAAGAAGGAACATTGTGCATAACTTTCTTGTACCAATTCGCTTACTACTTGTCATCTGAAACATCTATTCACGAATACTTGTATATTTCTTGTGCATTCTTCGCTTACTAGGTGGATTACTACGTTTGCTGATTGATTGGGCCCATAAAGTTGCTGCTGGCTTTCCCACCAGCAGCATCTGTCTCCTGTGCTTTCTGTCTTGTGCCTGATGGCATTTCGCCATTTTGCATGAGGAAGCTGTACTGATGAGTGATTTATGGATTATTTACCTTGGTGTCTACTGTATCTGCTATGCTTTGTTACCCCATCCAGGCGTGACCGAAATGGTCATCTTGTTTCTTGAAAGAGTATGTGTTTTCAGTCTGTTACCTGAAGAGGTTTATCATGTGCGATTTTTCTTGAAAAAAATGGATTTTAGTAGGTAGAAATCCACGAGGTGCGACTGTGCGAGCAGGCCATGACGTAACACAAACGTGAGCAACCAAAAAATCATTTCGAGCCACTTGTCACGTTGGGACAAAATGAAAAGGGAATAAATAAAAGGCAGAATATGACTAGCAAGTTCAAGTTGTCGTCTGCCTCTCGATTTCTGCGTGATTCGCCTGCCTGCCTTCCGTCTGCCTGCTGCTACTCGCTCGCGCACCAGCAAGATCGCAGCGGCGACTGGGCCTGCCGCCCTTCCCCGTGGCCGTGCGCAACAAACAAACCATCCTCGATTCCACCGGAGGGAAAGGAGACGCCGGGAGAAGGGGGAGGAGGAGTGGCGGCCATGTCTCCGATCTGGGTGTTCGGGTACGGCTCGCTGATCTGGAACCCAGGCTTCGCCTACGACGCCCGCCTCGTCGGCTTCGTCAGGGACTACCGCCGCGTCTTCTACCAGGGTAACCTTCACACCCCCGCCTGCAATCCGTCCGTCTTCACGGCCGCGCACTCAAATTACTCTTCCTTCCGGGCGGTGGACAGGGAGCACGGACCACAGGGGCACGCCGCAGTTCCCCGGGAGGACCGTCACGCTCGAGCACCAGCCCGGAGCGACCTGCGTACGCCCTTTCTCATGTTCACCCTCCTACTAAGATGCGCAAACCAAATGAATTAGTAAATTCATGGTTGATGTTACTCCTTCACAGTTCATGCGGTTGATTCTGCGAGCTAATCTGTCTATTTTACATCTTTCAGTGGGGAGTTGCTTACAGAATAAAGGAGGAAGATAAGGAGATAGCTATGGAGGTATGTTTATTGCAGGCCAGGCAGATATGTTTTGTTCACTAGTACTGATTGACGCACAACTGTCCCATAATGATACTCGATTGTTTGATGTTTGATGATTGGGATATTACTGGTGTTAGTTACTTGTCATTATGGAGATGTAGAGATTGGTCGATGGACCAAAACTCATATGTTCTTTCCTACAGCCTGATTAGATTTAGATACTATGATGATTAAGTCATGAATTGGCTTATAAAATTTCAGTATATATGAACTTTTATGTGCTTATCATGATGGTATATGTAGCAGCAAGTCTCTGCACAAACTGATATTGTGTTGCTTACAGCTTTATATTGCTTCTATTGGCATTTATCTTCAGATTTGAAATGCAGTATCTTGAAGTCAGGGAGAAGCAATACGATGAGAAGGTTTACCTGGACTTGTATACGGTGAGATGATACAGAGGGCTGGATCTATTTCCCTTTTGATAATGTTCCACATGTAACTACTACGGAGTATTAAGTTGTAATAACTTTCAGGATTCATCGCCCAAAGTACCAGCTGTCGAAAATGTGATGGTGTAAGTGGTCCTGTAATTTTAAATAAGCATTTCAACATACCAAAACTTCACTGACAGAACTGAAAAAGTACATGGATAACAGATACTTCGCCACCACTAATGAGAGCAATCAAAACTATCTTGGTCCTGCACCTCTGGATGAAATGGCCAGGTATGACATCCCATTAATTAATTTTTGCATTACTAGATTGTGCAACTGAAACTATTGTTAGCTTATGGTATAACTTGTGCCCTGTTTAGTTCCCTAAGAAAACTCTTGCCGTTTTTAGGCAAATTTATCTTGCTCAAGGCCCATCTGGACCTAACAGAGAGTATGTGTTCAAACTTGAGGATGCCTTAAACAAATTAGGTAAGGTTACTCTTTTATGGAATTTTTATTGACAATAGTACAATATGTGGCATGGACTACAAAGTTCAAATATTTCTTGTCAGGAGTTGTAGACCAACATGTCCAAGAACTGGCGAATGCTGTGCGCGAGTATTCTGACACCTAGTTATCTCAGTGAAAAAACCGCATTTACCCCTTGTTTGGAGGGTAAAGATTTACGAATAAAGTTAGAATGCATTCATGCCCAAACATCGATTCTTGTAAGCTGCTTTTTGAGTGGCTACATTACGGTTATATTCCCGTGCACCTGTGGTTTGCAAAAATCTGTTGGTTTCCCCTTCCACTTTTTTTCTGAGCTAGAAGGAGAGCAATTCTTTGCTTTGCATACTTCTAGCAATGAGCAACAAAAGGAGACTAGAAAAAAGATGAATGAACCAAAGAGACGATCAGACGTTAGACAATTTATCACTATCAGTGACTCAGTGTTAATAAACGGATTTCATCAATCGACCAGAATCTTATCAGCAAGTTTTAGAGCTTCTCCTCGAGCGATGTTCACTTCTTTTTCAACTCTGGTTAGTGAATGGTCACACATTTCTGCATTTACGGTTCGGAAATTTCTGACAAATATCTAATCTCTCAATGTGCAAATTCGCTAAAATCCTGGCACGGAGTACAAGATCATAAGACCAAGATTCCAGTCCATGCGGAAGCTATCTATGGCAAGGAGTCGCAGTTGGCCTTGGCGAAGGTGATCTTGCCCCGGCGCAGGTTGTAGAGGACATGCATGTTCTGCTGCTGGAAGTTCCCAAGGATGGACACCCCGCTCGTCCTGCCGATCATTAGGCACATCATCCTGCCGTCCTCCACGAACAGCCGGTCCCTGTCCAGCTCCAGCCACCGTCCGTCGAACGACATCGACACCGTCGGCACGTACACCCGGTCTATCCCCACGCCTTCCGGCAGGATGAAGCAGAGGTCCAGTCCCAGCCGGAGCGACGGCGTGGCGCGGGGCAGCCTTATCTCCTCCTCCAGGTCGTCCGCCAGCTCATCGTACAGCGACGCCTCCAGGAACGAGATCGTCGACGCGACGTCCACGATCATCCCGTACGCGTTTGCGCTGCCGCCGCCGCCGCTGCCGTTGCCGCCACCGCCTCCTCCACCACCACCACCCGTGGGCGGCGACGTTGCCCTCCTGATCGTGCCCGGGGTCTGGTCGCCCACGGCCAGCCCGTCGAAGTTGAGGTAGTAGTAGGACGGGTACCGCGTGCTGGACGACATGGTGACGGTCACCCGGTCCGACACGTTCCGGACGGCGTCCGCGCGCGCGCCGAGCACGAGCTTTCCCGGGGTCCTGGACATGGGCGGTGGCAGGCAGTACATGAACCGACGGACCGAGAGCTGGGACACCAGCGAGAGCGGCCCGCGGCCGAGGCCGACCAGCCCCGAGGCCTGCGCGGGAGGGCCCCCGACGCTGGAGTCGCTGCAGCCGAGGACGACGGCGTGGAACACGTCGCCGCCGACGGCCAGCTTGTCTATGGCCAGGGTGCCCTTCGTCACCGCGTTCCCGCTGTACTTGTAGGTGTACTGGCACGCTTGGTCGTCGTCCTCGTCGCATCTGCACATGCATTTGCGTGTGGTGTCACCTTGGTGGTGTGGTGCAGTGTGCGTCGTTGAGTACGTACCTGTGGCCGTCCAGCTGGGCGCAGGTGTCGCTGCTGCATGGCACGACGGCGTAGGAGGAGGAGAGCTTGGGGTTGAACAGCGGGTCAACCTGGCGGTAGCAGCTGACGCAGGGCTGGCACTGCAACCAGACGAGGTCGATGGCCGTGTCGATGGCCGCCGAGAAGAAGTGCTGCGGCGTGCCGATCCCGAGCTTGACCAGGTACTCGCCGCCGCCGGGCACCAGCGGGGCCTCGCTCGCGACGGACTTGCGCGCCCCGGCCGCGGCTGCCGCCCCTCCTCCGCCGCCGCCGCCAGAGCGCGCCACGATCCCTGGTCGGTCGAGGCTGCGCTGCACGGCGCGCCGGATGAGCTCGTGGTCCGTGAGGTTGGCGGCCGCCGCGGCGTCCACGCGCGCCAGCTCGAGGTGGAGCGGAGGCACCGAGCCGCAGCGCGCCGGGAGGACGGGGAGGGCGAGGAAGAGCAGGAGCACTAGCAGCTCCATGGCGGCGGTTGAGGCCGGGCTGAGGCTACGCTGCGTCTTGTGTTGGCTTGGCGAGCACAAGCCAGGTCCTCGAACGAGCGCAGCACGTGTCCTTTGCTTGACAGTGAAATTGATTAAGTAGACGAGCGACGACGGCGACCGGTTTCCTCGCCACGCAAAGGTGGTGCGGCAAAGGCGAGCTGGTTGCTGTTAGCAATGCATCGCACGGCCACGGCATGACATCTTTTGTGTTCTTTTGTGTACGTACGTACGCGCTGCCGTTTCTCAAAGAACACGAGACTTTTTTTTGAATGCTTTGCTACTGCTAGAACGTTCGGCTTTTGGGTAGATGGGGATTCAGGAGCAGGAGACCACTGACCAGCAGGCTATTTTTCCCAAATTCCCAGAGAGAACACCAGGACGAAAGTGGAGAATGCACAGCCGAAATGCGCGGACCGAGGAGGCTCGCAACATGACCACACTGAGCAACCTATTCGTTTGGCTATGGCTTATCGTAAACGATCGTAAATTTTCAGCCGGAATAGTATTTTTCTTTCACATAAACCAGCCAGCAATACTTCTTTACGAACCAGCAACGATACGAACCAGCCAACCGAACAGGCAGATGGGCTGTGCCAGCGGTTTTGCGACGTTTGGACCACGGAAAAACTGAGGATGCAGGTGACAATAGGCTGCAGGTGCTCCCTCCGTCCCCAAAAATTCGTTGTTTTATGACTGAACCACGAGCACTTGTCCAGATTCATTTATAAAATAACAGTTTTATTTTGGGACGGAGGAAGTAGTTTCTAGGTTGCAGGGTCGGCTTGGCTTAGTTAGAGGCTTAGAGCAATTTCAGTAGGGCCTTTGTTTAAATTCATTTCGTTTGATAGTTCTTTGATGCACGCACCGCGCTAAGCAGCATGGACCGTGGGCTGCAGCACGTAGCTTCTTGCTGCAGGGTTGGCTTGGCCCAGTTAGCTAGGCTGATTTTTAACTGGCCTCGTTTTTACATTCAACTAGTTTACGTTCTTATTAAAGGTTATTAAATGGTCCATTTGACCTCCTCAGACCTCAACTATTATTGAATTCCGATATACTTCCTCATCGAAAAACTATTTTTTTAACATACTTTTAACGACATCAGAATTTGCTCTATGGCGATTTTAAAATCAATTTTAGCCGACGTGGCGCCACATCAACCATCATAGACATCATGTAGCCACAAGAAAACTAAATCAAAATACTTTGATAGTTCATGGGTTAATTAGACTCTATCAATTTTTTTGTAAAAAAATCTAAATATTTAAATAAAATAGGCAATTAAAATCCTAATGCTATAACTTATGTTTTATTTTTTTGTCCAAAAAAAGATGAAACCAGTTTTATTTTTTTCTAAAATTATGCACTATCTTATGATATCTAGCTTGGAATTATTTGAATCTTCCTTTTAAGTTTTAATGTTTATTTACTACTAGATGCTCTAGTTATTTGTTTAATTATCCTACGTTAACTTGACATGCCCCATCAGCTACATACCACCATGCCACAAAAGAAACATCTTATGTTTCTTGTTTATAAATATCTAAATGAATTCTGTTTGGTCAGATTCGAATTATTAGCAAAAAAATGATACAACTATACAAGAGAGTTATGTGAAAATAAGTTAACAAAATGTTATGAACTATCAACATTAAGATGTATGTGGTGACTTGCTAATCTCAAGAATTGTGCTCACAAGGGATCGTTGTGCGTGCTTATATACTGTGAGTGTGCATGTGTGTACATGTGTTCATATTAAATATAATCGAATATAAGGGCGTTACATGGCATGCGGCTACATGATCTTCATCGTCAACATAGAGTAGTTATAATAAATAACGAAAGCATCTATTAACAAATAAACACTAAAAATACTATATAATATTCAAATAACCCCAACATAGGCACCAAGAAGAAAAGAAAACATGAAATTGATTTCATGTTTCTTCGAGCTAAAACAAACTTTCTATGGATTTTCTAAGATTTAATTGTACTAGATTTAATTGGATTTAATTGGATTTTAAGATTTTCTAAGTAAAAAAAAAGAAAGGGAGTATTCTACTTCTATGTTTCATGGTCAGATTAAAGAGTAGGATGTATTTAGTTTCAGCACAGGCCTTAAATCTTTTGACCAAGATCAGAGCGAAAAAAGAAAATAGCATTCTACGGATAGGTAAAGATGTCTGAACGTGGTGCCACATTAGCCAAAACTACTTTCTAAACCGCTGAGGAGCTAGCAAAATTGGGGATGAAAAATAAGGAAACGGTATTCCGATTGGAGTAGCCAAATGGACTTGGACGAGTCGGAGAGGTCGAAATGGATTTTTGTTTCCCTATTAAAGGCTATAAAAGCAGTTGAGAGTCGTATCAGGGTCCGCGTCTCCCAGAAGATCGATCTCAGAAGCGGTAAAGCTCCGAGAGTGATAGCCTGATAAAAGAAACCAAAGCAGGCAGATAAGAGAGAACACGAGCTTCGCCAGGTCTAAACGCTGCTGAACGTCTGAGAACGCAAGTCAATTGGAGGCCAGCACATGGACCAAATGTCCAAATGTCTCCGTCTTAGAAGTGCAAACCAAAGCATAAAGCAAGCGCACCCATTGTTCCCGCAGTAAAACGAAAAGAAAAAGAAAAAAACAGCGCGTGACGACGCATGATGATATCTTCACGTCGATATATTGATCACTGACCAGTAACCACCCTGCCGTCGCCACATGAAGACCAACTGGTCCATCCAACACAATCACCTACACGGCTACGCATACACGTACGTATGCGGAGTGATCACAACTTGTTGCACTGCACGGGCGCGAACGAGAGCGTGTCCCCGGCGACGTCGTACACGAACTGGAAGTTCTGCTGCTGGAAGTTGCCGATGATGGAGAGTCCCCGCGACGGCGCCACCGTGAGGCAGAGCGCGCCGGAGGCGGAGTCGAGCACCATGTAGTTCTCGGCGGGGAGGTCGAGGTCCGCGCCGCCGTCGAAGTGGAGCACCAGCTTGGGCACCTGCACCTGGTCCACGCCCTTTGCGGGGCCCTGGAAGCACAGGTCCAGCCCGATCTCGGAGCCGTCCACCGTGGGCAGCGACATCTGCGCCACGAACGCCTTCCTCAGCGCGCGGTACCCCTGCACCTCCAGGTACGTGATGGAGGTGCCGGAGTCGACGATGACGCCGCCCGTGCCGTCGTCCTGGATCGCGAACGCCGAGGCTGGGAGGGTGATGCGTGTAGACCCCACGGTGAGCCCCGTCAGAGACACGTAGTAGAAGGACGGCTGGCTCGGGTTCTTCACCAGCGGGGTGCTCTGCACGGGCGCCGTGGCCGCGCTCTCCGAGATGGCCGCGGCGGAGCCGCCCAGCAGGAGCGGGCTCTTGCCGTCGCCGTCGTCGAGCGAGGTGAGGCAGTAGGAGAACTTGTCGAGGCCGAGCTGGGAGACCAGCGAGAGTGGCCCCCGGCCGAGCCCCACGAGCCCGGCGCCCTGCGTGAACCCGTCGCCCTCGTTCGTGTCGCCGCATCCGAACGCCACGCCGGGCAGCTTCTCCTTGCCCAGCGTGAACGTCTCGCTGGCCAGCACGCCCTGCGTCGACGACGCGTCGCCGTAGGTGTAGGTGTAGCCGCACTTGTTGGAGGAGGTGCAGGTGGAGGTGGGCAGGTCGCCGCAGAAGGAGCTGGAGCACGGCAGGGTCGCGTAGGTGGAGGACGACGACGGGTCGAACACCGCCGTGCTCTGCTTGAAGCACTCCACGCACGGCTTGCACTGCGTCCACACCAGGTCGCTGCCGGTGTCCACGATGGCCGCGTAGGACAGCGCCGGGGTGCCGATCGCCAGGTCCATCAGGAACTCGCCGTTGCCCGCGTGGACCGGCACCTGAAGGTCTCCCGCCCCTCCCCCGGCGGCGGCCTTGCTCACGCCGGTGGCACGCGCGACGAGCCGCGACATGCGGTGGTGGCTCCGGCGCGCCGCCCGCTGCAGCAGCTGCAGCCTCGAGTAGTTGCCGTGCGCGTCGACGTGCGTCAGGCGCACGCGCAGGCCCTTGAGCTTGAGGTGCGGCGTCGCGGCCAGGGCGCCCGTAGCGGCACCACTGGCCGCGGCCACCACCACGGCCACCAGCAGAAGCAACCGTGCTACTGACTCCATCTATCCTAGCTATCCTTTGGCTT